>NC_081766.1:23219538-23559464 GCF_963082965.1 Carassius carassius | reverse complement strand
CATGAATGTAAAAGCGGTGTCTTTGAGTCCTTTGGCCAGAGGATAGATTTACCAGATGACAGCAAGGTTGTAAACGGTCTAGACACCCCATTGTATTTTAATACATTTGTAAATGTATATGTAGTTGGATATAAAATACAATCTATCCAAAGACTTACTGATGTAAAGAATTTTGATATGTAAAATAAAGACAAAGACTTTGGAAGAACGAGATTTATTGTAAAATTTTATTTCTTTAGGTAGTTTATTTTAAATGACTAATGGTAGACAATGAAAATCTCAAATGTAAATGAGTCAAATTAACTACTTCTCTATGTGCAAGGCAACATTTCTAACAGGTGCCTTCAAAAAGAACTAGATATGTAATAAATGAAGTTTATTACATAAACTACGTAAGAATGTGTGTCTAGACTTAACTGAGTCCAAATCCAGTATATACAATCAATCTTGTTAACGTAAAAGTTTATTTATGAGCTAATTCTAAATGTAAAATAAATATCGATTAGTTATGTCCAATATTGACATAACAGGAACCTTGCTTAACTTCAGTTAATTTATTGTGGTAATTTAGCATCACTCACCTGTCTTGCCTCCTGACTGGCCATGTTGAAGACTGACTGTCTGTTGTTCTATGATAAGCCGTCCCCCCCCCCTGGCTGTAAGCCAAAACGTGATTGGTTGAAGCGATAACGTGCTACAATTGGTCAGCTCAATGTGGCCATTATTTGATTGGCTTGAGTAAACGGTGGGTGGAGTCCACTTATTTGTGGATTTATCTGCACGTCGATGCTAGAAGTGTTTCAAATCCACAAATGCGTGCAGTGATTTACAAATGCACAGACAGCAAATGCCAGGTAGAGTTGTGTTTGTGACATTAAACACATTTGTAAATATATATTTTTTTTATTTGCAAATCTCATTTTATTTATTTGTGAGTTTTATATTTTTTTGTGAATCTTGTTACATTTATTTGTGGATCATAATCTATTTATTTGGAATAATGCAACAATTCTGACCCCATACGACTCTCTGTAATCATCGCTGAAGAACTGGCTCAGCCTTTTCCGACGAGTGGGCATTGCATCGTCTTCATCGTTGGTGACGCACCACTCGCATCAAGGAAAATAATGTTCTGATAATGTAAAAAAAACAACGTTTTTTCTTACTTCTCTCATGTTCTCATCGAGAAACCTGAGATGTTTGTGCCGAGGTTCTAGGGCAGACGCGAGAAGAGGAGTTTTCACTGCATTCTCCAAGTTAGCGGTGTTTATTTGTTGCTTGAGAGATGCCACAGCAATGTTATTGAATTTGGTCACTTTCTGTGATTCTCCACGGCATATCTGAAGTACTGTAGAAGACCGCAGTTCTTAGGGGCCGTTCACATATCGCGTCTTTTGCGCGCTCAAGTTCCTTATTTCCAATGTTGGTGCACGGTATGTCCGCTCATAATGGAAGCGCCGCTGTCGCAATGCGAACGCGGTGCGATGCGCCCGTTTTTTCCAGGCGCGTCCGCACCGCATCAAGTTAAAAACTTCTCAACTTTTCAGAATCCCGCAAGCACACCACGGGTCATGTGAAAGAACTAAACATTCAGCTTCATCCTTTCCCGTAACAACATTGAAAGCTCAGCCAAGATGAAGGAACAGCTGATCAGCTGTATATGGATTGCCATTTTGAAATAAATTTAGTAGCAGAGCTACTGAAAACGATTTTTTGTGCTGCAAATCCATTTATCCTTTGCTGAAATTTCCGTGTCTTCACGGAGAGAGCGCGTCATTGTTGCTTAGCAACGGCAGATGCCTTAGGAGCGCTTCTGCCCAAGCGCTTTGGAAAGAAGGAGAAAGAAGGAGAAAGCGGCGCACCTAGCATTTTCCACGCGTTTTTAGGCGCGATATGTGAACGGCCCTTTATTCATTCATTAATTTTTTTTTTGCTTGCATACATCTTCAAATATGCCGTGGAGAATCACAGAAAGTGACCAAATTAGGTTTTGTGAATTTTTTTTTTTTTGCCAAATTCGAATATCATTTTTATTTATCGAATAATTAGAGCAGAACGAATATTCGAATGTTCGACTATCCGTGCACACCCCTAATTTTTACTAGTTGAAATGTAATTCCTGATATCAAGAATTAGCATTTTAACTAGTGAAAATGTAATTGTTGATATCAAGAATTAAAATTGTTACTAGTGGAAATGTAATTGTTGTAGAGCTGCAACTAATGATTATTTTTTCTGTCCACTAATCTAACGATTATTTTTCCATCACTACTCTAACGATTATTTATATTAAAATAAATTATTAATCTAGTGTTCTTTTTTGATTAGCTAATGAATCCTTTGGATAACTTTACAAAAAGCATAACTTCTAATATAATATTTCAACCTTTATTCATTTTTTCCCCATAAAATACTTAAATGTGGTTGAAGTTTTTACAGTATACAAAAATAAAGAAGCAAAGAAAATTATTTTACTAAAGTAAATATGAGTTAACGATAGCGTTTATAATTAAACCACAGTAGCCACAAATTTACAATTGTCTGAGACGTCATGAAATGTTCTTTAGCATCACAAACCATAAAATGTAATCAGGGTTCTGCTATGGTTTATTTTCATAATAGGTAAACACAGGTCACAAGTTAACACCATCACATTTCCTTGATTCAGCAGCTGCACGATGTGAAGCAGAGAGTCCTGTCTTGAATCCAGAGATCTGGAGCTGATTCGGTGTAGATCGGTAGCTCGGTGGTTCGTGACTGTTGTCTCATGGCACTCCGTCTTTTAACGCTTACTTCAGCCGCTACGGGTGATCATACCAATAACTTGTTATCCTTACAAGAATATCAGAATCATGCAATAAAAGTCTGCGTTTATTAGACACTTAATAATATCACATCAGTTTGTGCTTTTAGAATCGCAGAATCTGCTGCGGTCGTTCCATCACATCTGCAGCGGAGACCTGAACCAGGAAGTTGGGCACCAGATAACACGGTAACCAGTTAAACCGTAACACCGGAGAGTGCCAGTATGTTTTCCTATTGTTTTTTGATAGAATGCAACTTTCTCCATTCCAAGGAGCAGAAGCCGCCATTACGCGAGATGTAAACAGTGTGACGTGTCGACGCATTTCACGCACATCGACGTATTTTTGTAGTCGGCTTAATTGATGACGTCGAAGCATCATTGCAGCACTAAATTGTTGATATCAAAAATAGCAATTGTTACTAGTAGAAATCTAATTCCTGATATCATGAATTAACATTTTAACTAGTGAAAACTGAATTGTTGATACCAAGAATCCATATCCTGCGAACGAATAAAAGTCAATTCGGCTTGCCATAATAGTCTGACATTGTCTTGTCAAAGTACTCACTGTAGGTATTGTGCCCATAACACAATTTAGTTTATGATATAAGCTACAATACAAGTTAAAACTTAATAAGAATTAATTTAAACTTGTGATTTCTTATAAAGTCTCAGCTTTCAAATCTTACTAGCGATATCGCTAGCTATTAATATTCTGACACTGGTGGCTAATTAAGCTGTCAACGTAATGTTAAAAATGACCAAAAACATCCAGAAAAAAATAAATAAATAAAAATGCTGAGTCATACCTGTGAAAGATAATACCCAGAGATTTGTTTTTATTATTGTGTGACGGTTTGTAGATGTTCAACGAGGGGTCAGATATGTTTTCTTCTGTTCTGATATAAGATTTAGAACTGCCCGCTCCAATATGGTGTCGACGTTAACGTGCTGTCGAGCGGCCAATGAGGCGTCTAGGTATTAATACGTCTTTTACTTCAGAGGTGTTAGTTTCTGAAAACCGGCTCAAAAGAACGATTCGTTCGAACATCACTATTCCGTAGATCTACTCCACTGTCTGAACTAGGTAAACTTCAGTTAACCATTATTGGTGAAATAGAGTGTTTGGCGTCCGTCTGCTGTGGTCTTTCCAGAAGTTTGAACTTGAAGAGGAGGAGAGGGTAGTAACGTCATTATCAAAGTTTGTGCGAGTCCTAACGTTAGCCGTCTTTGAGTCCTGTTAATTTGAAGGACCGATATTTATTTACCGACTGCGATCTGCACGAGAACAACCCACCATTCGGGAACTTTGTATCTAACACAAGGTAAACCGTGTTGCAATCTTTAATATGTCTGCTTTAGATTTAGATTCTCTCTCTCTCTCTCTCTCTCTCTCTCTCTCTCTCTCTCTCTCTCTCTCTCTCTCTCTCTCTAAACAGTTTCTACTTAGGTTTTTAAAATTATCAGTTATCTTCTTAATCAGCATGTTTCTGACCACTCGGGTCTTCCGCAGTCTTTTTCACACTGTGATAAACTGTCTTTCTGTGTCATATTCATAAGGCCAGCTGCAAGTCTCAGAATGAACTTTCTCTTGGAGACTCTTCGGTTGATAGTGTTAACCATATACTATCACATTGAAGCCTTCATAAAAGTCATCGTTCCTCAGAGAAAGAAAGATGTGTCTGGGGAGATTGTGCTCATTACTGGGGCAGGTAGTGGTATTGGCAGGCTGATGGCCCTCGAGTTTGCCCTACTGGACGTCTCACTGGTGCTTTGGGACATTAATGTGGATGGTTTGAAGGAAACTGCAAAGCAGGTTAAAGAAAAAGGAGCATCGAGGGTACATTACTACCAGTGCGACTGCAGTGATAGAGAAGTGGTCTACCGAGTGGCAGATCAGGTAAGCCAGGTCTAAACCTGTTGCTATTTTTTTTTTTTTTTTTTTTTTTCTGGAATGACAAGTATTTAATTTAAAACCATACGAGTTCTGGGTGCTTTGCTGAATATAATTTGAGTGATCTGTTGAGTTGTATATTGTAGACAATATAATTTTATTATAAAATTACTCATTAGGGCTGCACGATTAATTGATATGGAATCGAAATCGTGATTCCACAGAAGCTGCGATTTTCATGCATGTGTATATATATAATTTTTTTAATTATTATTTTTTTTTAAATTAAGTATATTTATAATGCAGTGACATTATCACAGTTAAGAATACTATGAAATATGTTGCATGCCTTAGAAGTCACAATCTCACAGAAGGATTTATTTGAAACACTCGACTGATATTATGAAGTGAATTTGGAGTAAAAACATGTTATTAAATGTGGTTTTTTCACATGCTTTCAGATGGAACAACATTTACTACACAGCTGATACTATTGCTGATTACAGAACTGGCTTTCCTAACAAATGCGCATGACAAGCGCATTCGATTAATCGTGCAGCCCTATTACTCATTATAGAAGGCATTGGAACGCATCTCTGCATTACCTTTAAAGAGGTCATAAAAAATAAATGTGCTTTTTGCAAACAAAAATAAAGAATTGCAAAATACAAATGAAATGGCGCAAATACATATTTACCATGGCTATATCTACTAATTTATTTGCAACACTGTTTTTATTATGTTTAAGTCAAGTTTGAGCTTGCCATACCATTTTTCCCTCTCACTTTCTTGCACTGTTTTGAGATGGGGGTGGTGTCAAGGGACGGGGCCCCAATGCCCCCGCCGATGTCATCGTCCATCGCTATGTTTCACTGTAGACATCGTCTGATGCCAAATTTGAAGACATCAAATATATATATATATATATATATAATTCTTGTATTTAATGCATAAACAAACCCACGTGACCATAGCAACTTGAGATTATCAGAGATTGATAAAATATTTGTATCCATCCCATAGTCCATTGATGGTAAATTAATACAGGTATGGGACACCGTGACAGTGATTAAATAATGACAAATGAAATTTTGGTGTGATCTATCCCTTTAATGACAGTCGCATGTATAATAGGCCTACTCTCCCTTTAAAACCTGCACACATCTAATCTGGAGGCACGTATATGTTTTTCTCACAACTGTTTACTTTCATTTTAGACATAACCAACTGATTCTACATTTAAAACTTGTGTGTTTTGAAAGTATTAGCGCAAAACATAACTTAGTTAATAATCAGGCCCTGTTTGACAGGCTTTAGCGCGCACATTTTAAAGCACACGCAGATAATGAGAGAGTAACTCTATCTCTAAGTAAATGATTGCTGTGAATGCATGTGGAGTTGTAGAGTATATGACAAAGTAGGGCTGGGCGATATGGACCAAAAAATATATCTCGATATATTTTGCTATATCTCGATATGTGATGTATAAAATAACCCCCCAAAAACTACTGTAAAAACAAATATGCCAAATATTACATTTTTAGGGCCCTATGAAATGTTTTTTTTTCTTCACCATATGTTTTATTGTTACCTAATTATGTGTTTTAGCATGTGTAATTATTTCAATGCATAAAAACAATTTAATTTGTTATTCTTTTCTTAAAATAGCCTTATGTGAAATGTTTTTTCCCCTCTGAAATTTGTATTTACATTGTATGTGTATTTACATTTTTCTGGTTATCAAATGAAGGCATAAAACATTCATTTAATTTATCTTTTAATTATTGAAAATTAAGCAAACTTTATTTTTTGGTAAACAAAGGGGATTTACTATTAAAAATAAAACATGGAAGACATGTTGTGTGATTATTCCTTAAATTATGTTAGTTTCATTTTAATAGTAGTAGTAGTGGGCAGTGTACATTCTGCTGAACAATAGTAATAGATTTCTGGCAAATACTTTTATTTTGACGGGTTACCGTACCTTTACAGTTTTGTGTATGTGATACTACAGTCTTTGATGTGAAATATGACGGTAGTTTTACTCAAATCAAACTGTCAGATGCTCGTGAAGTGACTCTCAGTGCATTTCTGGAGATGATGTTCATGTGTTTACATCCTAATTTAGTGAGAAGACAGACGTTGAAATTACCGCGAGCTTCACACGCTTCCGTGTGTGTAATAAAACGAAGAAGCGCTTCTGCGCCATTCGTTAACACAGACAGGAAGAACATGCAGGATTCATATTTAAATAGACTTTTCCAGCTTAATATTTACAGATATTAGTCCATATCACAATTTGATGTGAGTGCAATGACCTACTTTTGATTAATTCATTGAACATTTGACAAATTCCGTGACATTCCACGTTAAACTGTAAATTCCGTTTTAATGACTGGATTCCGCGATTCCGTCCACGTTTTCTGCATCGCGGAAATCATAGGGCCCTACAGTAGACATCTGACTGCTATTCGTCCGACACCTTAAAACCGAGGTATCTCCATATAATGGAGCCAGTTGTCCTTTTTTTAAGACGTTCTGTAGCCTCCGGTCTAGTTGAGGACGCCGCCATGTTCAATGAGACAACACGCGAGGGGGGGGGGCAAAATCAAGGAGGCGGGAGTGTGCACAGCACAGAGAAGGCAAACAAGCAAAGTGGTGGAATCAGAATTAAATATAAACAATATATCGATATATACGATATGTCAAAATCCATATCGTAAAAAAATATCTCAATATATTTTAAATATCGAGATATCGCCCACCCCTATGACAAAGGCGCCAGAACTGCAGCTGATAGAATGTGCGCTGTAGCACGATACTATGATATTTCTTCAAAAGCAGATCATGGAGACATTTTTATTGCCCACGACCAAATATTGTTACATCGCACATCTCTAGTGGGTCCTAATGCCCCAGTATAGTGACGGGGACACTATACTGTCAACAAGCACAGTCTTTCGGATGAGACGTTAAACTGAGGTCCTGACTCTCTGTGGTCATTAAAAATCCCATGGCACTTCTCGTAAAGAGTAGGGGTGTAACCCCAGTGTCCTGGCCAAATTGCCCCCTTGTCCTTTGTCAGTCATGGCCTCCTAATAATCCCCAACCATTTGATTGGCTCTATGACTTTCTCTCCTCTCCACCTGTAGCTGGTGTGTGTTGAGCACACTAGCGCCATTGTCCTGTGGCTGCCATTGCATCATCCAAGTGGATGCTGCACACTGGTGGTGGTTATATATATATATATATATATATATATATATATATATTAGGGGTGTAACGGTTCACTAAATTCACGGTTCGGTTCGATACAATACACTGGTGTCACGGTTCGGTTCGGTAAGTTTTAGATACAGCAAAAAGAAAAAATTAGCAGATAAATTTCCTTTTTCCATTTTTATAAAAATGTTTTATTTATCAAAACTAACAAAGTATGTTTTTTTTTTTTACATTGAACAATGATGGAGCTATTCTTTACCCATCTTCTATGGTGTTTTCTTAGCAGCATACTGTATAGAACAAAAACAGCTCCTTATAAAAAAAAAATGAAAATGTTATATTAGTTATGAACAAATACAAAGATGTAACTTTTTATATGGAACTCTATAACTCTTTATATTGAGTGTGTTTTTACTCAATTGGTTCTCTATAGGGCTTATGTTTTTTGGAACAAAGCAGGAATTACGGTCTGTCTGAAATGGGCTCGTGAAGGAATATTGTAACGGGGCTCAATTACATTAAGCATGTTCTTAAAACCTACGTTTTCCACTACAGCACAGTTACTCATTGCGCGGCTCGTCAAGCTATAACTGGCGGCTCGCATAGTAGCTTACAGTATCACACTGCCACTTGCCTTCAGAGCATGTGAGGCGGGAGCGAGCGGGGAGCGCGAGCGGGCGGATCTTGGACCGAGTGCAGAGCGGCAATTTCAAAAGGACGGTGGACGGAGCGTCGCATTTCCCGCTCCAATTTTGCTCTGCTCACACCACGAGTCTGAAGCATGCTCATTCAAGCCTGACCCTGAATCCATTAGTCTTGCACAGTCATCAACAGTAGACTATTTTCAAGCAAAACTCGGCTCAATAATGGGGTTCAAAAAGTAAAATGAGAATTCATACAGGTGTAGCCTATCAATATAAGTCGCACTAAGACTGCTTTAAAACTTTCACTGAGACCTCAAACAGAAAGCACAAAGCCTGTCTTTAAATTTGATTTCGTTTTGTATTAATTGCAGAGGTGGAAAGTAACGAATTAAATTTACTCGCGTTACTGTAATTGAGTAGCTTTTTTGTGTACTAATACTTTTTAAAGTAATTTTTTAAATGTGTAATTTTACTTTTACTTAAGTATATTTTGTTTGAAGTATTGTACTTCGCTACATTTTAAAACACATTAATTACGGAGTAAAAAAAAAAAAAAAAAAAAAAAATCGCTCCCTGGAAACTACGTCAGTAAATAATGGGCAGGAGGGCAAACTGGCGCTAAAGTCTACAAGACTAAAGGCGATATTGTCTACAAGACATTGAGGACACAGTTAGCGATGTATGGTATTTACGTGCCACAGTAGTAAACAATGCCACAGTAAGCTAGTGTCTGTAGTCTCTACACTTTTCAATAAATTTTGACTTCCTGCTTATTATGACACAAAATGACGATTTTTACGTCATAATAAGCAGGAAGTAAAACACTTAAATCCTTATTGCTCCCATCTCAGGGAAAAACAAAGGAAAAATCCATGATCATTATAATTTATGACTGGGTTTCTAACAATACAAAGCTAAATGCAAATGGGTGAAGTGATCCTTTAAGTAAAATTTCATTAATGTAATGGTACTTTTACTTGAGTAGAATATTTTTGTACTCTTTCCACCTCTGATTAATTGTATCTTAATTTTAATCAAGGTTTCATCAACCAATTGTCTGGATTTAATAAGAAGAAAATAGATAACCACGATACGAAGGAGCCGGTGTGAACCTGGAGTTTTGTCTCATGAATGAACCGAAACTCAGCGTATAGCCTACTTGCCTCACAGACCCGACAAATAGGCTATATATAAAGATTGAAATGTCTACTTTTAAACAAAACAATTCAAAACGAAAGAAAACAGACTGCTCTCCCTCCCGTATGAAATGTGCATTTCTCTCAGGCGCATTCACTACTGCGAAGATCACGAGTCAGCATCTTTCTAGACGACAGACATAAAAAAAATTAAATGTCTTCTGCTATATTTTACATATTCATAATCATTAATTTTGCCGGTTCGTTGTGACAGCTTTTAGGTGCCCTTAAATGTAACATGAATGCATCAGCACTGAAAACATAGAGATTTTTTTTTCTTTTGGGGGCATTTTGTTTGACATGCATGCCAGCTTTCGCTCATCCCACTATTAAAGTAAATCTGTTCTTAAACGAAAATGTATTGGCCGTGTTATTTCTTTTTTGTGGGATGTCCAATTTATATGTAGAAATGCACATTTGCAAAGGTGACTTAGTATGTTGTCGTAAAAGTGGCTCGCCTTTTGATTTTGCTCTGCCAATGTGGTTCTTGTGAAAAAAATAGTGAGGATCACTGCACTACAGAGTAAGGCGCTCGCTCACTCAGTACACGCTGAAGGCTCGTTGCAAAATGGCTTATGCGTTTAACAGACCAGAAATAGAAGATCCTCCAATAACCAACAGGTCTGGTGTTTCGGTGCACTTTGGATTCCCTGTTAAACGCATTGGCCATTTTGCAACGCGCCTTCAGCCTGTATTGCTGAGTGAGCGAGCGCCTGACTGAGTAGCCTAACATAAACATATAAGTTGGTGTTTTTTTCTTCTTCGGGGGTGTCAGGGGCGTTGCCTGTTACGTCGTTTGGGTTATTGGGCTACCTACGTTCGATCCATAATGCGTACCGCGTACCGAACCGAAAGCCTCGTACCGAACGGTTCAATACGAATACGCGTATCGTTACACCCCTAATATATATATATATATATATATATATATATATATATATATATATATATATATATATATATAGTTAGCCTATATAATGTTATAATAATAATAGCCTAATATACACATTTATTACATAAAAAGACACCATCAATGGACTATGGGATGGATACAAATATTTTATCAATCTCTGATAATCTCAGGTTGCTATGGTCACGAGGTTTTGTTTATGCATTTATGCATTAAACTCGTGGCCTAAACCAAAAAAACTAAACCAAAAAACTCTCTTCAAATTTTTTTTTTTTTTTATCTTACAGTAAAAATGTTTTTATCTTATTTCTTAATTTATGCCAGGAGTTATGTAAATGAAAAACGAAGTCGAGATCGATATGAATCTTGAGTTGTAGACCTTTTTAATGATGTAAGTTATAGTATATGAAGTTGATTGCATTATTTTACATTGAAACTAGCAGGAACTCTGAACTAATGTAAACAAAGAACACTTCTGTGTGCTGGCATCCTCCCACAAGTTAAGAGATTTTAAACAAACACTGTTAATACACATTTAGTTAACCAAATGAAATGATACACATTTTAATGCTATAAAAGTGTGCACATTAAGAGGGAAAAAAAGCAGATGTTCATGTTAACAACTTCTTTAACTTGAGCAAATGCTGCTATTACACACATACATTTGTTAATAAAGTTAATCAAATGAAAACCATGCATATTTTAATGCTAGTGAATAAAAAGAAACAATCCACCCTGGATCAGTGAGCTGCATCTCGGTCCGATGACATCACTTCCAGAGAGGCATGTTGTACACAGCCTCGTCCCTTGACTCCACCCCCATGTCAGAACAGTTCCAGAAAGTGAGACACGCAGAAACATGAAGCGCAAAGGGAAAAATGGTATGGTAAGCTCATACTTGACTAAAAGGCAAAATAAAAGCAGCATTGCAAATAAATTAGTAGATATGGCCATGGTAAATATGTATTGCAAAATCATTGTTTTTGCGCTGTTTCATTATAATATTTTACATTTATTTTTGTTAGCAAGACTTATTTTCTTCTTGCAATACTTCATTTATTTGCTATTCTTTATTTTTGTTTGCAAAAAGCATATTTATTTTTCTCAATACTTTTACTCCTTTGCAAATATATGTGGCATTTTATTGACTCCATAATAAATGACTCACTTTCCTCAGCGAACGACTCACGTTCCTCACGCAGCGAACGACTCACTTTCCTCAGTGAACGAATCACTTTCCTCACGCAGCGAACGACTCACGAAGCGAATGACTCACTTTCCTCAGTGAACGACTCACGCAGCGAACGACTCACTTCCCTCACGCAGCCGGCGACTCACTTTCCGCAGCCGGCGACTCACTTTCCGCAGCTGGAGACTCACTTTCCGCAGCCGGAGACTCACTTTCCTCATGCAGCAGACCACTGACTCATCTCTTCATGTAGGGACCAAATATTATAATTATATATTTATTAGCCTACTTATGAAATTGTATGAAAATACAGATGTTTAGATTATAATTCAGGTTTATTTAATTTTTTTATTTTTTACAAAATATAGATTTTTTTTTTAAATGTCTCAGTACATATAGCCTAGTGACTACAGAAAAAAGTTAACCATGCATTCATAAATTTGCAATAGGCAGTTATTTCATTTTATTGAAATGTACACATTTTTGAATATTTAAATATTATATCTAAATATTCTTTTGGATGTAATATAGAAGTCACTAATTATAACAAGGTAACTAGGATTTACACAAGCTCCAGTCTGGATCAAGAACACCTGAGAAGATGATGCTGACCCTCAGAGGACCTCAGATGATGCTAACCCTGAATCAACAAACAGAACTAACAAATATTGCTACAAGTGTGACTGCATCATATTATTAATTATTAATAATATTAATAATGTTCATCATCTGGCTGACTACGTCTTGTATTAATTTTTCTGAAAAATCCTGTCATACGTGCACAAACTGACAGTCACCACTTACAAGCTATTACTAAATATTGTTGAAACATCATTTTCTGTAAAGTTTGTTTGCTTTGTAACGATTTGTATTGTAAAAAGCGCTATACAAATTAACTTGAATTGAATTAATTATAATATTCGGTCCCTACATGAAGAGAGAGTCAGTCTGCTGCGTGAGGAAAGTGGGTCGCCGGCTGCGTGAGGAAAGTGAGTCGTTCACTGAGGAAAGTAAGTCGTTCACTGAAGAAAGTAAGTCGTTCGCTGAGGAAAGTGACTCGTTTGCTGCGTGAGGAAAGTGATTTGTTCGCTGAGGAAAGTGAGTCGTTCGCTGCACGAGGAAAGTGATTCGTTCGCTGAGGAAAGCGAGTCGTTCGCTGCGTGAGGTGAGTGTGTATACTGATGCACCGCCGGCCTATCAGTGGTAAACACAGTGGCTACTGGCAATTGTACGGTGAATTCGACCAACAAGTCAGTAGCCTTATTTTTGGACCGGTCCGCACGCTATATTTATGTCTCCACTGGATGCAACAAATGCCTAGTTTGTAATGGGTTTTATTGTTTTTGTATTGTGGTGAGGGGTGTTACATTTCCAACGCATGATTGAGGCATTCGTCCAATCCCAATCCACTGGATAGCTGGCCAATCAGAGCACACCTCGCTTTTCAGACTGATGAGCTTTGTAAAAAAAAAAAAAAAAAAAAAAACACTGTGACGAGTGGGGCGGGGCCGAGGGACATGGGAGCGAGGCCGGTGGAGTGATTGGAGATGAGCTACACCTGTTCGACCCACCGGTCTCGAGGCCCACGGAGGAGATGGAAGGATATAAAACTGGAGCGACGACAATGAAGGACGAGAGAGGACCAGGCCTGGGCTTTTAGTTGTGTTTTGGTTTTTATTTGCGTGCACCAGTCGTCCGTGAGGGGCTGGTGCGCTGTTTTGTGTTTATTTTGCTTTATTAAAATGTTGTTTGATTGTCCGCCAGTTCCCGCCTCCTTCTTCCGGATGAATATGAAAGGTTGTATCATTACAGTGGTGCCGAAACCCGGGAGAAGGAGGGACGCGCTGCTGAAGATCCCTCGCCGCTGTGGTGAATCCGCGGTGCCAACGAGCAGGCGAGGAGTGTGCCGCCATGGACGCTCGAGGCGGTGGGCTGGAGCAAGTTGCCGGGGACGGGCGAGCTCGCTACCGGCCGCCCACGATGTGGAGAGACGGCTGTCGTCCGTGAGGGAGCGGAGGAGTCGGCGCCGTTCGCCAGGTGGCCGGAGTCTGCTGCCATCCGCCAGAACGGGGAGGAGCAGGGAACGGGGGACTCCTGCCGGCTGCCCAAAACCAGAGGAGCCGTCGCCGTCCACCGGGCGGCGGAGGAGTGTCGTGCCGTCCGCCGAGGGCCATCCAGTGCCACCGCCAGGCACCGCGGAGGAGATCGCCCAGCTGGTGGAGGGCCAAACAGCGGTGCGTCTGGGAACCGGAATTTATTTATTTTTTTCCTCCTCTCTCCCCTCTCTCGTCTCTGTCGCTCCTCCTTCCATCTCCTTTTCTCTCGCCTCGCCTGTCCTACCCCCAGGTTCCCGCAGGTCCCCGTGAGCGGTCCCCCCCGGAGGGGGGGGGGGGGGGGGTAGAGCGCAGTCTCGGGAGTACCCCCCGGCCTGCGAGGGGCGATGGGGGTATGTGACGAGTGGGGCGGGGCCGAGGGACATGGGAGCGAGGCCGGTGGAGTGATTGGAGATGAGCTACACCTGTTCGACCCACCCGTCTCGAGGCCCACGGAGGAGATGGAAGGATATAAAACTGGAGCGACGACAATGAAGGACGAGAGAGGACCAGGCCTGGGCTTTTAGTTGTGTTTTGGTTTTTATTTGCGCGCACCAGTCGTCCGTGAGGGGCTGGTGCGCTGTTTTGTGTTTATTTTGCTTTATTAAAATGTTGTTTGATTGTCCCCCGGTTCCCACCTCTTTCTTCCGGATGAATATGAAAGGTTGTATCATTACAAACACGTTTCAAAAGGTGGGGCATAGAGGAGAAACAATAATGTACAGTATGTGAAAAATAAATGTATATATTTTTTTACCTTAAACCGCATAAACACATTTCATTACACCAAATACACGATTTTCTTTTTAGTAACATCATATGACCCATTTAAACTCACTTGTACAGAAACTATTATACAACCCGAATTCCGGAAAAGTTGGGACGTTTTTTAAATTTTAATAAAATGAAAACTAAAGGAATTTCAAATCACATGAGCCAATATTTTATTCACAATAGAACATAGATAACGTAGCAAATGTTTAAACTGAGAAATTTTACACTTTTATCCACTTAATTAGCTCATTTAAAATTTAATGCCTGCTACAGGTCTCAAAAAAGTTGGCACGGGGGCAACAAATGGCTAAAAAAGCAAGCAGTTTTGAAAAGATTCAGCTGGGAGAACATCTAGAGATTAATTAAGTTAAATGATATCAGGTCTGTAACATGATTAGCTATAAAAGCTTTGTCTTAGAGAAGCAGAGTCTCTCAGAAGTAAAGATGGGCAGAGGCTCTCCAATCTGTGAAAGACTGCGTAAAAAAATTGTGGAAAACTTTAAAAACAATGTTCCTCAACGTCAAATTGCAAAGGCTTTGCAAATCTCATCATCTACAGTGCATAACATCATCAAAAGATTCAGAGAAACTAGAGAAAACTCTGTGCGTAAGGGACAAGGCCGGAGACCTTTATTGGATGCCCGTGGTCTTCGGGCTCTCAGACGACACTGCATCACTCATCGGCATGATTGTGTCAATGACATTACTAAATGGGCCCAGGAATACTTTCAGAAACCACTGTCGGTAAACACAATCCGCCGTGCCATCAGCAGATGCCAACTAAAGCTCTATCATGCAAAAAGGAAGCCATATGTGAACATGGTCCAGAAGCGCCGTCGTGTCCTGTGGGCCAAGGCTCATTTAAAATGGACTATTTCAAAGTGGAATAGTGTTTTATGGTCAGACGAGTCCAAATTTGACATTCTTGTTGGAAATCACGGACGCCGTGTCCTCCGGGCTAAAGAGGAGGGAGACCTTCCAGCATGTTATCAGCGTTCAGTTCAAAAGCCAGCATCTCTGATGGTATGGGGGTGCATAAGTGCATACGGTATGGGCAGCTTGCTTGTTTTGGAAGGCTCTGTGAATGCTGAAAGGTATATAAAGGTTTTAGAGCAACATATGCTTCCCTCCAAACAACGTCTATTTCAGGGAAGGCCTTGTTTATTTCAGCAGGACAATGCAAAACCACATACTGCAGCTATAACAACAGCATGGCTTCGTCGTAGAAGAGTCCGGGTGCTAACTTGGCCTGCCTGCAGTCCAGATCTTTCACCTATAGAGAACATTTGGCGCATCATTAAACGAAAAATACGTCAAAGACGACCACGCGCTCTTCAGCAGCTGGAAATCTAGATAAGGCAAGAATGGGACCAAATTCCAACAGCAAAACTCCAGCAACTCATAGCCTCAATGCCCGGATGTCTTCAAACTGTTTTGAAAAGAAAAGGAGATGCTACACCATGGTAAACATGCCCCGTCCCAACTATTTTGAGACCTGTAGCAGAAATCAAAATTGAAATGAGCTCATTTTGTGCATAAAATTGTAAACTTTCTCAGTTTAAACATTTGCTATGTTATCTGTGTTCTATTGTGAATAAAATATTGGCTCATGTGATTTGAAAGTCTTTTAGTTTTCATTTTATTCAGATTTAAAAAACGTCCCAACTTTTCCGGAATTCGGGTTGTAGATCGAGTGATCGATCGATAGATAGATAGATGGATGAATGATGAATTCTGTGCACTTGTGGGACACTGACGAAATCCATCCATCTGAATCACTCCTGAATATTTTGATTTTCTTTTCACTAAAAATTCTCATTCAGATTCATTAATCATTTGACAACTTCTGTAGGTAAGTAAATACCAGCAAGAAACCGACTTTTTCCGACTTTCATAAATGTTCAGTTATTTCTGCCTCCGCAGGCTCCATGTACTTCTCAAAGATAATTTACACTGTAAAAAATGTACTGTAGAATTTACAGGATTTTACTGGGAAAAAAGTTGCCAATAAAATCCTGTAAAAATGATGTTAATTGCTGTAAAATGGATTACAGGACATTACTGCAAAGCAAATTACAGTTAATTGCTGTATGTGGAATACAGTAGTTTGTAGTATTTTTTACAGTAACATTGAATTTAACTTGTAGTTTATTTTACAGCACTATTTTGTAATTTCACTAAAGTACAGTATTTACCTGGCAAAAAAGTTGCCAATAAAGTCCTGTAAATATATTTTACAGCATTTATTTGTGATTTCATTAAATTACAGTATTTAACTGGCAACTAAAGTTGCCAATAAAATCCTGTAAATACCCCTAAATACAATATGATGTTTTAATAATTTAACAATGAAACTGCTTTTAAGAATAATTTTAACAGTAAACTATAAAATACTGATATAAATGCATTATCATGAGCTCTATCTTTTCTTACATTTACAAATGAATAAAAATGAATAAAGTCAATGATGTTGCAAATAAGTATTTATTAAAACTGGCAGAAAGACATTGCAAGGCTTTTACTGGTAAAATAAAAATTTCAGTCTTTCAACAGTTAAAATCTTATCATAAAAATAACATAGCATCACAAATAACTACAAATACATGTAAAAAAAATAAGCCATATTCAGAGTAGAAGATTAACTTTCTATAAAAATGAAGGTCAATCAACAGAATTTGTATAATTTTTGTAAAAAAAAATGTTTTAAAGAAAATGTTTAAAATAAAATGCTGGAATCAACATTAAATCACAAATTCTGTTGTTTGAGCTTATGTTCTATTAAATTAAGAATATTCCTGCAAGAGACAATTTAATAAATACATACTTAAAGTCCATCAACTTTCTGAGATGAGCACACACATGAGGGTTGTCCCTCTTCTCTGAGACTTTTCCACTTGTTTTGCCTCCATGTGTCCGTCTTGTATCCAGTGTTGTGATTCCAAGAAAACATCTGCACATAAAAACAAGCAGAAGCATCAGGATAAAGTTAAGTATTAAATGAAACTAGCTCAATAAAATAAATGTCAAAATGCCACTTATACAATACAATCAGCATTTACCAGTACTTAAAAGGTTACTCCACCCCAAAATGAAAATCTTGCCATTAATCACTTACCTCAATGTCGTTCCAAACCCGTAAAAGCTTCGTTCGTCTTTGGAACACAATTTAAGATATTTTGGATGCAACTGGGAGGATTGTGACTGTCCCACTGACTGCCAAGTAAATTCCTTCTGTCAAGACCCAGAAAAGTATGAAAGACATCATCAGAATAGTCCATCAGTGGTTCAACCGTAACGTTATGAAGCGACGACAATGCTTTTTGTATGAAAAGAAAACAAAAATAACGATTTCTTCAACAATTCGCCTCCTCTACGCATCAGTGTAGCACCATTTTGGAGAGTATCTGTTGGACACAAACTGCAGCTGCTGTTCTGTGTCAGCTGGGTCACATGGACACGCTTTCTATGTTTATTTATGCTTTGATTTGAACAAATACAAAAATAAAGTCTTTGTTGAATAAAGTTGTTCTTTTTGTTTTCTTTGCATACAAAAAGTATTCTCGTAGCTTCGTAAAATTACAGTTGAGCCACTGATGGCAGATGGACTATTCTGACGATGCTTTTCATACTTTTCTGGGCTTAGACATTGTTAATTGTTTGGCAGTCAGTGGGACAGATGCAAGCCTCCCGGTTCTCATTCAAAATATCTTAAAATGTGTTCTGAAGACGAACAAAGCTTTTACGGGTTTGAAACGATATTAATCACTGTTAATCACGTTAACAGTGATTAATGACTAAATTGTCATTATGGGGTTGAGTAACCCTTTAAACTAAATAAGTAACCTTTTTCGCAAATGAAATTACTTAAGTAAAACTTGTTACCTTGAAAAAATTCAAGTGTGCAAAAGATGCCTGGTCCCGGGACGCCAGACTGAAGTTGTAATAAGACTCCAAATCCAGCTACAAAGTTGAGGTATGAATTCACAACCATCTGACCCTCAAATAGTCAAAAGCCAATGGGTGGACCTGAAATTAAGAAATATAAGCAATAATGTAACCTACAATGCAGTATTTCAATATAAAATTTAATCTAAATTACAAGTTTATCAAATTATTTAAAGAATTAATACATTACCTAATAAAATCAGCTTCAGAGTCTTGAAGCATCAAACATTTCTCCACATCAGCTGCTATTCTTTGCACCTACAAGACATAAAGAAAATAATCTTGTGATTTCTTTAAAGCATTTACATAAATGAGACCAAAATTAACACCGAAAATGCCATATATTTTAGAATAAACAAACTATTATAAATTATATAAATTATAATTATAAATTATAATATTACATTGTAGAACTGTACCACCAATCAAATTAAATAATTTACAGTGCAAAATTACAACTGTGTAATGACATTAATGTTTTACATTAATTTTTGAAAATACAATTTTTTGGAAAAATGCAATGATACTTTTTAAATGTGAAACTAATCCACCATTAGGTGGCAGCGAATAACTTAATGAGTGACTCAACTGAGTCATTCATTGAACCGATCCGTTCAAAAAGCTGAATCATTCAGCGAAAACAACGCTTAGTTTTGATTTGAGAATGAGCAAAATAGTTTTGATTGGATCGTTGTTTGGAACTATTTTAGTTAGTGAAATAGAACAACAGTTAATATTGTGTCTAAAAAAGTAAGTAACTTGTTAACTAATTGTTTATTGAACTATGTATTTGCAATCGTGATACTCACGCAAACAGCTCACTTGTGATGTTATATCATATGTTATAAATAAACTCAACAGTTGAACATTTACCTCATGTATTTTCTGTGAATTTATGTGTGCGGTTAAGCTTGTTTTGAAGTTGAATGAAACGTTAATATAATCAGAATCAGTCTCTCGTTTCGATGCTTCCTCAGTCTTTTTTTCTGTTTTCTGTTTTTTTTTTTTTTTTATCAGGCTAATTTTTCCAGTCGGGCATATAAAGATGTCTTTCACTTATTATAGTAAGGCGCACGTCAATATGGGAAAGTTGAACACATATAAACAAATGAACACATATAAACAAATTAAATTTCACATATTTTGCTGTTTGTCAGTTATTTCGAAAGATAACGTTAGTATAGTTACTATGACAATCGTTCGCATTGGGCTTTATGATAAAAGTTAGGTAAACACTACTTTAAATGCTCTCAATAAGAAAATGTAACTTCCAAAAATTGAGATCCAAATCCAATCCAAAATCCAAAAATTACCAAGCCCACTTCTCTAAATGTCAGGATAGGAGGCTATTGTGACATGATATCGCTTATACATTAACTCAAATAAATATAAAAAGGATTTACTTCTCAAGTATAATTAAGTGAACTTACCAGGAATTATGAATAAAGCCTCTAATCTTCAATCGTTCTCACGCTGCTCCAGTCGGCTGGGTTTCAGATTTGAATGATGCGCGCGCAATCCCATAATGCCACACTACAGTAAGTTAGTGTAAAAAGCAGGAACTACAGTGACAACACCTGCTTCTTGTAAATGAATTACAGTTGACGTGGAAATATACTGTTAACAACTGTAAAACCTTATTTGACCCATAATGCATTGCGAATTACAGCTGCATCTTGTAAAATGTTTATACAGTAAAATTATGTAAAATTTTGCTGTAGAAACTACAGCAATTTTTTACAGTGTACTGTCACCGTCCCACCTGTGGGACGCTTGGCACTCTTTTTTGTTGTTGTATTTTTCTCTATAAAATCTTTTAGTAATCATCATAAATCATATATCATTTGAAAGCTTAGAAGCCCAAGATTCATCCTGTGAAAACCATTTTGAAATCGGACATTGCTTTACCATGGAAATGGTACTTTAAAATCTAATGGCGGTCACCTCCCCCTTAGTGGGCAGGGCCAAGTGTCATAAAACATAATGCATTACGGTCCTCTAGAACCAAAACATTTTATAATCTTGGCAACAAACATATCATTGGAAAGGTCTGAGTCTCAGGATTCCATATTTGGAATATTTGAGATAGAAGTAAAATTCACAGAGAAAACTAGAGAAAAATTCATAAAGCAAAATTCAAAATAGTTTTGATGACTCCCGGTGGCTGTGTGTGGTATGACGCCCTAAATCAAATCTCACAGGAACCTCAAATTTGTTCATATCAACTTCAAATTTATAACATAACTTATTTAGACACAAGGCTTTAATTTTATACCAATTTTAGAGTAAAACCTGTTATGTAAAATATTTATAATAAATAAAATATAATAAAATTAATATAGCGCATATTATTTATAGTACATTTAAACTTCTATAACTTTTTGATACTTCAATTTTTTTTTAAATTCCACTTTTGCCAACATCTGCTAATTTTCTTCTTTCAAAAGAGACCAACCTTATGTTTATATTCCAAAGTTTTCATAAATTACAGCAATTTTAGTTTGGATAGTGCACTTTAATGCCTATTTAAAAAATGGGGGGGTGACAAGGGGTTAAAGAATAGGTCTATATGTATTTTTAATAGTGAATGACAAGATATCTTGATACTATGTTCTATCATTCATAATATTGTAAATGATACTCTGTATTGTACTGATTATTGTAAGATCTTTTTTTCCTTACAACAGAAACTGAAAGCACTAAAGTTGAAAAATCAACACAAAACGCATGTAAATACTTGACTAGTTTACACAACTCCCACAGGCATGGCATTCTGCTGTCATATATATTTGCATAATGACCTCTTTTTATTTATTTATATACTTGTATTAGTTTTCACATATAGTGTAAACATTTTACTAGTTAGACTTTTTCCAAAGACTTTTTCCAAACTATAATTCCTGACTAAATATATAATCAAGTGAAACATTATGAAGTTTCAATAAGAATATACAATACTATACCATTCAAAAGCTTGATGTAAATAATATAAATGTAACAAATAAATAACTGTAGGCTAACAAATGTAAAAACAATGCTGTTCTTTCAATTTATTCCCCCTAAAAAAACTAAAATTAATTTTAATAAATTAATAATAATAATAATAATAATTATAATAATAACAACAATACATGTTTTTTTGTAGAAAATAAGATTGTTAAAAGGATTTCTGAAGGATTGTGTGACTGGAGTAATGATGCAAAACAATTAGTTTGAAAGTCAGCTTTGATTGTTCTAATAAACTGTTTAACTGCTCCCCCAAGTGGATATTAAAGTATGTTGTGGGATAATTAAATATATTCTAAATAAACTACAAACATAAAATTATATAGATTTATTTTGTTCTCACATTCTTTCTTGTAACTCCTTCCTCTCAGTGGCACAGATGACTGAGAGGCTCATTATGCAGCTCATTATGCGGGCCTTTGTCTTCTCAGGTGTAAATCACAATGATATTCATGATAGTTGACGCCTACTCGCATATGACTTTTACCAACAAAAAGTGTCTTAGAAAATTTAAATCAATATATTGTTTTCTGTGAGTGAGTAAACAAGATGATTTTCACATCATTTAGAAAGAAAAATTCTAGGCTACAAGCTCCAGTTCTCAAAAATCCCGGCAACCATTGTTCTATATGTGTTTTATGGCCTTATTCAAGTGATTTAACATTTTTAGTTTTTCACTAACCACACACAACATTTTTTTTCTCAAAAATACAATCATGTACATGCATGCATTTCACATATTATTATAGCCCAGTTTGTGCTGATTACAGTGAGATTAGACTTTACCCATTTAGATACTTATAAGAAACTGAAAAAAGCACAAATGTCAGGGCATGACAAAACTTCTCCAGGCCCCATAAAATCCCCTTAGAATCCAGAGGGTTAACTATCCACATTATTTTTCAGTGTGGATGTAAATAATTTTTTGTGAATGGTAAGACTTCAGGTTCATTAGCCGCTATAGGGAAATAACGAGAACAATAACAGTGTACATTAAGCATTAAAACTATTTGCACTACATACCAGTGTGTTCATAATTAAGATACAATATTTAATACATATTAAAATAATATGGTAAGACACACCAATTTTTGTCTTATAAATTGTTTATTGTTTACCAGTTTATGGTACATTATAATATGATGCTATTTACATGACATTTAACTTTAACAAATGGTTAATTTGAGAACTATATATCGCAAATTATTTAACTCCTATTGATTATTTGTCCACTTTTAGGTAAAAAGTGAAATTGGCGATGTCTCCATACTTATAAACAATGCTGGCATTGTCAGTGGTAAGAGGTTCATGGACACTCCCGACGCACTTGTTGAGAAGACACTCAGAGTTAATGCAATGTCTCACTTTTGGGTAGGCTTTATATATTTTCTTAATATATGATGGCTAATTTCGCTGGTACCTGTGACCAGTGACAATAAAGGGCTACTAAATATATATATATTAGGGGTGTAACGGTACGCAAAAATCACGGTTCGGTACGTACCTCGGTTTTAAAGTCACGGTTCGGTTCATTTTCGGTACAGTAAGGGAAAGATATGCAAACATTAACTGCAGGTTGTTTATTACTATACACTTTAAAAAAAAATAATTTTTAATAAAATATATATAAAATAAAAAAAGAATAAGAAATAAAATACTGCTGCAAAGTTCTCCACTAAATAAAATACTCTGTCTCAAACCAATATCATATAATAAAATATAATGAAACGTATAAATAAATAACTAGAACCGTGCCGTGCCTGCTGCTGTAGGTGACAGGGAGACCGCCGACAGACCAGGCTCTTGTCTTCATGACAACTATATCTATACTTCATGTTGAGCATAAATATAAAGCCTACTGATAAAGGACACCGTCAACAGTATTGACGGCAAAATAGACTATGTTTGACAGGTGCAATATTTGAAAATTGATAATTAATTTAATTTAATTTAATTAATTAATTTTTTAAATTACATTTATATCTGAATTTATGTCAACCTATAGACTTTCAAACATCAAAGTGTCATGAATTAATATGTATTTGTGTACAAAATGACATATAAACATATTTTCCTATTCTTATTTTTCCTGGAAACGCTTCCAACACGTTTGCGTGTCACGTGAAAAATAGGCGTCGGTTCTAATTCTAGCTTGCACCACGCATCCAGTTTGTCGCCGGCCTTAGAATCAGCTGCAGGGCGGGATTTGCGCTGAACGCGGAGACTTCCGCCACTTGATATGTTCGTTTGGAAACACGAAAATGTACTTATGTTCCGCAAACAAAATATTGCATTCCGTCATTCGGTACACACGTGCACCGTACCGAAAGCCCTGTACCGAAACGGTCCGGTACGAATACACGTACCGTTACACCCCTAATATATATATATATATATATATATATATATATATATATATATATATTTTTTTTAAAGTTACTATTCTGTGTAAATGCTCATTTTTGTTTATGCCTCTATTTTAGACATATAAAGCATTTCTGCCTGCCATGACAGATAAGAACCATGGACATCTGGTCAGCGTTGCTAGTTCTGCAGGCTTGATAGGTGTCAATGGACTGGCAGGTAATGGAATGACCGGTGTCCTCTTTTTTTTGTACTCAACTGCTCTCTTACCTGATGAGCTTTTGGAACAGTGACAAATTCCTCCAGGACTTTGAGTCCATCAAACAACATGTTTGGCAAGTTTAAAGGCCATGTTGCAGGTTAACCACCACTTTCGATAAATGGGTACATAAATCACTCAAGATATGAATATCATTTTTAAAATGTCTCAAAAATAGTCTTAAATAACTGTTTTTTAAGTTTTTGGTATTA
This sequence comes from Carassius carassius, assembly GCF_963082965.1. Taxonomy (NCBI): domain Eukaryota; kingdom Metazoa; phylum Chordata; class Actinopteri; order Cypriniformes; family Cyprinidae; genus Carassius; species Carassius carassius. Next base: position 23,534,950 of record NC_081766.1, on the reverse strand, counting down.
ACGTTTTTTTATGCAACTCGGCGATGACGTCACGTTGGGGAGAAGTCGAGGAAAGGTAGCCTCAGTCTAGTATGATGCCGCGTTCCAGGCAACCCGTAACCCGTGTTTTTCCAACCTTAAACCCGTGAAAGTGCACAGGAACGGCAATCAAACTCGTGACTTCCCACCCGTGAACTCGTGTCTCGTACTAGATCGATGTACTCCGAGTTCCGAGGTCACACAGCACGCGAAACAACGAAAGCCCCTACGGATAATACTGCCTACAGATGCAGTTTATGCAAGTGGCATACGTTGAAAAAACGATTTTAGGTCAATGTACCGTTGCAATAAAAAATAATAATCTAGTTACAATTCCTTGCACTCAGAAAGTTTGGCGTAACTTGCCTGGAACGGTACAAAGTCGTTAGTCGTGGTATGAAATAGTGATTACAAGCTCACAACGCAGCATCAGAACTAACGTTATAGCGACTGACTGGGATGAGGAAGAGGTGGCAAGAGCCAACATGTATGATGACCTGCAGCTGTGTAATTTCGAACCTGCCAGACGTGAGAGGGCAAATGAGGAATTGCCAAGAACTGATGTCCGTCAAAGCTTATTAAATGCATGGTGCGAAGAGAATGAGTGGAGAGTTGGTGAAGTGTCCTGGTGAGTTGCTATCATTTAGCATCGCAGCAATGAGCACTGGAGCTAGTCTACGAGCAGCAGTGCACAATAACGACACACACACACACATATATATATATATATTATTATTATTATTATTTATTTTATTTATTTTTTTTTTTTTACTGTCATTGAGTAGCACCGAGTGAAAAAAATAAACGTTTTCTTTATATCTAGTGGCAGTGATCATGACGTTAGTTCAGATAAGTACCGGTAACCTTTGTCATAGTGTCGTAGAACTGGTAAACGTTGTCTTTGTCATATAGAAATAGAAGGCATCATGCTAGCTATATGGACGTTTCTAAGCGTTTATCTCTTCCTCCGGTGAAAATGTTGTTGCAAACGTAGCCGCGTGTGTGTCGCTGTGTTTGGCAGGTGCTTGTGTGGGTTCTGTCCCATGGAAACTGCGCTGAAAAGCTTGTGCTGTAGGGAAGTGAGTGCGTTTGGGTCGCTGTTGGTCGATATCTATCTATCTGTCTGTCTGTCTATCTATCTATATATGTAGTCTCTATCTATCTATATCTATTTATTTATCTATAATCTGCGCTATCTGAATACTCTCGTCTACTACTCGTCTCTCTCTAGTCACTCTCAATGCTCTCAAGGCGGGCTTTGGTAAATTCTCTCCCCAACGTGACGTGATGCAATGCATTATGGGGGAAAGGAGACCGCTGTAAGATAGTACCTACTTTTTCGTATTATATTCCGTTTTGTGATACCCAACAACTTAAAATACAATGGATAACAGTTTAAATGTTTATTACCAACAAGCAAATTTCACAAATTCGTAAAAAAAATTACCCTGCAACACGGCCTTTAAATGTTTTTAAAAGGTTCGCAGCAGACATGAATGAACATTAATACACAACTTGTAGATCACAATCTGTGTGTTTAACCCTTTATGCCCGAGGTGTCCCCACATAAAAAAAATATAATCAATTCACTAATCAAACCCCTGAATGAAATAACACAAAATAAGTATAATTTTAAAACTTCGAACCCCCCCCCCCCACACTTCGAAGTAGTGCAGAGTTATTGGCTGATAAATGACACACACAAACACACAAAAAGATTTGTGGGATTTACCTTAAAGCCCTATATCAAATGATAATTGTTTCTCATGGGGACTTAAGGGATTTTCACCATTTACAGGGGGTAGCCTTTGCGATGTTAAATTGCGAAGATCTTGAGTTTTCGTTAAAAGGCGTGTTCATGGCGCCGTGACGAAGTTCGATGTCTCGCCATGGGAATAAAAGATGTTATAACTCAGGCATAAAATGTCCGGTCTTCCCCAAACTTCACATGTGTGATAAGAGTCCTGGCCTGAACACATCTGTAGGCCAATATTCCATCGGGTGTGGCAAAATGGCTCGATAGCGCCACCTATACACTTTCAACATAGTGCGCCTCAAGCTCTGTTTCACGTACATGTACAAAAATCGGTACACACATGTTTGGTATGCCTTTAGATTAGGCATACCAAATTTGGTGTTGATTTGAAGAAATCTCTAGGAGGAGTTCGTTAAAATACAACACATGGAAATGACCAAAATTACACAAAATTTGCTCATAATATTAAAAATAACCGACTTCCTGTTGGGTTTAGAATTTTGCTCCAAGAGTCTTTTTTGTAGGTATTGGTGTGTTACATATGTGTGCCAATTTTCATGCATGTACGTGAAACATAGCTGGAAGGCTGTTGATTTTCTTAGGTGGCGCTGTTGAGCCATTTTGCCACACCCTCTTCTGAATCCTATATCAGACGAAAATTTTCACCAGGTTTGACACGTGTGCAAAGTTTCATGACTTTTTGAGCATGTTTAAGCCCTCAAAAATGCGATTCATTCCGGAGAAGAAGAAGAAGAAGAAGAAGAATTAAAGCTGCAAGCAGCGATGAACAGGCCCTCGCACCCGGGCTCACCGGCAGCGAGTGGCTTTAGTAAATAGGTGAACAGTGAGAAATATGCATTTAAACTCATAAATATAAGTGGAATATATCAATGTTTATTCCATATATGTGCCAATCTTTCTGTTGGCAGCAGGTGGCGCTATCATTATAATGGAATATTGGCCTTCAGATGTGTTCAGGCCAGGACTCTTATCGAACATGCAGAGTCTGGGGAAGATTGAACATTTTATGCCTGAGTTACAACAACTTCTCTTGCTGTGGCGAGACATCAAATTTTGTCATGGTGCCATGGACACGCCCTTTAACAAAAACTGAAGATCTCCACAATTTAACATTGCACAGGCCTTTAGATTAGATTGACCACAAAAAAATACATTAATGTCAAAAGATTTCTAGGAGTAGTTTGTCGCAATGTAAAACATGTCACTTCCTGTTGCCAGCAGGTGGCGCTATGACTATAATTGAATATGGGCATGTAGATCTGTTAAGGGCAGACGTCTTATCTAACATGTGAAGTTTGGGGCAGATTGGACATTGTATGTCTGAGTTACAGCAACTTCCTTTTTCATGGCGAAACATCGAAATTTGTCAGGCCGCCATGGACACGCCCTTTAACGAAACCTCAAGATTTTCGCAATTTAACATCGCAAAGGCCTTTAGATTTAACTGACCAAGTTTGGTGTTGATTTGAATAAATCTCTAGGAGGAGTTCTTTAAAGTACAACCCCTGAAAATGGCAAAAACAAAGCCAATTTTGCAGAGAAAATTCTTAATAACCGACTTCCTGTTGGGATTCAGATTTCGTACCAAGAGACTTTTTTGTAGGTATTGGTGTGTTACATGTGTGTACCGATTATTGTACATGTACGTGAAACATAGCTTGAGGCGCACTCCGTTGAAAGTGTATATGCACTCAGTTGAAAGTGTATAGGTGGCGCTATCGAGCCATTTTGCCACACCCAATGGAATTTTGGCTTTCAGATCTGTTCAGGCCAGGACCCTTATCACACATGTGAAGTTTGGGCAAGATCGAACATTTTATGCCTGAGTTATAACATCTTTTATTCCCATGGCGACACATCGAATTTCGTCACGGCGCCATGGACACGCCTTTTAACGAAAACTCAAGATCTTCGCAATTTAACATCGCAAATGGCTTTAGATTACACTGACCAAGTTTGGTGTTCATCTGAATAAATCTCTAGGAGGAGTTCGTTAAAGTACAACCCCTGAAAATGGCAAAAACAACAATTTTGCAGGGAAAATTCAAAATAACAGACTTCCTGTTGGGATTAGGATTTCGTACCAAGAGACTTTTTTGTAGGTATTGGTGTGTTACATGTGTGTACCAATTTTTGTACATGTACGTGAAACATAGCTCGAGGTGCACTCCGTTGAAAGTGTAAAAATGGCGCTATTGAGCCATTTTGCCACACCCGATGGAATATTGGCCTTCAGATCTGTTCAGGCCAGGACATTTATCACACATGTGAAGTTTGGGGAAGATCGGACATTTTATGCCTGAGTTATAACATCTTTTATTCCCATGGCGAGACTTTGAATTTTGTCACGGCGCCATGGACACGCCCCTTAACGAAAACTCAAGATCTTCACAATTTAACATTGCACAGGCCTTTAGATTATACTGACCATAAAAAAGACATTGATGTCAAAAAATTTCTAGGAGTAGTCTGTCGAAGTGTAAAATATGTCACTTCCTGTTGCCTATAGGTGGCGCTATGACTATAACTGAATATGGGCATGTAAATATGTTCAGGTCAGGAGTCTTATTAAACATGTGAAGTTTTGGGCACATTGGACATTGTATGTCTGAGTTACAGCAACTTCCTTTTTCATGGCGAAACATCGAAATTTGTCAGGCCGCCATGGACACGCCCTTTAACGAAAACTCAAAATCTTCGCAATTTAACATCGCAAAGGCCTTTAGATTAGGCATACCAACTTTGGTGTTGATCTGAATGAATCTCTAGGAGGAGTTCGTTAAAATACAACGCATGGAAATGACAAAAATGACACAAAATTTGCTCATAAAATTAAAAATAACTGACTTCCTGTTGGGTTTCGGATTTTGCTCCAAGAGACTTTTTTGTAGGTATTGGAGAGATACATGTGTATACTGATTTTCATACATGTACATGAAACGTAGCTCGAGGCGCACACCGTTGAAAGTGTATAGGTGGCGCTATCGAGCCATTTTGCCACACCCGATGAAATATTGGCCTACAGATCTGTTCAGGCCAGGACTTTTATCAAACATGTGAAGTTTGGGGAAGATCGGACATTTTATGCCTGAGTTATAACATCTTTTATTCCCATGGCGAGACTTTGAATTTTGTCACGGCGCCATGGACACGCCCCTTAACGAAAACTCAAGATCTTCACAACTTAACATCGCACAGTCCTTTAGATTAGACTGACCACAAAAAAGACATTGATCTCAAAAAATTTCTAGGAGTAGTGTGTCGAAGTGTAAAATATGTCACTTCCTGTTGCCTATAGGTGGCGCTATGACTATAACTGAATATGGGCATGTAAATATGTTCAGGTTCGGAGTCTCATCAAACATGTGAAGTGTGGGGCAGATTGGACATTGTATGTCTGAGTTATAGCAACTTCATTTTTCATGGCGAATCATCGAAATTCGCCAGGCCGCCACGGACACGCCCTTTAACGAAAACTCAAAATCTTTGCAATTTAACATCGCAAAGGCCTTTAGATTAGGTATACCAACTTTGGTGTTGATCTGAATTAATCTCTAGGAGGAGTTCGTTAAAATACAACGCATGGAAATGACAAAAATGACACAAAATTTGCTCATAAAATTAAAAATAACTGACTTCCTGTTGGGTTTCGGATTTTGCTCCAAGAGACTTTTTTGTAGGTATTGGAGAGATACATGTGTATACCAATTTTCATACATGTACTTGAAACGTAGCTTGAGGCGCACACCGTTGAACGTGTATAGGTGGCGCTGTCGAGCCATTTTGCCACACCCACTTCTGAAACCCATATCAGACGTAAATTTTTGCCAGTTCTGAGGTGTGTGCAAAGTTTCATGACTTTTCGAGCATGTTTAGGCTCTCATAAATGCGATTCATCTTAGAGAAGAATAATAATAATAATTAAAGCTGCAAGCAGCGATGAACGGGCCCTCGCACCCGGGCTCACCGGCAGCGAGTGGGTCTAGTAAATAGGTGAACGGTGAGAAATATGCGTTTAAACTCATAAATATAAGTAGAATATATCAATGTTTTTTCCATATATGTGCAAATCTTCCTGTTGCCAGCAGGTGGCGCTATCACTATAATGGAATATTGGCCTTCAGATGTGTTCAGGGCTGCACTCTTATCGAACATGTGAAGTTTGGGGAAGATCAAACATTTTATGCCCGAGTTACAACAACTTCTCTTGCTGTGGCGAGACATCAAATTTTGTCATTTTTGCCGTGGACACGCTCTTTAACAAAAACTCAAGATTTCCACAATTTAACAGTACACAGGCCTTTAGATTAGACTGACCACAAAAATACATTAATGTCAAAAAATCTCTAGGAGTAGTTTGTCTCAGCGTAAAATGTCACTTCCTGTTGCCAGCAGGTGGCGCTATGACTATAATTGAATATGGGCATGTAGATCTGTTAAGGGCAGAAGTCTTATCCTAACATGCAAAGTTTGGGGCAGATTGGACATTGTATGTCTGAGTTACAGCAACTTCCTTTTTCATGGCGAAACATCGAAATTTGTCAGGTCGCCATGGACACTCCCTTTAACGAAATCTCAAGATCTTCCCAATTTAACATCGCAAAGGCCTTTAGATTTAACTGACCAAGTTTGATGCTGATCTGAATAAATCTCTAGGAGGAGTTCGTTAAAGTACAACCCCTGAAAATGCCAAAAACAACACCAATTTTGCAGAGAACATTCTAAGTAACTGACTTCCTGTTTGGATTCGGATTTCGTACCAAGAGACTTTTTCGTAGATATTGGTGTGTTACATGTGTGTACCGATTTTTGTACATGTACGTGAAACATAGCTTGAGGCGCACTCCATTGAAAGTGTATAGGCACTCAGTTGAAAGTGTATAGGTGGCGCTATCGAGCCATTTTGCCACACCCAATGGAATATTGGCCTTCAGATCTGTTCAGGCCAGGACCCTTATCACACATGTGAAGTTTGGGCAAGATCGGACATTTTATGCCTGAGTTATAACATCTTTTATTCCCATGGCGACACATCAAATTTCGTCACGGCGCCATGGACACGCCTTTTAACGAAAACTCAAGATCTTCACAACTAAGCATCACACAGGTCTTTAGATTAGACTGACCACAAAAATAACATCGATGTCATAAAATTTCTAGGAGTAGTTTGTCGCAGTGTAAAATATTTCACTTCCTGTTGCCAATAGGTGGCGCTATGACTATAACTGAATATTGGCATGTAGATCTGTTCAGGTCAAGAGTCTCTTTTCAACATGTGAAGTTTGGGGCAGATTGGACATTGTATGTCTGAGTTACAGCAACTTCCTTTTTCATGGCGAAACATCGAAATTTGTCAGGCCACCATGGACACGCCCTTTAACGAAACCTCAAGTCCTTCGCAATTTAACATCGCAAATGGCTTTAGATTACACTGACCAAGTTTGGTGTTCATCTGAATAAATCTCTAGGAGGAGTTCGTTAAAGTACAACCCCTGAAAATGCCAAAAACAACACCAATTTTGCAGAGAACATTCTAAGTAACTGACTTCCTGTTTGGATTCGGATTTCGTACCAAGAGACTTTTTCGTAGATATTGGTGTGTTACATGTGTGTACCGATTTTTGTACATGTACGTGAAACATAGCTTGAGGCGCACTCCATTGAAAGTGTATAGGCACTCAGTTGAAAGTGTATAGGTGGCGCTATCGAGCCATTTTGCCACACCCAATGGAATATTGGCCTTCAGATCTGTTCAGGCCAGGACCCTTATCACACATGTGAAGTTTGGGCAAGATCGGACATTTTATGCCTGAGTTATAACATCTTTTATTCCCATGGCGACACATCAAACTTCGTCACGGCGCCATGGACACGCCTTTTAACGAAAACTCAAGATCTTCACAACTAAGCATCACACAGGTCTTTAGATTAGACTGACCACAAAAATAACATCGATGTCATAAAATTTCTAGGAGTAGTTTGTCGCAGTGTAAAATATTTCACTTCCTGTTGCCAATAGGTGGCGCTATGACTATAACTGAATATTGGCATGTAGATCTGTTCAGGTCAAGAGTCTCTTTTCAACATGTGAAGTTTGGGGCAGATTGGACATTGTATGTCTGAGTTACAGCAACTTCCTTTTTCATGGCGAAACATCGAAATTTGTCAGGCCACCATGGACACGCCCTTTAACGAAACCTCAAGTCCTTCGCAATTTAACATCGCAAATGGCTTTAGATTACACTGACCAAGTTTGGTGTTCATCTGAATAAATCTCTAGGAGGAGTTCGTTAAAGTACAACCCCTGAAAATGGCAAAAACAACACCAATTTTGCAGGGAAAATTCAAAATAACCGACTTCCTGTTGGGATTAGGATTTCGTACCAAGAGACTTTTTTGTAGGTATTGGTGTGTTACATGTGTGTACCAATTTTTGTACATGTACGTGAAACATAGCTTGAGGCGCACTCCGTTGAAAGTGTATATGCACTCAGTTGAAAGTGTATAGGTGGCGCTATCGAGCCATTTTGCCACACCTAATGGAATATTGGCCTTTAGATCTGTTCAGGCCAGGACACGCCTTTTAACGAAAACTCAAGATCTTCACAACTAAACATCACACAGGTCTTTAGATTAGACTGACCACAAAAATAACATTGATGTCATAAAATTTCTAGGAGTAGTTTGTCGCAGTGTAAAATATTTCACTTCCTGTTGCCAATAGGTGACGCTATGACTATAACTGAATATTGGCATGTAGATCTGTTCAGGTCAAGAGTCTTATCCAACATGTGAAGTTTGGGGCAGATTGGACATTGTATGTCTGAGTTACAGCAACTTCCTTTTTCATGGCGAAACATCGAAATTTGTCAGGCCGCCATGGACACGCCCTTTAACGAAACCTCAAGTCCTTCGCAATTTAACATCGCAAATGGCTTTAGATTACACTGACCAAGTTTGGTGTTCATCTGAATAAATCTCTAGGAGGAGTTCGTTAAAGTACAACCCCTGAAAATGGCAAAAACAACACCAATTTTGCAGGGAAAATTCAAAATAACCAACTTCCTGTTGGGATTAGGATTTCGTACCAAGATACTTTTTTGTAGGTATTGGTGTGTTACATGTGTGTACCAATTTTTGTACATGTACGTGAAACATAGCTCGAGGCGCACTCCGTTGAAAGTGTATAGGTGGCGCTATCGAGCCATTTTGCCACACCCGATGGAATATTGGCCTACAGATGTGTTCAGGCCAGGACTCTTATCACACATGTGAAGTTTGGGGAAGATTGGACATTGTATGTCTGAGTTATAGCAATTTCATTTTTCATGGCGAATCATCGAAATTCGCCAGGCCGCCACGGACACGCCCTTCAACGAAAACTCAAGATCTTCGCAATTTAACATCGCAAAGGCCTTTAGATTAGGCATACCAAATTTGGTGTTGATTTGAAGAAATCTCTAGGAGGAGTTCGTTAAAATACAACACATGGAAATGACCAAAATTACACAAAATTTGCTCATAACATTAAAAATAACCGACTTCCTGTTGGGTTTAGAATTTTGCTCCAAGAGTCTTTTTTGTAGGTATTGGTGTGTTACATATGTGTGCCAATTTTCGTGCATGTACGTGAAACATAGCTGGAAGGCTGTTGATTTTCTTAGTATAGGTGGCGCCGTCAAGCCATTTTGCCACACCCTCTTCTGAATCCTATATCAGACGAAAATTTTCACCAGGTTTGACGCGTGTGCAAAGTTTCATGACTTTTTGAGCATAGCTGGAAGGCTGTTGATTTTCTTAGTATAGGTGGCGCTGTCGAGCCATTTTGCCACACCCTCTTCTGAATCCTATATCAGACGAAAATTTTCACCAGGTTTGACGCGTGTGCAAAGTTTCATGACTTTTTGAGCATGTTTAAGCCCTCAAAAATGCGATTCATTCGGGAGAATAATAATAATAATAATAATAATAATAAACAAAGCAGATACAAGAGGGTCCTCGCACCTCGGTGCTCGGGCCTTAATAATAATAATAATAATAAATGGAGCAATTCCAAGAGGGTGCTCAGGCCCTAATAATAATAATAATACATCGGTGCTCGGGCCCTAATAATAATAATAATAAACGGAGCAATTCTAAGAGGGTCCTCACACCATCGGTGCTCGGGCCCTAATAATAATAATAATAATAATAATAATAATAATAATAATAATAAACGGAGCAATTCCAAGAGGGTCCTCGCACCATCGGTGCTCGGGCCCTAATAATAAACGGAGCAATTCCAATAGGGTCCTCGCACTGCAGTGCTCGGGCCCTAAATATGTATGTAAAAGTATTTAAAAGAACAAATTTTCAATACTACTCTACGAAAGCGACTGGGAGCAGAAAGAAAGGCACAAAAACATTTGAAATGGTTCTTTTGTAGGGGTGTCGCGATATACTGGTATTGACGATAACCGTTATATTAAAAGCAACGATTATCGATATCGTGTTAATTTAGTGTGCGACGATATACCTGTATTAGCGATAACTGCAATATTTAAAATGAACCGTTCTCTTATGATAACACCACATGTAAACACTCTAGCGCCAGTACCTGGTTGAGCTCTCAGGTAGCAGTATTGTGCCTTAACGCTGACACCTGTCACACAAGAAGAATATGCAGCGCTCTCCGATGAGAGCCGTGTTCATCAGAGCAAGTTGCCACTATTTTACTAGTCATATTATGGGAAACATTATATTAACCTGTTAACAGCGGTTCCTTTTCAGGAACTCGAGCTGCGTCAAGCGCTTTGGGGAACGTCCTTGACGAGACCGACTCTGAATATCGTGTGCAATCTTTCCAATGGAAGGGCGTGACGTAGCGACCATTTTCATTTACATCATTTTCAGTTTTGATGTGAATTTTTCCATACCCGACCGCATGTCTGGTTATTTAAACTCCATTTAATAAGGAGTTAGTTCTATCACTTCAGTGTGTACTTTATCACAATCTAGACTGTGTTTACTTCTCTGATTGTTTGATTACATTAAATTCTGAGAAATGTAATGACTTTGAGAAGTTAATATATCACTACAATGTGTACTTTATCACAATCTAGACCGTGTTTACTTGTCTGATTGTTTGATTACATTAAATTCTGAGAAATGTAATGACTTTGAGAAATTAATATATCACTACAATGTGTACTTTATCACAATCTAGACCGTGTTTACTTGTCTGATTGTTTGATTACATTAAATTCTGAGGAATTTAATGACTTTGAGAAGTCCAATATATCACTTTAATATGTATTGTATCACAATCCAGACCGTATTTACTTGTCTGATTGTTTGATTGCATTAAATTCTGAGGAATATAATGACAGTTATTTGACTCGTGAAGTTAGATGTACTGGAGGGACTGCTGGGTAGGAGCAGCCCCCTCCGCATACAAACAGAGCGTTGCCGCCCATGTTCCCCGCTTCGGGACCAGAGGCTGAAGCAATGCTCTGGGCCAGTGACTTCTCAGCCTAATCCGAATCCGATGGAGCCGTACTTCAGGCTGGGAGGTCCACGGCCAAGAAGTCATGACGCATTTCGGTCACGACTACAGAGGGCGGCCCCTACTGGGGTAGAGCGGTGTCCACCTCATTACACGGTGCCCGTCTCACCTCAGTGCCCTCGGGAGGTGGGTCTGCCAACCCTGCCAGAGTTTCAGGGTGCAGCGGCTTCCAGCGAGCACTGCTCTCAGTTATTTCCGCCCGTGAGCGTAGCGGAGCTGAAATGCTCGCCGCCCCTTTGGGGGCCTCTTACACCAGAGGTCAGTCTCGAGAGACTGATTCCCTTAGTACATTAGTTAGCAGCGTGGAAACTACTGCCAAATGTATCTCAATGGGTCCTGCATACAGTAGAAAGAGGCTATCGCATTCAGTTCGGCCATCCACTGCCAACATTCAACGGGGTTAGACCGACAATAGTCGGCCCCCGGTAGGCTCTGGTTATGGAACAAGAAGTAAATACCCTATTAAGGAAGGAGGCCATCGAGGTGGTCCCTCTAGACAGGGAGTCTGGGTTTTATAGCCGGTATTTCATAGTTCCAAAGAAGGATGGGGGGTTGCGTCCGATCTTAGACTTACGTCATCTAAACCTCTCAATAATGCCACTGAAGTTCAAAATGCTCACTGTCAAACAGGTTGTAGCTCAAATCAGATCCGAGGACTGGTTTGTCACAATAGATCTCAAAGACGCATACTTCCATCCTTCCACAACACAGGAAGTTTCTGAGGTTCGCTTTTGGGGGCAAAGCCTACCGATATCGAGCACTTCCCTTCGACCTTGCACTCTCAGCCCGCACGTTCATAAAATATGTGTAGATGCGGCTCTGGTATCCCTCCTTATGCAGGTAATGCATATTCTGAACTATATCGACGATTGGTTGATTTTAGCTCAATCAGAGCAAATGGCGGTTCGACATAGAGATGTTGTTCTCGCACATATGGGGGAGCTGGGTTTGAGACTAAATGTCAATGTCACCTTTATTTATATAGCGCTTTAAACAAAATACATTGCGTCAAAGCAACTGAACAACATTCATTAGGAAAACAGTGTCAATAATGCAAAAATGATAGTTAAAGGCAGTTCATCATTGGATTCAGTTATGTCATCTCTGTTCAGTTAAATAGTGTCTGTGCATTTATTTGCAATCAAGTCAACGATATCGCTGTAGATGAAGTGTCCCCAACTAAGCAAGCCAGAGGCGACAGCGGCAAGGAACCGAAACTCCATCGGTGACAGAATGGAGAAAAAAACCTTGGGAGAAACCAGGCTCAGTTGGGGGGCCAGTTCTCCTCTGCTGCAGCCTGGAATTGAACTACTGGTTTGTCTGGTCAAAGTCAGATTGTGCAGAAGAATCATCTGTTTCCTGTGGTCTTGTCCTGGTGCTCCTCTGAGACAAGGTCTTTACAGGGGATCTGTATCTGGGGTTCTAGTTGTCCTGGTCTCCGCTGTCTTTCAGGGATGTAGAGGTCCTTTCTAGGTGCTGATCCAGCATCTGGTCTGGATACGTACTGGATCCGGGTGACTGCAGTGACCCTCTGATCTGGACACAGACTGGATCTGGTGGCCACGGTGACCTCGGAACAAGAGAGAAACAGACAAATATTAGCGTAGATGCCATTCTTCTAATGATGTAGCAAGTACATAGGTTGTTATGGGAAGTGTTTCCGGTTCCGGTTTATCTAATTAATGCAGCCTAAAAATCCTTTAACGGATTTGGATAATAAAAGCATATTAGTATGTTATGTGTATGCCAGGTTAAAGAGATGGGTCTTTAATCTAGATTTAAACTGCAAGAGTGTGTCTGCCTCCCGAACAATGTTAGGTAGGTTATTCCAGAGTTTGGGCGCCAAATAGGAAAAGGATCTGCCGCCTGCAGTTGATTTTGATATTCTAGGTATTATCAAATTGCCTGAGTTTTGAGAACGTAGCGGACGTAGAGGATTATAATGTAAAAGGAGCTCATTCAAATACTGAGGTGCTAAACCATTCAGGGCTTTATAAGTAATAAGCAATATTTTAAAATCTATGCGATGCTTGATAGGGAGCCAGTGCAGTGTTGACAGGACCGGGCTAATATGGTCATACTTCCTGGTTCTAGTAAGAACTCTTGCTGCTGCATTTTGGACTAGCTGTAGTTTGTTTACTAAGCGTGCAGAACAACCACCCAATAAAGCATTAAAATAATCTAACCTTGAGGTCATAAATGCATGGATTAACATTTCTGCATTTGACATTGAGAGCATAGGCCGTAATTTAGATATATTTTTGAGATGGAAAAATGCAGTTTTACAAATGCTAGAAACGTGGCTTTCTAAGGAAAGATTGCGATCAAGTAGCACACCTAGGTTCCTAACTGATGACGAAGAATTGACAGAGCAACCATCAAGTCTTAGACAGTGTTCTAGGTTATTACAAGCAGAGTTTTTAGGTCCTATAATTAACACCTCTGTTTTTTCAGAATTTAGCAGTAAGAAATTACTCGTCATCCAGTTTTTTATATCGACTATGCAATCCATTAGTTTTTCAAATTGGTGTGTTTCACCGGGCTGCGAAGAAATATAGAGCTAAGTATCATCAGCATAACAGTGAAAGCTAACACCATGTTTCCTGATGATATCTCCCAAGGGTAACATATAAAGCGTGAAGAGTAGCGGCCCTAGTACTGAGCCTTGAGGTACTCCATACTGCACTTGTGATCGATAGGATACATTTTCATTCACTGCTACGAACTGATGGCGGTCATATAAGTACGATTTAAACCATGCTAATGCACTTCCACTGATGCCAACAAAGTATTCAAGTCTATGCCAAAGAATGTTGTGGTCAGTTGTGTCAAACGCAGCACTAAGATCCAATAAAACTAATAGAGAGATACACCCACGATCAGATGATAAGAGCAGATCATTTGTAACTCTAAGAAGAGCAGTCTCAGTACTATGATACGGTCTAAATCCTGACTGGAAATCCTCACATATACCATTTTTCTCTAAGAAGGAATATAATTGTGTGGATACCACCTTGTGTGGATACCACCTTTTAACCTCAATTAAATTGTTAATCTTAACCTGGTTTGGGCGTTTTTTGTTTTTTCTAGTTCGGGGAACAGACACAGTCTCTATAGTGTGATATCTAGGTGAAAAAGTCTCTATGTGCTGAGAATTAACTGACCTCTGTGACGGGAGGCAGCTAGCAGACGGTCGGTTTAGCCAGTCTGTCTGCTTCCTGACCTGGGCCCCAGTTAGTCAAGTATAAACACTAAGACTATTTGCCATATTTCTAGAGAGAAGAGTGGCGCCACCCCAGGAGGGATGAAGACCATCTCTTTTAAACAGGTCAGGTCTGCCCCAAAAGCTTGTCCAATTGTCTATGAAACCTATGTTATTCTGTGGGCACCACTTAGACATCCAGCCATTGAGTGATGACAATCTGCTATGCATCTCATCACCACGGCATCTCATCATTCACGTTCCGTACAATAGAATCACCAATAACTAGAGCACTTTCATCAGGTTTCTCAGTGGGTGCATCACTGAGTGGGGAGAACCTGTTTAATGTTTTGATCGGAACAGAAGAGCGGTGTTTTGACCCACGACTACGCTGCCTCACCGTCACCCAGTTGCCCTGCTGCTGGGGCTCTGTTTCCGGAACCGAACAATGTACAGGAATCCCTGAGCTAGACGCATCCAAAGCCGTATCTAGAGCCCTAACATTTTTACTATCCTCAATTAAAGTTTGGATGCGTGTCTCTAATTCTGAAATCTTCTCTGTCAGCCTAACTATTTCCCTGCATTTATCACATGTGAATCCCTCATCAGCGACAGAGATAGATAAACTGTACATGTGGCAAGAGGTGCAAGAAACAATGATAGGAGAAGCCATTACTCACCGTGCTTGATGAAAATTCTTACTGCGGTTGTTTGATGAACTTGTGAAAAACTGGAGCGAGGGAGAGGAGAAAAGAAAACAGCGATAGGTTCGAATGAAGATGCTAATGACAAGCTAACGAGTGCTATCGCTTTGCAGGTGTACTGCACTCACGGAAATAAAATAAAAGTGAACGATCAAAGTTAATCTGATAAGATTGATCGATAATATCAGAAATATGTTATGAATTAAGTTATATTTTACCACTTATGCCAAGAAGAGTGTACTTTCTCCAGTTCAGAGAACCACCTATCTAGGCGTAGTGTGGGATTCGACCACGATGCAGGCACGTCTGTCTCCTGCACGGATCGAGTCGATCCTCACATCAGTCGAGAGAGTCAAAGAAGGCCAGTCACTCACTGTCACTGTCAGTCTCAAAGACTGTTAGGGCTTATGGCAGCTGCGTCCAACATGATACCTTTTGGCCTCCTGAACATGAGACCCCTACAGTGGTGGCTCAAGACCAAGGGATTTTCCCCAAGGGGGAATCCATTACGAAGTATCAAGGTCACGCGGCGATGCCTTCGTGCCTTAGACATATGGAAGAAACCTTGGTTCTTGAATCAGGGCCCGGTGCTGGGAGCTCTTGGTTGCCGTGTAACGCTAGCGACAGACGCGTCCCTCACCGGTGTTGGTGCGGTCATGAGTGGCCACCCTGCCCGCGGTCTGTGGAGCGGCATACCAGCATACCAGTTGTCTAGAGATGCTAGCTGTGCATCGAGCATTGAAATATTTCCTCCCAGACCTGAGAGGCCATCATATGTTGGTGCGCACTGACAACACATTGGCGATTTCTTATATCAGTCACCAGAGAGATCTGCATTTGTGCCCCTTGTATAAGCTGGCACACCAGATCCTTCTGTGGTCCCAGGACAAACTCCTCTCATTCAGAGCAGTGTATATTCCTGGGAGATTGACTGTGGGAGCAGACATACTGTTGAGACAGGGGCCGAGGCCCGGGGGGCTTCACCCCGAGGTGGTGAAGTAGATATGGAGAGTTTTTGGACCTCTTTGCGACTCAAGACATATCGCAATGTCCCCTCTGTTTCTCTCTAGTTCATCCAGCTCCTCTGGGACTGGACGCTATGGTACAGACCAGGCTGAGGCTTCATCTGTACACCTTTCCCCCTATCGCTCTGCTCCTGGGAGTTCTGACGAGAGTACGCCGGGACAGGGTCCGTCTTCTATTAGTAGCCCCGTTCTGGTCGTGCCCGTTATGGCTCTCCATGGGAGATTCTGATCAGGACAGATCTACTCTCTCAGGCGCAGGGCAAAATAATTCACCCTCGCCCGAAGTTGTGGAAGTTGTGGGTGTGGCCCCTGAGGGGGCACAGTTCATAGCTTCTGGTCTCTTCAACCGAGGTTGTTGAGACCCTCCTCCAATCCAGAGCTCCCTCTACGAGGAAACTGTACGCCCTAAGGTGGAAGCTCTTCAGGTGTACGTGGTGGCCATAGCTGCTTACCACGTACCTTTCAACGGTCAGTCAGTGGGTAGACACCCCCTAGTTACACGTTTCCTCCACGGTGCACTGAGGCTGAGACCTCCAGTACGGTCCCGTATTCCCCCGTGGGAATTGGTTATGGTTTTAGAGGCTCTTTGTAAAGCTCCATTTGAGGCAATACAAGACATCTCAGATGGACATCTGACCCTTAAGACTGCCCTGTTATTGGCTATTACTTCTCTAAAGAGAGTTGGAGATCTTCAAGCCCCCTCGGTGGCCCCTACCTACTTAGACTTTGCCCCTGGTATGGCCAAAGCATTCTTATGACCTCGAGCGGGTTATGTTCCTAAAGTTCCCTCTGTTACTCCACAACCCATAGTACTGCAGGCCTTCTGCCCTCCTCCCTTTCGGGAGCAAGACCAGGAGAAGCTAAACTGTATGTGTCCAGTTCGAGTGCTGGACGCATACGTCCACAGAGCTGCCCTGTGGAGAAAATCTGACCAAATGCTTGTTTGCTATGGTCTTCCTAAAAAGGGTTTTCCTGCCTCTAAGCAGACCCTTAGTCGTTGGATAGTCGAGGCTATCAACGTATCCTATGAGTCCTCTGGTCTTCCCCTTCCTTTGGGAGCCAAGGCTCACACCACTAGGGGTATGGCTGCCTCTAAGGCCTCTCTAGCAGGTGTGTCCCTCTTGGACATCTGCAATGCTGCGGGATGATCCACGCCCTCTACATTTGCCAGATTTTATGACCTTGATATGCGAGCCACTCCGGGCTCTTCTGTTCTCTCATCTTAGCTGTGCTCTTCGTATACACACTAGGCAGGGATTTGGAAGTCTGGCAGCGTGGGCACATCGTTCCCCAGAGCGCTTGACGCAGCTTGAGTTCCTGAAAAGGAACGTCGCAGAGCCATACTCCCGACATCCCTGCCGGCGCTTGCTTCCCTACTCGAAGCTGAAGCCAGCTGCGTGGCAGGTGCCTTTATAGCTTCCTGGTCGCTACGTCACGCCCTTCCATTGGAAAGATTGCACACAATATTCAGAGTTGGTCTCGTCAGAGACGTTCCCCAAAGCGCTTGTCGCAGCGTCTCGTTCCTTCAAGGAACCAGGGTTACATTCGTAACCTTGAGACTTTTTCTGTGTTCATATATTTAAGTAAAGGGTGATTATTTTAATAAGTACAACATTTTCTTTACTCGTCTTATTTTTGTATTTGCAATCAATATGGCCTGTGTGAACGGTACGTGTATTTGTACCGGACCGTTTCGGTACAGGGCTTTCGGTATGGTGCACGTGTGTACCGAATGCAATATTTTGTATGCGGAACATAGGTACATTTTCGTGTTTCCAAACAAGTGGCGGAAGTCTCCGCGTTCAGCGCAAATCCCGCCCTGCAGCTGATTCTAAGGCCGGTGACACACTGGCTGCGTGGCGTGAGCGTGGCGTTTCGCGTTTTCTGTGTCACCAGAATCGTGCCTGACGCGGCGCTGGCGCACTGCTGCTACTGTAGGTGACATAGAGGGAGACCGCCGACAGACCAGGATCTTGTCTTCATGACAACAATATCTATACTTCATGTTGAGTAACAGTATTGACGGCAATATAGACTATGTTTGACAGGTGCAACATGCCAGTGTGTCACCGGCCTAAGGTTTTCAAAAGGCATCACGCGAGTGTGAACATCACTACAACTAGGAAAAAAACGATTGTAATTCAAACGCAGCTCCCGTCGGCATTTAAACTGACCTTGGCTCTTAATTTCGATCGGTCCAAAAAAATCTGAGCAGGTCTAAAAACTGAAACTGTTGATGCTGCAACTTTACACTTTGGAAAAGTTATATATGTTTTTTAAATATGAGCAGGCCTACAAGCTGGGATTGGTAATGCTGCACTGTAATCATAGTTATTTATTTATATTTTTCATTATATTTTATTATATGATATTGGTTTGAGACCATTTAGTGGTATTTAATTTAGACCATTAAATGATATTTAGTGGAGAACTTTGCAGCAGTATTTTATTTCTTATTCTTTTTTAATTTATATATATATTTTATTAAAAAGTATTTAAAAAAAGTTTATAGTAATGAACAACCTGCTGTTTAATGTTTGCATTTCTTTCCCTTACTGTACCGAAAATGAACCGAACCGTGACTTTAAAACCGAGGTACGTACCGAACCGTGATTTTTTTGCTTACCGTTACACCCCTAGTTTGTAAACATTTTTGCACTGTAAACTAACATGAACAATGAATTACTATTTTTATTAACATTAACAAAGATTAATAAATTGTGTAATGTATTGTTCATTGTTTCATTCATGTTAGTTAATACATTCATGTTGACAAATGACATCTTATTGTAGAGTGTTACCATTAATATTTATTCATCATACTGTTGAACTTGACAGTATATTCTCTCGTGTTATTTCATAGGCGCTTCAAAGACGACTGAAAAAGCCAGAGTCTTGTGGCCTGCATTTATCAGTATCCTTCCGCTGGGTGAAAAAGAAAAACTCGATAATCAAAGTAAAAAAATAATTTGATATGCCCCCCCCCCCCCAAGGTTTCTGTAGATATCACAATATATCGATATTGTGAATTCTAATGGCCACAATAAACGTGATATGAAAATCTAATATTGTGACAGCCCTAGTTCTTATGGTAAATACATACAGCAGGTATGCAATACATTTTTAAAATGTGTATTATTATAAACAGATATATATCGCGTATAATTATATACAATTATAGCGCTTCTATTTTTACTATTTTTTTTTAACAGGAGATTTAAATGATAAAATAATAAATAGGATTATTATTATAAATGTATACATTATAAAATATGCTTGGAATAATACATTTTGCATAATAAGTATTTTTAAATACATTTTACACAATAATAAGAATACATTTGTAAAAAAAAAAAAAAAAAAATATATATATATATATATATATATATATATATATATATATATATATATATATATATATATATATATATATATATATATATATATATATAATTTATTTATTTACGAACTCATAGACTCCCCATGTACAAACACCCAACTTTACAGCAGAAAAAAAAAAACATGTTTACAGCCTGGGTCAAAAAATTATTTTGGTCTATATAGCTAATTTTGCCCTTTATTACAACTGTGAGGGGGTGAATTTTTTTCCATAACTCATCCGTTTAAATTATATTAAGCCTCAAAGATCAGCATAATTAAGGGTGCGGCCACTTGAGTGAAGGGTGGATTGCCGCTGATGTCACCACAGTCAAGCTTGGTGAGCGTGGCTCCAGCAACCATCTCCCGCCTTTTTGCTCATTTTCAATTATCCGGTAGTGACTTCCGGTTACGCACTGCCAAGATGGGGATGGCTGCTCTGCCCACTTTTGACTTCAAAAACGCTGTAAATTTAAGCTCAAAAGGGAAATGTATATAAATAATTACAATTAATTATATGAGCTGCCAGTAGTAACTATAGCAGAATTAAATTGGCATCACTAATCTGTTTATCAAGCGAACATTTAGCATAATTTCATATAAACTCTTAAGAAAGTATATTTTCATGTCCACAGAAAATACTTTCATACAGTATTAATGCATTAGATCATGTAGCAAAATCAAAATCGTAAAAGGACATTAGGTGCATTTACACTTTTTGCTTCCATCGAAATGAATTCATGAACATTCCATGACATTTACATGAACGGTAAATAAAGTGATCGGGTTGATGTGCGTGTTTACATGTCACAAGCTTCTGATCTGATTTACTCTTTTGACATGCGCACACTGCATGAATATACAGAGTTTCTCGCTACTGTTTTAAAAAGCACACGTTATATTTATCTACTTCGGGTAGTGTTGCACGGTGCACCGATAGTTCAAAAGTATCGCGATTCTCGGAAATTAAAAACGTCACGATTCCTAAATTTATTAGTATCGATACTTTAAAGAATGACTGCGTTCCAGATTTGTAAGAGACGTATTTCATGTTGGTGTGTGCAACGCACGCTTCCAGTGCCTCCCTATGGACGCCTGTGTATTTTTCTCCTCACGTAAGCAGCAAAAAAACACTACAGCGAGATGGCTGCATTAGTGGCTTTACTAAACTGATTTAGCTTTACTAAAATGTGTGCATAATTGCATTGAATAGTTTAAATAAGTTGTTCAGATGAACAAAGCACAAGGTTTTCTTGCATAATTAACATTTTAATTGTTTGGTCAGACAGTTCATATATAATATTCACATTAATCGGGGATTAAATGTGGAGTTATGTTCTGTATGCTAAATATGAAAACGAGCGTATCTGCACAGCTCCGCTTTGCGCTTTGTATCTGCTGATTGCTGATCGAGATTTACATGCTTGGCTCACTGACCCTGTATACGCATTCATTTCGTTCATAAACGATATGTATCAGTTCATTCAGCTCATTCAAGAATGAGAAGATCTCTCGATCTCGTTCAACAAAGCACATGCTCCGTCACATCTTGAGTAACTCTTTGACAGGATGAAACAGTTCACAGAGCTGTTCACGAGCTGCGCATGCGCTGCTAATAGCGCCGTGCTCGCGCGCTGCTGTCGAGGGAGGAACTTCAGTGAACGAGAAATGAGAAAATAAATTTTCACTTTATTTGCGGGCTGGGGCGAGACAAATAATTTCATAAAAGCGGGAGTCGGGACCCGCGGGTTGGAAAAAAACCCGACCCGCGCATCACTAGGCTGCATGTGCAAGCACAAGTGATACTGTGGCCGCCGGTCCACGACTGGTAGAAAAAGATGACGCTCAATAAAGATGATGCTCATTAAAGCTCACTGGCTGAGTTTTCTCCTCCGAAAGAAAAGGTTGCACAACTGACAGAATAAGTTACAATTTCTGAGATATTGCTGTTAAATTTTATTAGCTTTTTTTTTTTTTACTTGAATGGCATTGCTTAAATTGATATTTATCTTTTGATATTTAATGTTCTGAGTTCAGAAACATTGTTTAATATAATCGCTGTTCATATTTTTTATTCAAAGTTCAGAGACAAGATAAATGTATTACTCATGTTTCTTATGATAAATGAGATAATGCTGTTAAATTTATTCTTTCTTTACCTTGAATGTCATTGCTCTAATTTATTTTTTTTAATTTGATATTTTATATTTTGTTCAAATGTTTAATATATCTGCTGTACATATGTTCATTTATTAGTGTGTTATATGATTAGAATGTTGTCCCAGTTTTAAAATAAAGCACAGCAATGATATTTGAGTGTATTTTCCCTTTTCAGGAAAAGTATCGAAAAAGTATCGAAATTCCAATTCTTTACTAGGTATCGGTATCGAAACAATAATTTTGGTATCGTGACAACACTAACTTCGGGTCCTAATTAGGCTACAACCAGCACATGCTATGCACAGGATTAAAAAAAGTAGTAAAAGTGCCTCAAAACTAGTAGTCTGTTGATGAGAGTCTTAAACGAGGACTGGTGGGACGTGGTCGTGTCCCACTTCACATATGCTGAGTGAAAGGGGAGTTTTATAATGACCGGACACTTATTTATGACATTTTATTCACCAGGAAGAACACCTTGTTCCACGCGTCATACGTCATTACGCTATTTCTACGTCACTGCACATGCGCAGTACTTTCCAGTTTCGGTTTTCAATCCGATCAAGTTTTTACATGTCCTCTTACTCGGATTACAAAAGAGATGAACCACCCAATCCGATTGAAATTTTAGTCTGATCGAGCCAATTCAATCCGATTGACGTGTTTACATGTGACATTTTTATTCTGATTGTGCTTCTAGTCCTATTACGATAGGATTAGAAGGGTCCATGTAAATGTAGCTATTGATTTGTAAGACAGAATCAGAAACTCATGTAATTTGTGCACAAGAGTTTTATTAACTAAACACTAACGCAAACTATTCTAACAAACAAACATATAATCACTCATACAGGGGAAAGGGCAAATGAGATTTGATGGAGGATACAATCAGGAAAACCAGAGAATGAAGCAGTGAAAAGAGTCAGTTAACCACCCGCGTAAAACCATCAGTGCCATTTATAACAAGGTCTATAGATTTTACTAAACCTCTGTTTTGTTTAGTTAAATGTACAATACTTGCATTGCCTAGGCCTGGAACAAGCGTCTGGATGCAAAGTCTTGATGGTTTTGAGGTTCGGTGGTGTAGGAGTCGCGATCACATTCTTCTGGTTTTGAAGAGACTCGATGGTGATTGGGAGTTTCTTCCCAGTGGAAAGTGAAAAGAGCTCAGTGAGAGACATCAGCTGAGACCCTAGGATCTTTGGTGAATGGAAAGTCAAGGACCAAGAACTGGCGCAGACTTAGGGGTCCAAAAGAGTTCTAGCTCATCCTCCTCATCCCCTTAGGATCTAAAAGAATTGCAGACTGAAGGCGGGTCACTGATTTGAGGCCTTTACTCTCTGGAGTCTATCCCCACATATACACGTTATGAGGCATCTTCTCCTGATATCACAGAAAATAACTTAAATTACACTTTCAGTTTTGATTGTACAGATAAGAGCAATGTGATCAAAGCTACATTTTCAGCATCCAAATAGCTAGCATCCTAATAAACTGTTTAACTGCACTTGCAAGTGAATCTCAAATTATTTTGTGGGATAATTAAATATATTCTAAATAAACTACAAACATAAAAATATATACAATTATTTTGTCCTGACATTCTTTCTTGTAACTCTTCCCTCTCAGTTACACACCTGACTGAAGGGCTCATTATGCAGCTCAGTATGTGGGCCTTTGTCTTCTCAGGAGTAAATCACAATAATTTCATGATAGTTGGTGCTTACTCGCATATGCCCTTTACAAACAAAAAGTGTCTAGAAAATTTTAATCAATCTATTGTTTTCTGTGAGTGAGTAAACAAGATGATTTTCACATCATTTTGGGGCCGTTTACACCTGGCCACTTCATGCGTTTTCTCAGATCGGATAGCTATCCGATCGTGAAAAGACCAGGTGTAAATGCCCTCCGAAACGCATTTGAGACGGATTTGAATCCGATCGCTCAAACCACTTCAGGAGGTGGTCTGGGCCGCATTCCAGACAAAACTGGCCAAGTGTAAATGCATCTGGTTGTTAAAACCACATATGTAAATTGTACTCCTCCCCAAAATGCTAAAAAAAATAAACGTGTGAGGGCGTGTTATAGGCTATATGTAATGTTATAGCCAGATATGATGACGCTACTGGAACACGCACCACCAGATGAGAAGCTGAGCATATATTCATTAAACCAACGTGCAAACTATGGCAAATCAAAGTGAAAGTAAGTCGCGAACGCTTAACACACAATCATCATCATTAATAGTAGAGAAACGAAATGATCTTACCAGTGCTGTTGCCGCTCTCTCTTATTGCGGTCTTTGATTTTGAAATTTTAGCTGATGATCAATAAAATGCAGCTCATATCTGTTGCTTTCGGTGACGTGCACTCCATTAAATCTGCATATAGCGCGGGAATTGAAGATCGGATTTAAATCCGTTTTGCAAAAACACATTCATGTGACCAGGTGTAAATGGAACCGTTTTGATAAATCAGATAGCTATCCGATCTGAGAAAACGCATGAAGTGGCCAGGTGTAAACAGCCAATTTTGAAGCAAAAATTCTAGGCTACAAGCTCCAGATTGGACGGTCTTGTGAACAGTGTTGTGGGTAACGCATTACAAAGTAACGCGTTCGAGTACTCGAATTACTTTTTTCCTGAAATGTGTAACTTAACGCGTTAGTTTCATGCGTAAGTAATCAGTAACTTAGTTATTTTTTAAAAAAAGTAATCCGTTATTTTAAGGAAAGGAAAATCCCGACTGCAGCCTGCTTTTTGTCAGACAGTAGGCCTAGGTCTACTGTGCCACCTGCGGATGTATCAGCGGAGCCGAAGCCGAAGATCGTAAAGTCAATGGCTGTGATACGTCTGTGCCCTGCGCCTGACCCTGTGTGTGTGTGGGTTTTTTTTTCTTCGAACTCCCGGCAAGATGGCAGAGAGCGTTTGGTTTATGGACTGTGTTAAAGTGAATTTAGGCTTGTGACTGTGAGTGACACTTTAATAATAATTAGTTCGGCTATTAAGCGATTTGTCATTTGCCTGTGTGGCAGTGAAGGATTTAATTCGGTTTGTTATCATTTTTGTTTGACAGGCAGCTGTTAATTTCTGTTAGATCGTTGGCTGGCTGGTTGTTCATCATTTCTAAATGGATTTAAATCTGCAAGCCTGTTTAAGGTTGTGTTTACAAGTAAGCATACTTGTACTTTGATAACTGCATTATTTAAAGTTAAAGAAAAATCAGGAGTTATCTTGTGGTGCTCATAATATACAGTAGCCTAGGCTACCCGGGCTGGGTAGGTGCGAATTTTGATTAATAATATGTTCTGTGATAATAAATAAATAAAACGCCATGTGGAATAGCCTATTGCTGACTGTCTTTCCTGTTATTGTTATCCTGCAGTGTTAATTTAGTCGGATGACTGACGTTATTCATTGTCGGGAGTCATGACTTCTAGGTGCATTTAAAGAGGCCGGGGGCTGTGTCTGTCATGTGTGAGCCGCTGCAAACGGCTTTTAATTTTTGGTAACGCATGAGTACTCTAACGCGTTACTTTTATGAATAGGTAACGCTGTATCATAACTGATTACTTTTAATTGATGGTAACGTTGTAACCTAACTAACTACTTTCCAAAGTAACTATACCCAACACTGCTTTTGAACAAATGTTCTGTATGTGTTTTATGACCTTATTTCAGTGACTTTTTTAGTTTTTCACTAACCATGCATAAACATTGTTTTCTCAAAAACAAAATCATGTACATACATGCTATTTACATATTATTGTAGCTCAGTTTGTACTGAATAGTGTTTTCAGACAGTGTTTTTAGAAGCAACTGAAAAAAGCACAAAAGTCAGGGCATGTCAAAACTTCTCCAGGCCCCCAAAACCCCCTAGACCTCAGAGTGTTAAGGTCTGGGAAGGTTCAAGCCTCTCAGTATGGGTTTGTCCAGTGAGAAAGGTTGAAATTCCAAGTGGAAGATTGGAACTAATGAAGAGTTTTACAACCCTTTGTGTGAAATCATGGCAATTTGCAAAATGGAACTCGAGTAGGGGTTCATGGAACTCTCGTTTAGATAATCAGAAGACGGATTCATAGATACTAAACATGGTAAGATTACTTATGGGTAAGATTACATAAACGAGTGGCTCTATCATAAGCATGCATAAAACAGTCAAGTTCAACTGACAATATACAAGAATAGCAAAATTATACACAGTTACCTAAAGGATATGTGTGTTCATTCAAAGAGAGGTTTTCTTATGAACTTATAACAGAAGAGTCCCTTTTTTATGTATATAATGTGTCTGTTTTTAGAGACTTGAGTTAAGAGCCATACAACTAGCGTAATCAGATAGTGTGCCTTTGGTTGCTATGGAACCAGAGACCTGTTCTGCCTTTTTTGAGGTGATAGTTGCATTTCAGGGGAGGCTCCATAAACCCTTTGGTTAGATGATAGGGTGTTTTATATTATCTGTTAAATATAACAAATAGTTGTGTGTCTGATTGGTCCAAATGCTACAACTCTCTTCGGAAACCTATGGGTGACGTCATGGACATTACATCCATGTTTTTATACAGTCTATGGTTTTACCATTTTTGAATCCATTCAGCAGATCTCCATGTCTGGCATAGCACTTTAGCTGTAGCAGGGAACTATTAAGAATACGTTTTATAACGTGCTCCGAGCATTCAACACATCAAGTTGGCTTCTGCCCCGCGATGCAGTAAAGCTGAACTGAGCATCTTTACTTGCGCACTCTGTTCAGTATGCACGAGAGATCCGCGTCTCACAGACAGCAACACTGAACAGAGCTCTCCTTCAGGACGTCCGCGTCCTACTGCACCTGAACAAACAAATACAAATCGCAGTTTAAATAAACAGAAAAGAAAAGAGCGAAAAGCGAAAGAGCTCAATTCAGCACCGCGGTGTTCTGGTGTTCAGGGCGCAAGCACAGACGCGTCTCAAAGTCTTCTTGCTTTTGTACCGACAACAAATACATACAAAATATGTCAAAATACCCGTCTTGGAAATTGTGTTTGAAAAAGTCTGTGGTTATGTCTTAAGTGAAAGTAAAGAATTGAGAAAGAAATCGGATGTGTATCATTATAATGGGTGCATTGTCTCTTAAAGTGACTGCGCCTAATTTACTAGCTCTGTTGTCGGTGTCTTTAATGTATGAAAATGAAAGTAAATCACTCACTGCTCTTGATTTAATTACTTTGTAGTTTTAACAAACATTTATCCAAAGTCAATCCAAAAATCAGATAGAATTGATTATATTGTTTTACTAGTGGGTGCAGGACACTAGTTCATTTATGTAAGTGAGTTTAGCAAAATACAGCGAACTGTGAAATATTATACCCAAAAATTCTTCATACTGTAGACTACCAGTGAAATTTATTTAAAAAAAATAAATTAACTAGGGACCTGACCATATTTTGCTTAAGTGTTTCTTTAATTGCTAATGCAACCTTTTCACACCACAGTCTGAACAAAATTAAGCATTGCTTGCTTGGTAACTGTTCAACAAAGTATGGATAGTTGAGTAAATATTGTCATACTGACAGTTGTCTGAAATTTTGGTTGATTCCATTACATATCTTTCTATCAAAGTTATCTGACATTAGCAAGATAAATTTGTTCTGACACAGTTTAACTCTGAGTTCTTGTCATATTTTATTACCAATTTCTAAATTACAGCAAATAAACTGTGATAATGTGAGAAATGTTGAAGGTGTCTGAATACATTTTGCTTTGTAATTTTATTTTACAGTGAAGACTATGCAGTGCTATTTTAAATTAACAAAAACAAACTTAAAAAATTTAAACATTGTGTAAATAGCACAAATAAATAAATAGAATGAACATACAGTACAAATTAAACAATTTTAAACAGGGCCCACTGTACAACCTGCAGCGGGGCCCCTCTAACCCCAGCTGAGGCCCTGGGTTAAGGTACCAAGACGGAGCAATGCACTGTGTGTACTGTAAGAAATAGAACAAAGCATGTGGTTTAAAAGTTGGCAAGTAAAATAAAAAGCACATCTGCATGCAATACAGTTTCATTAATGTTCATTATTATCCAGTAATTACTATACTATAAATAATTTGTGCGACCAAATCATGTTTTGCGCCAGTAACTGAAAAAGTTAGTAGCGCAAGTGCCACCAGTGGAAAAAGTTAGTGTAGTTCCCTGTGTAGCTTAGCATAGATCATTGAAATTGAATAGACCATTAGCATCTCGCTCAAAAATGACCAAAGAGTTTCGATAATCTTCCTATTTAAAACTTGACTCTTCTGTAGTTACGGGTGGAATGAGAGTATAGTTCCTAACCATATAGACCTAGAAAATCACAACTTTTCATCTTCCGTCGTTCTTAGTACATAATGTAACTACAGAAGAGTCAAGTTTTAAATAGGAAACATCGAAATGCTTTGGTCGTTTTTGAGTGAGATGCTTACTGTCTAATCGGATTCAATGATCTATGCTAAGCTACAGCTAACGTGAGCATCGGCTGAATGGATTCAAAAACTGTAAAACTCAAGTGTTTAACTGTAGGGGAGTTGGAAAATTTGCCTATTTTCAAAAATAGTGATGTTCCTTTAATATGTCTAAACATCATAAAGCTCAGATAGTCTGGGTCATATGTCATTTGAAAGGTCTTATCAGAATAAAACAAGGCTTTGAATAAACTGGAGCGAGTTTTCGTACAAGAAGTCACTCATATGACAACAATATATTGATGTCACCACTTTGCTTGGAACTTCATTAAAAAAATTAAATAATTTTTTTTAGAGTAGATTATCCGGATTAAAAAGAACCCAAAATTATTATAATCAGTCATTTATATCTAAATATATTTTTCAAGAATTTATCACACTCATACAACTGCACAGGTGGCATGTAAAATCGGAGGTAGCTATCATGTAGCGTTTAACAACAACACAATTTTCAGAAAATTCTTCCGATTAAAAATGATTAATCATAATCCCTCGATCAGATCGAAAGATTTTGTTCATAGAGATGTAACACATGAAACCAGATATACACAGCAGAATAAATACTATAACTGTACTTTAACTTTGTGTTTTTCTTTTTTGTCACTTTGAAACATGCATCGATCATGTAAAATTGCACATTATCATTTTCACGTTATCATCAAAAGGAGCCCAAACTCATCTTAATTTGTTAATTAGATCTAAAGACATTATTTTTATGATATTATCACACACATTTAACCGTTAAATTAAGGAAATTATAGGTTACATTTTCATTCATATCTTCATGAAACATGTATAGATCATGAAAAAAAAAGTATAATAATTACAAGCTTAGAAATTCAGCTTTCGAATGCATACAACCATTTTGATCAATTCCTAACCAGTGATGTCTAGTTCATCTAAACCTGAGTGTACTGCCTGCTGGCAGTAGTAGACTATGTACATTCTACTGAACAATAGACTTCAAAACCAGACTTTTATTTTGAGGAGTTGCAAAATAAATGAATACCTTTAACAATTCTGTAGACATATGATATGATGCTTTTGCTCAAATCAAATTGTCAGATGCTCATGAAGTGACTCTCAGAGCAGTTGATGTTCTTCATGTGTTTTCGTTCTCATTTAGTGAGACTGCAGACACTGAAATCACCGCGAGCGTCACGTGCGCTAAACTGTGAATTCTGTTTTTATGAATGGATTGAGCAATTCAGTCCACGTTTTCTGCATCGCTGAAAACATAGGGCCCTACAATTATACCAGCACAATGTATACTCTCACACTTTAACTGCTTCTATTATTGAGCACTTAATGAATGTCTAATCAATATAAAAGAGCAGCTGAGTCTAGTAGAACTCACTGGTATCACACACACACTGGACACGTCGTGTTCAACTCGAGCAATGCTCTAAAACAGTTTATTTATTCACCAAATGGACACAAGTTTACTTCTAGAATAAACAATGAGGCAAAGATAAGTTTGGAGTTCAGGGTTTAAAAAACAAAGCAAACGGAAAGAGCGATCTATATTATAGCTCTATAAATAAAGCATACAGACTTTATTAGAGCTACAGAAAGACACATTTTTTGATGAAAATGCTCAAATACACAATTCATTACATTAACAACGTTTCGGGGGGGAATATAATGTAATTCAATGGAAAACTATGTGAACGGTGCTCTGAGGTGCGGCAGGATTTTCTGTCTGAAGTTTCTCGCTCTGTTCAGCGTGCAGCGTCAGGTGTCTAAACAAACAGCATGTGCTGTCAGTGATTTCAGCCACTAGAGGCCGCTCTCACACTGTATAAAGAAAATAGAGCCTTCTCAGTCCCTCCAGCAACGGACCCAAACCGGGAAACTATCAGCCACTCAAGCAACGGACGAAACGCGGAAAACTATCGGCATGGATTTTTGCCGATGACCGATTGTTCCAGCAATCAACTATCGGTCCCTATTAATCGGTAAAACTGATAAATCGGTTGACCTCTATTGCATGATTTATGAGGATTTGCAACACTTGTGTTGTCAAACTGATGATGTTTTCTTCATTTGCTGGTTTTTTTTTCAATTTGCATGTGTTTTCTTAAATTGCAGCGGATTGAGCTCTATAATCTATCTATTATTTATATTTTTTACTATTTATCACCTATTTCCTGGTCTTGGAATTATGAGTCATTATTTTTGTGTATGACACTCAGAAAACAACAGATTTAAAATG
Organism: Carassius carassius; assembly: GCF_963082965.1. Lineage (NCBI taxonomy): Eukaryota > Metazoa > Chordata > Actinopteri > Cypriniformes > Cyprinidae > Carassius > Carassius carassius. Next base: position 23,504,442 of record NC_081766.1, on the reverse strand, counting down.
CCTTCAGGGAGTCAAGAGCTAAACCAAAAAGTCCTATTTTGTCACAAAATACTGTACCTTTTGGATACTTTATGCTGTCACCACAAAATTAAAAAAAAAAAATAATAATAATAATAAAGATAATAAGCTGGGGAACATAATCAAAAAATATTTTTTTCTCCTACCTTATTTCCATCCTGAGATATTAAATGTCAAATAAGGCACATATGAAAAAAATTCTCTTGAACAGATTTTTATTGCATTTTATCAGCTATTTCTTAGCAGAGGAATGTCCAAATGAAATATTTTTTTCACCCTGAAAGTACAGAAAGTTTTCTATGAAATTAGACCAACCTTTTGACTCCCCTTGCTACAGCCTTCAAGTTTTGTTATGCTTTGAATAGTTATCATTATTTTTTGTGTATGTCACTCAAAAAAAAAAAAAAAACTTCAGTTAGACAAATGCCCTCAGGGATTAAAGGGCTAAAGGTGTCTGCTATTTGTGAGTAATATCTCTTGACTTCACGTTGTTTGATCCCTTCAGGTGTGGTTAAATAAAAGTGTAGACTTTAACAGGAAACAGTTATCTGACATGATTGCAGCTTCACTAACATATTTGTACAAATGTCTCCTATTTTGCCCATTGTTTCCCACACAGATTATTGTGCAAGCAAGTTTGCTGCTGTGGGTTTTGCAGAGTCTGTGGCGCTTGAGATGATAGCTGCGGGAAAGGAAGGAATCAAAACCACAATTGTTTGCCCATACTTCATCAACACAGGCATGTTTGCCGGTTGTGGGACAAAGTAAGCTAACACACACTTCAACCACATTTTTGTTTGAAGCAGTAGCATTTGAACAGGATGCCAAATACATAATTTAGGGAAAAAACTCCTACTTTTTTAATAATGTTCCATCTATCAATATTACTTCTCTCACAAAAAGTTTTCCAATTAGCAATAATCAAAATCTCCGTAGAAAGGTTTTGCACATACTTTGTGCCTCATGGAGCTTAACAAACAAAGAATGCATTGATGACACAAACCTAAACTAACATGATCAGACTTTATTTTATGTCTTTAATTGGTTTATTCGAGCTTGTTTAATAGGAGAGCTCTTTGATATTCATATGTGCCTATTAGCCCTCAGCATGGTCCTTTGCTGTCAGTACATGTCCAGTGATGTTCCCTAGGGGCTGTGTCTACTTCGTGTATTGAGCCTCCAAATGTATGTCTAGTTCAACAATATGCACAGAAATCCATTTTGTGTTGTCTGGTGCTTATTGGAAATTAGCAATGCATTTTTATCATTTAATCCTTAACCTAACCCAATAATACAGAAATCTTTTTTAAACAGTTGCCACATCAAGTACATCATGTGCCTTGTATGCAGGTGGCCTCGACTGATGCCCATATTGGAGCCAGACTATGTTGCTAAGAGGATTGTCAATGCAATTCTAAAAGACCAAGTTTATGTTTTGCTTCCAAGGTCCTTATACTTTTTAATGGCTTTAAAAGGGTAAGTTAACTCCTTAAGTTTTTTATGCTTATCTCAAACCTCTTTGGGTAGAAAATGGCATCTCTTGATAGGAATGTTCCATTTGTCTGAAAAATGTTTCATCTGTAAAAATCTTTCATATTTTAAATATTTTATAAACACATTTAGGGCTGCATGATTTAAGGAAGAAATCTAATTGTGATTTAAAATACAAAAAAAAAATTCACTTCAGTGGGGAACTGCAAGTTACAAAATGTCTCTGGTTATTCAGTGTAACCATGGTTCCATGTGAGGAGGGAACGAGACATTGCATAATAGTCGCTATGTGGAAAACTCATTTTCTCTGAAATGCTGAAGCCTGATTGAATTGTGCTATTGCAATAACCAATTACGTTTGAGCACTCGAGTGGTGGGTGGGGTGGGCACTCCCACTATATAGCTCAACCGCAAGCACCATTAACCTTAGACTGAGCGAGAGATGCTCATTAATTCTAAAGATTTTAAACCGCAACCTATGCAATGCCTCATTACCTCTTTTCAGGGAACCATGGTAACATTCCCTTTTAAGTAGTTCCCTCAACATTATTTTCTAGTTGCTATGGGGAACATATAAAATGCTATTTGTCAACCCCATACAGATCTGACATGGGGAAACATCACACAAGACGTAGCAGGTGAATATATTAAGGCGCTAATGCCCCACCTCCCCTAGGCTGGGTACCAGACCTAGTCGAAACACTTGGTTAGCTAGCTGGCAGAGTGCCATGATGGCGCCTTCAGCACCACTCTGTACACAGTCTAGCGACACTGGACTGATTTGGCACAGAGCATGATTATAATAGTTATAGAGTTAGATATTGATAATAATAAAGTAACAAGTGTATGTGCGTACAACATTCAACATCAGGAAAATTTAAATTAAAACAGATTGATCCGAAGATCTTAAAGACCTAAAGGGCTTAAACACCTGTAAAAGTTCCGACAAATAAGATGTTTCCAACCCATTTAGAGACCTGTAAACAAAAACTAATGTTTTAAAATCAATCCTAAACTTGACTGGCAACCAGCCTAGTGAAGACATAATATGAGATATATGCTCCCGTTGCGAGCAGGCCCAGAGCACTGGGAGAATTCCCTGTGGGCCAGTCTGTTTTTTGGCTGCGAGGGCCGGTACTGTCATTCACTGCTATGGGGCTGAAATATGGATGCCTGTATTTAAGGCATCAAAGAAGCATCCCGTATGAAAGCTATAACTCAGTTTGTCCTGTATTTGCAGGCATACGCATTATGACCACCAGACCATATGAATAACAAATTCTCAATTGATTATTAAGTTTCTCAAATTTGTTGTGAATGTAGCTTTTTGATGAAGGCTTTAAGATCAAGCAAAACCTCTGCCGGCTGCTCTTGCTTCTTATAATGACAATAAAATAGACTGTGAATGGACCCTTGAGGGACCCCGCATGTCAGTGGTACAGGGGATGAAAAAGTCTGACCAATTTTGACAGTAAAAAAAAATCCAATTTGATAGGAATGATCTAAACCAATCGAGAGCAGAGCCCTGAATGCCAACCACCTCCTCAAGATGCGAGATAAGAATCTCATGTGCCGCGTTTCCACCGAAATTACCCGGAACATTTGTACCAGGAACTTTTTTCCCCCCAGACCCGTTGCTTTCTGTGTTTCCACCGCGGTCTAAAGTACCGGGAAGATTAGGCAAATAGTCTACTGCAATTTTCCTCACTGTATATTTACAATAAAACGAAATAGGATATCAGATACCACTGCCTCCTTTCGTTTTCATTTGAAAATAATAATAGCCGCAGAAATGTACTTAGTTCAGGGAAATGTGAGAATATTTCGTTTCATTGTAATGACTGTATATAATATAAATTTGCCTTTATTTTCATTTTAACATATAGATAAATTGAATAGTCCAAAGATTACCTGTTAGATTTACCCAAAACGAAGTATATGTTATGTTTAACCACTAAAGAGACATCAGAGCCAGCGGCACATATCAGAAGGTCTAGCGGAGGTGAGGCTGCTCTCAGCAGATACATGATTACTGAGCTCCCGCTGATCGCGTACATTTCATGACACAATAACAGTAATATTTTGAAAATTATCCGAATAAATGGTTTAAGAACTCACAATGCTGCGTGAACTCAACCAATCAGCATGTTTAGCACCCAAGTCCCGCCCCTGAAAGTTCCGGAACTTTGAAAAAGTACTACCTCGCCAGCAGGGACTTTCTGAGGGGCATTTTTTTTTACCCGGAACTTTATTTAGTTCCTGGTTCCTGCAGTGGAAACACACCAAGTACCGGGCCAAAGTCCCTAGTTCCTGGGTAAAGTTCTTGCTGTGGAAACGTGTGGCTATGGTCTATGTCGAATGTTGCAATAAGGTCTAACAGTATAAGAACCACAGGGTGTCCTGAGTCCCTTGATAATAATATATAATTTAGTACCTTTAACAGTGCAGTTTCGGTACTATGAAAGGCCTTAAAACCTGATTTATAAACATCATAAACCACATTCTGATCCAAAAAGCTATGCAACTGAGTTAAAACAATCTTCTCTATAATCTTAGACAAAAAAAAGTAAGTTTTGAAATTGGTCTAAAATTTGACAAAACCGTTTTATCCAAATTTGTCTTTTTTAAAAGAGATTGCACAACAGTATGTTTCAGTGATCATGGCACCACCCCAGAAACAAGGCTACCATTAATAATAGACATAATACTTGGGCCAATAATGATGAATACCGTCTTAAAATGCCTTGATGGGAAAATATCCAATGGAGAGTTAGTAGGTTTCATCTGCTCTACAATCTCAGTCAGTGTTGCAAAAAATACAGGCTCAGTAAGTGCAGCAGAGCACAGAGCAGGAACAAGAAAATCAGTATTACAGTTAACAATCTCATACCTAATTAACATGATCTTATCTTTAAAAACTTTTTAAAAGTTTCACAAGTATTAAATGACTCATACAAATTGGCACTCACCCCTGGATTAAACACAGAATTTTTGTACGAAATGAAACACCAGGCTTATGATGATTTTTGGGAAAGTTGTGGGTTCGAGTCTCGGGCAGGCAATACCATGACTGAGGTGCCCTTGAGCAAAGTCACCGAACCCCCAACTGCTCCCCGGGCGCAGCAGCATAAATGGCTGCCCACTGCTCCGGGTGTGTGTGTTCACTGCTTTGTGCGGACTTTGGATGGGTTAAATGCAGAGAACGAATTAAGAGTATGGGTCACCATACTTGGCTGTATGTCACTTTCACTCACTTTTACTTCATTATTAATAATTACGTCAGAAAAATATTTCCCTTTTGCCTCCTTTAACTCTTATAAGTGGAGAAAGACTCCTTATAAGGGTGTACTCCCACTAGGCATGGTTGCCTTGAACCAAGCCTGTGCGTGATTATCCCTCCTCCCCATTCCCCCGCTTGCCTGCACTCATACCTGCACTAAACATTCCGGGCCACAGCAACGTCATGTATGAGATAACAGAGAAATCCACTTTCTCTAATATTCTGCCAGATAATTATTAATAATTAATTATAATTTATGATGTGCATTGATTTTCACTTGTATGTATCAGAAAAGTGTTACAGAGACAGCTGAGGTTGATTAAATCATTTGCAGCTTTACGTGAGCTTTATTCTCAAACTACATTTCCTGTTAATCACCAAGTCAAGTCAAGTCACCTTTATTTACATAGCGCTTTAAACAAAACACATTGCGTCAAAGCAACTGAACAATATTCATTAGGAAAACAGTGTGTTAATAATGCAAAATGATAGTTCAAGGCAGTTCATCATTGAATTCAGTGATGTCATCTCTGTTCAGTTAAATAGTGTCTGTGCACTTATTTGCAATCAAGTCAACGATATCGCTGTAGATGAAGTTACCCCAACCAAGCAAGCCAGAGGCGACAGCGGCAAGGAACCGAAACTCCATCGGTGACAGAATGGAGAAAAAAACCTTGGGAGAAACCAGGCTCAGTTGGGGGGCCAGTTCTCCTCTGACCAGACGAAACCAGTAGTTCAATTCCAGGCTGCAGCAAAGTCAGATTGTGCAGAAGAATCATCTGTTTCCTGTGGTCTTGTCCTGGTGCTCCTCTGAGACAAGGTCTTTACAGGGGATCTGTATCTGGGGCTCTAGTTGTACTGGTCTCCGCTGTCTTTCAGGGCAGTAGAGGTCCTTTCTAGGTGCTGATTCACCATCTGGTCTGGATACGTACTGGATCCGGATTACTGCAGTGACACTCTGATCTGGATACAGACTGGATCTGGTGGCTACGGTGACTTCGGAATAAGAGGGAAACAGAAAAATATTAGCGTAGATGCCATTCTTCTAATGATGTAGCAAGTACATAGGGTGTTATGGGAAGTGTTCCCGGTTCTGGTTTACCTAATTAATGCAGCCTAAAAATCCTTTAACGGATTTGGATATTAAAAGCATATTAGTATGTTTTGTGTAAGCCAGGTTAAAGAGATGGGTGTTTAATCTAGATTTAAATTGCAAGAGTGTGTCTGCCTCCCGAACAATGTTAGGTAGGTTATTCCAGAGTTTAGGTGCCAAATAGGAAAAGGATCTGCCGCCTGCAGTTAATTTTGATATTCTAGGTATTATCAAATTGCCTGAGTTTTGAGAACGTAGCGGACGTAGAGGATTATAATGTAACAAGAGCTCATTCAAATACTGAGGTGCTAAACCATTCAGGGCTTTATAAGTAATAAGCAATATTTTAAAATCTAAACGATGTTTGATAGGGAGCCAGTGCAGTGTTGATAGGACCGGGCTAATATGGTCATACTTCCTGGTTCTAGTAAGAACTCTTGCTGCTGCATTTTGGACTAGCTGTAGTTTGTTTACTAAGCGTGCAGAACAACCACCCAATAAAGCATTACAATAATCTAACCTTCAGGTCATAAATGCATGGATTAACGTTTCTGCATTTGACATTGAGAGCGTAGGCTGTAATTTAGATATATTTTTGAGATGGAAAAATGGAAAAAGGCAGTTTTACAAATGCTAGAAACGTGGCTTTCTAAGGAAAGATTGCGATCAAATAGCACACCTAGGTTCCTAACTGATGACGAAGAATTGACAGAGCAACCATCAAGTCTTAGACAGTGTTCTAGGTTATTACAAGCAGAGTTTTTAGGTCCTATAATTAACACCTCTGTTTTTTCAGAATTTAGCAGTAAGAAATTACTCGTCATCCAGTTTTTTATATCGACTATGCATTCGATTAGTTTTTCAAATTGGTGTGTTTCACCGGGCCGCGAAGAAATATAGAGCTGAGTATCATCAGCATAACAGTGAAAGCTAACACCAAGTTTCCTGATGATATCTCCCAAGGGTAACATATAAAGCGTGAAGAGTAGCGGTCCTAGTACTGAGCCTTGAGGTACTCCATACTGCACTTGTGATCGATATGATACATCTTCATTCACTGCTACGAACTGATGGCGGTCATATAAGTACGATTTAAACCATTCTAATGCACTTCCATTAATGCCAAAAAAGTGTTCAAGTCTATGCAAAAGATTGTTGTGGTCAATTGTGTCAAACGCAGCACTAAGATCCAATAAAACTAATAGAAACACCCACATTCAGATGATAAGAACAGATCATTTGTAACTCTAAGGAGAGCAGTCTCAGTACTATGATACGATCTAAATCCTGACTGGAAATCCTCACATATACCATTTTTCTCTAAGAAGGAATAGAAGGAATATAATTGTGAGGATACCACCTTTTCTAGTATCTTGGACAGAAAAGGGAGATTCAAGATTGGTCTGTAATTAACTAGTTCTTTGGGGTCAAGTTGTGGTTTTTTGATGAGAGGCTTAATAACAGCCAGTTTGAAGGTTTTGGGGACATGTCCTAATGACAATGAGGAATTAATAATAGTCAGAAGAGGATCTTTGACTTCTGGAAGCACTTCTTTTAGGAGCTTAGATGGTATAGGGTCTAACATGTTGTTGGTTTAGATGATTTAACAAGTTTATACAATTCTTCCTCTCCTATAGTAGAGAATGAGTGGAACTGTTCCTCAGGGGGTCTATAGTGCACTGTCTGATGCGATACTGTAGCTGACAGCTGAATGGTTGCAATTTTATCTCTAATAGTATCGATTTTAGAAGTAGTTCATAAAGTCATTACTGCTGTGGTGTTGGGAAATGTCAACAATTGTTGAGGCTTTATTTTTCATTAATTTAGCCACTGCATTGAATAAATACCTGGGGTTATGTTTGTTTTCTTCTAAAAGAGAAGAAAAGTAATCGGATCTAGCAGTTTTTAATGTTTTTCTGTAGGATAGGTTACTTTCCCGCCAAGCAATACGAAATACCTCTAGTTTTGTTTTCCTCCAGCTGCGCTCCCTTTTTCAGGCATTGTGCTAGAAATATTACTATTATTTAGTAGAATGTATGTGATACTGCTACTACTGTTGAGAAAATTAATAAAACTTTTTAAAGAAATAAATCACACAATATTTCTTCCATGTTTTAATTTTAATAGCAAATCCTTTATTTACCAAAAAATAGAATGTGTTCCAATTTCATTAATTAAAAGACAAATAAAAAAATTTGGGTGAAACTGGTTTACTGTTTTTTGTATAATTGTATTACTTGTAAAAAAAACTTTAATCACAATTTTAAATAAGTATAAAGAATGGCATTGGTTTTATTTTTAGTGATAAAGTGTTTTTTTTTTTTTTTATTAGCAAATTGTGTTTTGCTTTGGTACTGAAATTGGTACCGAGAACCGTGGATTTTCACTGGTATCGGTACCGAATAATGAAATTTTGGTACCGTGACAACACTAGGTGCGAGTATGCTCATTATACCATGGTGTCAAACTGTTTTCCTTAACCTTCCTTAAGCGTAAAGGAGCAACTGTATTTAAAGTGCTAGAAAAGAGAGAGTCCATAGTTACATCTGTTACATCAAGTTGTTCTGAGGTTTTGGATATGCTAAGGAATTTGGATACATCAGGAAGATAACTTAAAAAGCAGTCTTTTGTGGTAGAAGTGATGGTTCTTCCATACTTGTAACAAGAATTAGAATTTACAATTTTGGCTATATGAAGCTTGCACAAAACTAAATAATGATCTGAGATATCATCACTTGCCTGCTTAATTTCAACACTATCAACATCAATTCCATGTGACAGTATGAAATCTATATATGATTTTGACAATGAGTAGGTCCTGAAACGTGTTGTCTAACCCCAATAGAGTTCAGAATGTCTATAAATGCTGATCCCAATGCAACTTTTTCATTATCAACATGGATATTAAAATCACCAACTATTAAAACTTTATCTGCAGCCAGAACTAACTTGGATGTAAAATCACAAAACTCTTTAATAAAGTCTGTATGGTGCCCTGGTGGCCTGTATACAGTAACCAGTACAAACATAACAGGGGATTTATCATTAACATTTGTTTCTCTGGATAATGTTATATGAAGCACCATTACTTCAAACGAGTTATACTTGAAGCCTGCCCTCTGAGAAATCCTGAAATCCTTGTTATAAATTGAAGCAACACCTCCCCCTTTGCCTTTTAGACGCGGCTCATGTTTATAACAGTAATCTTGAGGGGTGGACTCATTTAAAATAATGTAATCATCAGGTTTTAGCCAGGTTTCTTTCAAACAGAGCACATCTAGAATATGATCGGTGATCATATTATCTACAAAAAGTGTTTTCGTAGAAAGGGATCTGATATTCAATAAGCCAAGCTTTATCATTTGTTTATCCGTATTGCATCTGTTTTTTATTTGTTGAACCTCAATTAAATTGTTAATCTTAACTTGGTTTGGAAATTTTTTGTATTTTCTAGTTCGGGGAACAGACACAGTCTCTATAGTGTGATATCTAGGTGAAATCTTACTGTATTTATGTTTAGCATTAGCCAGCACTTTCAAATTTGCCAAGATGTCAGGCGCCCTGGCTCCCGGTAAACATTTGACTATGGTGGCTGGTGTCTCTATATTCACGTTCGGTACAATAGAATCACCAATAACTAGAGCACTTTCATCAGGTTTCTCAGTGTTTGCATCACTGAGTGGGGAGAACCTGTTTAATGTTTTGATCGGAACAGAAGAGTGGTGTTTTGACCCACGACTACGCTGCCTCACTGTCACCCAGTTGCCCTGCTGCAGGGGCTCTGTTGCCGGAACCGAACAATGTACAGGAATCCCTGAGCTAGACGCATCCAAAGCCGTATCTAGAGCTCTAACATTCTTACTGTCCTCAATTAAAGTTTGGATGTGTGTCTCTAATTCTGAAATCTTCTCTGTCAACCTAACTATTTCCCTGCATTTATCACATGTGAATCCTTCATCTGCGACAGAGATAGATAAACTGTACATGTGACAAGAGGTGCAAATAACAATAGCAGGAGAAGCCATTACTCACCGTGCTTGATGAAATATTATTTCCACGGTTGTTTGATGAACTTGTGAAAAACTAGAGCGAGAGAGAGGAGAGGAGAAAAGAAAACAGGGTAACACTTTAGAATACTGTTTCTTACTACATAACTAATAAGGAATTATTGAAGAATTAACAGGTAATTTTTCATTAACACAACTCACTACTGTTAACTACTAAGGAAGATATGTTAATTAATCAGTATGTAATACAATTTTATGATTGTTTTAAGTAACAGTTAGCTAATCAATAACTAATGAATTCTGTCATACCTACTGAAGTTAGGGTTCAAGAAAAATAACTATGAAGTAACTACTAATGAACAGTTATTCACAATTTCATTGAATTGTGACCCTTTCATATTAAAGTTATTAGCAGTTGTAGTAGTATAAAAATGCTTAATTAATAAATGCAATACATTTTACAGAGGTTTTGCCTGTGTAGTGAATTGTTTTGTGAGCGTGTTTTGTAAGAAATCAGCTTCCAGTAGGAACCCTACCACGACTCCAGTGCCTTGCGATAATTACCTTAGTTTTTATATTTTATATATAGTACTGTATGTGTGCCTCATCAGCATATACCGCATTACCATTAATTCAATTTCTTTATGTAAGGCAAAGCCTGAGGAAAAGTGAAAATACAGGTAACCAATTAGTAATTAATAAATAATTGTCAAATAATTCTGCAGGACTTTTTTCAAACCTGAAACATTAGGCCTATTCTAAAGTGAAAATATTGGGAACCCATTAGTAATTAATAAAGAATTATTAGATAATTCCTCAATAATTACTCTAGAACCTGAAACAGTATTCTAAAGTGAAAACGTAGGGAACCCATTAGTAATTAATAAATAATTATCAAATAATTCTGCAGGACTTATTTCAAACCTGAAACATTGGGCCTATTCTAAAGTGAAAATATTGGGAACCCATTAGTAATTAATAAATATTTATTAGATAATTCCTCAATAATTACTTAGAACCTGAAACAGTATTCTAAAGTGAAAACATAGGGAACCCATTAGTAATTAATTCATAGTTATCAAATAATTCTGCAGGACTTATTTCGAACCTGAAACAGCAGGCCTATTCTAAAGTGAAATTATAGTGAACCCTTTAGTAATTTATAACGATTTATCAGATAATTCATATTTTATTCAATTTTAACATGCATACCGCCCACATTTAAACTAGTTTAACAAACATTTTATAATCAAAACTTAAACATTTAGAAGCAAACAAAATGAATATTTAATTTCCATTATAGGCTAATAACTGGACTTTAACAAAGTTGCTACTGTAGTAGTACTTTGTACTTGTCCTTTTACTCAAGTAACTTTGAAAATGAACAGGCCTACTTATAATTTTACTGGAGTAATATTTTATTGGGGTATCTGTACTTTTACTCAAGTACTTGATTTGTGGGCCACAGCCTGATTATTATAGTGATTATTTGCTTATAACTGTTCATTAGTAGTTACTTCAAAGTTATTTTTCTTGAACCCTAACTAGTAGATAATTAATAGTAGTTCTTCAGTAGGTATGACAGAATTCATTAGTTATTGATTAGCTAACTGTTACTTAACACAATCATAAAATTACATTACATACTGATTAGTTAACATTAGTCTTAATGAATAATCACCTGTTAGTTCTTCAATAATTCCTTATTAGTAATGCAGTAAGAAACCGTATTCTAAATTGTTACCGAAAACAGCAATAGGTTTGAATGAAAACACTAATGACAAGCTCACTAGTGCAAGGCTGCCAACTGCGTGAGACTCACGCAATTGACCCAATTCTCACGCCACACCCCCATATTCTCACGCAGACTCGTGCAGCAGTGAGGAAAAAAATTGCGCCGCATGATCTTGCGAAGCAACGCGCAGAGAGACCAGACAGATAGTGTAGTGAGTTTTTTTTTTTTTGTGACAATTTTGAGGGAAATACACAATTTATTCCCATAAACTGTGTAGTAAACCGTGTCTCCGTCCAGTTAGGCCTATGCTGTTATATAGTTTATACAGAATTAAGTTAGCATTAGCAGAGTTGTACTGTGGGAAGTCGTGGCCTAATGGTTAGAGAGTCGGACTCCCAATCGAAAGGTTGTGAGTTCGAGTCCCGGGCCGGCAGGAATTTGTCGGTGGGGGGAGTGCATGTACAGTTCTCTCTCCACCTTCAATACCACGACTTAGGTGCCCTTGAGCAAGGCACCGAACCCCCAACTGCTCCCCGGGCGCCGCAGCATAAATGGCTGCCCACTGCTCTGGGTGTGTGCTCACAGTGTGTGTGTGTGTGTGTTCACTGCTCTGTGTGTGTGCATTTCGGATGGGTTAAATGCAGAGCACAAATTCTGAGTATGGGTCACCATACTTGGCTGAATGTCACTTCACTTTTTTTTTTTTTTTTTGTTCTTCTCTTAAATTGTCTGCACACGAGCAGGGTGCGCGGCTGTCCACGAGCCCTCCTGATGATGAAAATGACATAATGCAGACTGTGCGTGGATGCGGACGGCTCAAGTATATTTTGGCCTTTATCAGTGCAGCACGAGATGCGATGACAATGTAAGTTTCATTGCATTATAATTTTCTTGTTTCTTGCCACTAGGTGCAGCGCTGCAGCGATGTTCTTTCAAAATATTGCGGAAAAAAGAACAACAATTTGGAGATGATGTTGTTTACATCAAAACCTAAACCAAACCGTTCACACAGAATGCATATTTCGCACATTAGAGGGACACCGTTGGACTCGCTTCTCGCACAAGAGAGCAGGATGTTTAGAAAGCCATGTAAAATTAATGTATGTTCAAATTATTTATAAAAAAAACATGCAGCAAACAGAAAATAGGTGATGAATCCGGTAAAATGCAACCTATAGACGACTTATATATTTTTTCCTCTGACAAACTTAATTATTTTTTTAGCGTGTTTAAAAAAAATAAAATAAAGAAAACATGCAGCAAATGAAAATAGGCGATTTAATCCGTTAAAATTTTATACTTCAGAACAGAGCCTGGGCCTAATATTGGCTATCCAGGTTTTTTTTTTTTTCATTGCATCTGAAAATGACTTCGTGCATCACATTCACTTCACGCGCTCTGGTGCAGATCAGCCTCGAGCGATGCTCAGCTGTGGACGATTTAAAAATGTTTGATATAAAGGTTGCTGTCCCATTTTATACAGGAATGGTTCATTTAAAAAATCGAATTATATTGTTAGTTCTAATTATATTGTTAACACAAGTTCATTTAGGCTATTTAACATGCACTGTGACATTTTACCATTTTTTACTTATAAACTCCTTGAGAATTTAAAGTTAGTTTAATAGTATTTAAATTCAAGTTTAAAAAAAAGGTTTTAATCACTTAAATTATTTTTATTAATTAATAATATGTTATCATGTTTATTCTTGTAGAAAATACGTGTTTATTCTTTAAGAAAATAAGGGATGATCAGAATATTTGTTTTGCTTCACCTATTTATGTAGGCTACAATTATAATAATAATAATAATAATAATAATAATAATAATAAAATAATGTCATAAAAAATACCTTTGGCCTGAGTAATTTTGACCATTATAGAATTGTTACTTTAAAGATTAGTGATTTAAGTGGTAAAAATACTGTCCACTGGCATGGATTTTAGAGCATTTTTTTAAACAACGGAACTTAAAGTTGTGAACTAAAATATTATTTCAACCATACAGCATGTGAAAAAATAAAATGCATACTTTTCATAACATTTCATCATTGATAAAATGCGTAACGTTTCTGGTGTTTGGATTTGTACTTCAATATGATGAGCTCCAAGTTACATTTAATCTCTCTCTCTCTCTCTCTCTCTCTCTCTCAATGAAATACTTCTTCCTTCTGTTAAAATTAATGTTTTCCTGCCTTGCTAAATGTTGGGCTCATGATCAATAAATTGTATTCGCCTCAATCTGATTCAGTAAAGTCAAACTGCAGACAGTGAGGCGGGAACAGAGGATTCCGCTTGGTCTTAAAGCCTTCCGCAAACGCTATGTTCACAAATAACAATAATTTTTGTAAATTAATGATTCATTATCAATTGATAATTTGTTATTATCATTATGGTCTTGTGAAAATAATAATATGGGCTGCGAGAAAATAATGAATACAAAGAGTAGTGCTGCTGAGTGCAGGCATGTTTCAGCCCAGTAACACACCCATCCTCACAGCCAAAAACAGACCGAATTCAGTTCAGCTGGAGGGGGTTGGGTTTTTTGGGGATAGTTATGTATGACTTGTGGGGGTCGAGATAAAGGTGTGAATTGCTCTTTCATATGGACAGTGTCTTATGAGGCTTTCACTTGCTGAACTGGTTTATATAGGACTGTTGTTTTGGTTATAGACTAAAAAATGGTCTGCCCCCACGTAAGATTTTTCTAGTTCTAGTCGTTCGTTTGTTATATTCAACTAATCAGAGGTTTATATAAAATTTACATAATCAAATCTTAATATATTCCGCACATGCATTAAGTTTGCAACATAGCACATGCAGTATGGCAAGCCGAATTAACTTTTATTCATTCGCAGGATATGTATTCTTTATCAACAATTCAATTTTCACTAGTTAAAATGTTCATTCTTGATATCAACAATTACATTTCCACTAGTAACAATGCTAATTCTTGATATCAACAATTACATTTCCACTAGTAACAATGTTAATTCTTGATATCAGGAATTATATTTCCACTAGTAACAATGTTAATTCTTGATATCAATCATTTTTAACCTGGGAATTCCAATAGGCAAGCCAAATTAACTTTTATTCATTCGCAGGATATGTATTCTTGATATCAACAATTCAATTTTCACTAGTTAAAATGTTCATTCTTGATATCAGGAATTAGATTTCTACTAGTAACAATTGCTATTATTGATATCAACAATTCAATTTCCTCTAGTAACAATGTTAACCCTATCAAGTCGATTAACGCGGATACGCGTTTTGAGTCATTTTCTCCTGATAACCCCGAAAAGAACTTAAATTACACTTTCAGTTTTAATCGTACAGATAAGAGCAATACATCAATCGAATCTGTAAAGGGTCTACTTTTTTTTGGATACAGACATAATAACAACAAAACTTTGTGCTCTTATAAAATAAAGATAACAAACAAGGTGCGCTGTCTGCAGCCTTTGTCTGCGCTGATCTTCTTTTACAAACACGTCATTTAAATGAACTGTAACTCCGTGAATACTCAACGAAAATACATGAGAGAGATATCTATAGAAAGCTTGACATGTCTATTTATAAACTAAACAAGTGCCGCCGAAAACAGATATTCTGTGATAAAGTAATCCATATGAAAACAACGCGATGTCTGTTTTTCATGTCTCCCTTCATTATATCTAATGTGACCACGCCCCCGCTCTGAACGCGCTATTCAGATTCAAACTGAAGCGCGCGGCTTGAATACGCCCATAACAGAAGAAAAAGCAGCGAGACTGTTCAAGTTTTTTTTATTTTACTGTTTGCTTCGCGATGAGAGGAATAACACATTATTCACCCCAAAAAGATGTGATGTGGTTGAGGATTTGAGAAATGGATTTCCTCAGAAAAAAAGAATGAAGCACTTTATTCAGCAGAGATCATAAACATGAGTAAGTCTCTTTTTATTTATTTATATACTTGTACTAGTTTTCACATAACGTGTAAACGTTTTACTAGTTAGACTTTTTCCAAACTATAATTCCTGACTAAATGTATAATCAAGTGAAACATTATGAAGTTTCAATAACAATATACAACACTATACCCTTTGAAAGCTTGATGTAAATAATATAAATGTAACAAATAGATAACTGTAACAAATGTAAAAACAATGCTTTTCTTTCCATTTATTCCCCCTAAAACCCAGAAAAATATTCTCAGCTCTTTTCAACATTAATAATAATGATGATAATAATAACAACAAACGTTTTTTTTTTTTTTTTGTAGAAAATAAGATTGTTAAAAGGATTTCTGAAGGATTGTGTGACTGGAGTAAGCATGCCAAACAATTTGTTTGAAAGTCAGCTTTGATTGTTCCTAATAAACTGTTTAACTGCTCCCCCAAGTGGATATTAAATTATGTTGTGGGATAATTAAATATATTCTTAATAAACTACAAACATAAAATTATATACATTTATTTTGTTCTCACATTCTTTCTTGTAACTCCTTCCTCTCAGTGGCACAGATGACTGAATGGCTCATTATGCAGCTCATTATGCGGCCCTTTGTCTTCTCAGGTGTAAATCACAATGATATTCATGGTAGTTGACGCCTACTCGCATATGACTTTTACCAACAAAGAGTCTTAGAAAATTTAAATCAATATATTGTTTTCTGTGAGTGAGTAAACAAGATGATTTTCACATCATTTAGAAAGAAAAATTCTAGGCTACAAGCTCCAGTTCTCAAAAATCCCGGGAACCATTGTTCTTTATGTTTTTTTTTTTTGCCTTATTCAAGCGTTTTAACATTTTTAGTTTTTCACTAACCACGCATAATATTTTTTTTCTCAAAAACACAATCATGTACATACATGCATTTCACATATTATTACAGCCCAGTTTGTGCTGATTACAGTGAGATTAGTCTTTACCCATTTAGATATTTATAAGAAACTGAAAAAAGCACAAATGTCAAGGCATGACAAAACTTCTCCAGGCCCCAAAAATACCCTTAGACTCCAGAGGGTTAATTCTTGATATCAGGAATTGTATTTTCACTAGTTAAATGTCACCATAGGCTTCCATTCAAATTTAATTGTTGATATCAAGAATTGCTTTCTTACTAGTTGAAATTCCGATTTCACATATCAGAAATACAATTCTTACTAGTAAAGACCTTTATTTTTGATATCAGTAATTACACGGTTACTAGTACTGACTTCAATTCTTGATATCAACAATTTAATTCTTGATATCAACAATTTAATTCTTGATATCAACAATTTAATTCTTGATATCAACAATTTAATTGTCACTAGTGACAATGTTCATTTCTGATATCATGAATGTGATTGTTACTAGTAAGAAATCCATTTTAGATATCAGAAATTATATTGATATCAGAAATTAATTTTCATATATCAAAAATAACAATTGTAACATGTTGAAATACATTTACTGATAACAAGAATTAAAATTTCAACTAGTAACAACTAAATTGTTGATATCAAGAATTCACATTTTTACTAGTAACAAAGTAATTATTGATATCAACAAAGGCAGCTGATAGCTGAAATTTTCCTTGCAACTAGTGAACATAGAATTACTGATATCTTAACATTTTAACTAGTAACAATACTTTTACAGATATGTAGATATGCCATTTTTACATGTAAGAATAGCTATGGTAATGAGATCATGAATATGAATGAGATTTTCGACACTCCTCCTTTTTCAGCATTGGCCAAAGATGGCAGAAGAACATCCATGGGCAGAAACGGCTCCTCCTTTATTTATTTGTTTTTTCAGTGAAATTTGAAAATGATATTATGGCTGGATTCATTTTTAAAATTTTTGTTAATTGTAAAAAAAAATAATAATAATAAAATAAAAAAATTATGCTGTTTCATTTTATTGGCCACCAAGTCCTTCGGATAATTAAAGGAAAAGTGAACAAGGCATTAATTTAGTTTACAAAATAAATTCATGTCGCTTTTTCAGGTGTTTATTTTTGGTTTTATTACACTTTCTTCTAATACATCAAATAAAAAATACAACTAAAAGAAAAAATATAACGGATAATAATGCTTCCATCATAAAAAACGGTTCACTGGACTTCTTTTTTTTTTTGGGGGGGGGGGGGGGGGTATCGTTGGCTACTTGAATGAGTGGTGTCCTAATAGGAGTTATTTTTATATAACATGTTGTCCGGTTCTTAAAGCATCAGTGGACAAGATGGATGGTTAATAAATGTACACTGTTACACAAACTGCATACTCAATACTTTACAATGTAGCTATGAGTCACTTCTTCAGTGTTATCATATGAAATGGAATAACAAAATATAGACAAAGATGTTGGGAGTGTACTCAAAGTCATCCCACTCCATAGCCATTACAAACAATCATTTATTCCACTATGATTACAGAGAGATGAGTTTTTCAATAATTATTTTTACAATATACTTTTTATGTTCCATAATCTGTTCAATAAACCCAGTGACAGTAATGCACAGACCCGATTAAACACGCTACAATTTACAATGACGGTGAGAAAAAAAGGAACATGTTTTATTAAAAGAATCGTCCTGAATAATTCATACATGACAAACAACTGAAAACGATAATAAATACAAAAACAACTGTATAAATAAAAGCAGAAAAAGATTAGAAACATGCACATCAGCACCACACTCTATTTAGCATAACACCTCCCGCAATAGGCTATTGGGTGAACTAGAATGTCCTAACGTATTCCTAGTACACAGATTCCACATAGTCCACATAGCCATATCTCACTAAATTGCTTTCGTTATATACTCGAAAAAATGTTTTAAATAGGTCTTAGGTAATATAACGTCATAAGTCTGGTTGCTATTTTTAATCGATGTATTTCTAATGTATGCAATGCACACTGATGCTATTTAATTTGAAATTAAATGGCATCCAAAGGGTATCTTTCCGGAGCTCCTACAACTAGCCCTAACCTTAACACAATATCCACATTATTTTTCACTTTTCGATAATTTCGTTGAGTTTTATTGAAAATACATGCCTTTCCGATGTGATATGGGACGTGAAAAGAATAAAGTAAGAGCTCGGCAAAAGGCGGAATCGAACCCTGGTCCGACTGGTCCATTACTAACCAATTAGTGCACTACCATCTGCAATTCAATAGTCAAGATAGTCTGAGTTCAATAGTCTGTCAAAATAAAAACAAAATAATTATTAAAAATAGCCTACAGGAGCGTTTTATTTTCGTGAGAGGGCAATCGAATGTGCCCATTCTCTTTTGGGCTCTGTATCTTGTCGTTTATCTGCCATAAACATTCATAAAGGGTTGCACTCGTCATTAAATTATGCACATATCCAAAAAGGAATTAATGATAACTAAAATAACATTTTTTACTAGTGAAAAAGTAATTTTAACATGTAACAATTAAGTTAAAGATATCAAAAATTATGTGTATTACTAGTTGTAATTTCATTTTTGATATGATAAACGCATTTCTGATGACGTAATTTTTGATATCAAGAATACGTGTCGTTACTAGTGGAAATGTAATTGTTGATATCAACAATTCAATTATTGTTATCAAGAATTAAATTGTTGATATCAACAATTAAATTCTTGATGTTCTTGATATCAACAATTAAATTTGAATGGAAGCCTATGGTGACATTTAACTAGTGAAAATACAATTCCAGATATCAAGAATTAACATTGTTACTAGTGAAAATTGGATTATTGATATCAAAAATAGCAATTGTTACTAGTGAAAATCGAATTTCCTGATATCAAGAATCATCATTTTAACTAGTGAAAATCGAATTGTTGATATCAAGAATTAACATTGTTACTAGTAACAATTAAATTGTTGATATCAAGAATTAAATTGTTGATATCAAGAATTAAATTGTTGATATCAACAATTAAATTGTTGATATCAAGAATCGACGTCTGTACGAGTAACCACGTGAAGGAGATCATGAATATTAATGAGATTTTCCGACACCCCTCGTTCTAGCGTCAGCATTGGCCAAAGATGGCAGAAGAACGTCCACGTGCAGAAACGGCTCTTCCTTTATTTATTTGTTTTGTCTTTAAACTTGAAAATTATATTATGGCTGGATTCTTTTTGTAAATCGATGCTGTTTCTTTTTTTTTGGCCACCAAGTCCTTCGGTTAATTAAAAGGAAAAATGAACAAGGCATTCATTTAGTTTTAAAAATAACTCCATGTCGTTTGTTCAGGGTTTTATTTTTGGTTTTATTACACTTTCTTCTAATAGCCTACATCAAATAAAAAAATACAACCAAAAGGAAAAATATAACAGGTAATAATGCACATACAAACATTTTACTGGACTTTATTATTATTATTATTTTTTGAAATACCGTTGGCTACATGAATGAGTCGTGTCCTAATAGGAATTATTTTTATATAACATGTTGTCCGGTTCTTGAAGCATCGGTGGAAAAAAGGAATGGTAAATATATTATACACATTTATTGCATTTATTTTCAATAAATAAATCCTTATAATCTGGCTCCCTCTAGTGGATAAACTTAATATCACAGCCTTCATCTTCCACTTGAAATTGGCTGATTGTTTAGAATTTGATTTTGGCAGGGGCTATTTGAATACAATGAATTATGTTTACACTAAGTGAAAATAGCATATTTTATTAGCAATAGATTGTATTTAAACTATTTAATAATATGAGTATTTTCTTACAGTAATAGTAGTTTGATGCTGTTTGTGCTACTTAGTGCAAGTAGTGACCAATTTGTGCACCTCATTATTGTAGTAGGCCACATTATAAAACAGTATAGGCTGCAATAATAACATATTGAGTGTAAATTATAATTTTATTTTAAAATTATTAAATGGATGCCACCCCTAAACTAGCCCTAACCTTATACAATATCCATGTTATTTTTAACTTTTCGATAATTTTGTTGAGTTTTATAGAAGATATATGCCTTTCGATGTGATACGGGACGTGAAAAGGGTGAAGAAAGAGCTCGGCAGAAGGCGGAATCGAACCAGAGTCCATCGTGTCAAAATAACAACTGCCTTGTGCTCTATAATTTGCGCCACAGAATACAACAAACAAATGAGGTCTTTTTATATTATTGTTTAACACTACCAGACAATGGTAGATGGAATTAAATAGCCTGTGCCAAAATAAAAATAAAATAATTATTAAAAATAGCCTACAGGAGCGTTTTATCTTCACAAGAGGGCAATCGAATGTGCCCATTCTCTGTTGGACTCTTTATTTTGTCGTCTATCCAACATAAACATTCATAAAGGGTTGCACTCGTCATTAAATTATGCACATATCCAAAAAGGGGTTTATTGATATGCACATATCCAAAAAGGAATTAATGATATCTTAAATTACAATTTTTACTAGTGAAAATGCAATTTTAACATGTAAAAATTAAGTTACTGATATCAAGAATGAAGTGTATTACTAGTTGTAATTCCATTGTTGATATGATAAACTTCTGCGACTGATGACGTCATTGTTGATATCAAGAATACGCGTACTTACTAGTGGAAATGTAATTGTTGATATCAAGAATTCATTTGTTGATATCAACAATTAAATTGTTGTTATCAAGAATTAAATTGTTGTTATCAAGAATTAAATTGTTGATATCAACAATTCACATGTTTAAATGTTAAAACGGCGCCAAAACTATTACAGATATCAAAATGCATTTGTTACTAGTTACAATTCTAAATGCACATATCAGCTTTGTATTTCTTACTAGTAGAAATATAATTTTTGATATCAACAATAAAATTTTTACTAGTAAAAATGTGAATTCTTGATATCAACAATTTAGTTGTTACTATTTGAAATGTTAATTCTTGATATCAAAAATGTAATTGTTACTAGTGGCAATGTTAATTTCTGATATCTGAAATTTTATTTCTGATATCAACAATTGGGAGGGTAATTTCTGATATCTAAAATGGCTTTCTTACTAGTAACAATCACATTCATGATATCAGAAATGAACATTGTCACTAGTGACAATTAAATTGTTGATATCAAGAATTCAATTGTTGGTATCAAGAATTAAATTGTTGATATCAACAAAACTAAACCAGCGGCATAACGAGATGGAAATATAGACTAGAAAATATATTAACAGGTCCTCCGTCCATGACTGCTGAGCTGCCAGTTTTAATCTTAACAGCTCTTAACGCCGAGTGGATGGTTATATGCATGATGGGCTAGTATTAAATAAATAAATAAATAAATAAATAAATAAACATAAAGGTCTTTCCAGCATTAAGGTAATAACATTACTGTTTTTTTTATCATCTTGTTACAGTTATAAATTTGACTGCTAGATGAATGATAAAGAACTATGTTAAAACTTGTTTTGTAAAATTTCTTCATCATTTGAATATTGATTTAAAAGTCAGTTTAAATCATAAATCAGATTTATTTTCTAAAAAAAAAAAAAAAAATTTTTTTTTTTTAGGCCATATGCTATTGCCCAACTTTAAAAGCAAGTAAAGGCTCCCTTTAAAATCACTTCAGTTGTCAATTACTAAAGCTATTTTTTTTTACATCTTGTTGATTATAATGAGAGAACTTGAGTTTAATCATGAGGATGGTTTATTAATCCATCCATTCTTTAGAGTTTTAAAGATTTAATCGTGCAGGTTTAATTTTATTTGTTTCTTATTTTAGGCTAAATAGGCATAAATAATGGGAACGAAATTATACAGTGCTTCACAAACATGCAACAATTTCTTAATAAGTTTACAGACAAATGTCCTTTTCCCAATAATTATGTCAAAATAAAGGACAGTTAACGAATAACAAAAATGCATGTTGTTTTATTAAAGGAAAAAATATATTTATATTTAAAGTATAAATTAAAATATATGCATAACATATGAAAATATTGACATTTTGCATATTAATACATGTAGCCTACCCCCCTAAAATAGGCTACCACTTTTAATGCTCCGATGCAAAGTAAACCACAATTTCTTTTGAATAATATAACGCATAATTAATGTAATATAAATAATACTGCACACCTTTTAAATGTGTCAAATCTAAAATATGGTTTAATACCATGTAGCTTAGAGAAAATATAAGCACAGGCTCAGGCACAGGCTTGACATTTATCCTGCTTGAATTCGTTCTAAGAAATGCACATAACTTCATAAATACCAAACTTTCATCTGTGAATATTAAATATATTAAAAATTTAAATAGTGTTTTTCTTTCATTTTCCCTGACTGAAGCCATCAAATCTAACACATCCATGAGGCAAAACTGACGTCTATTAGCGAAAATGTGCTTTGATGCGCTTGTTTGATAACTTGTGGTTAAAGCGCCACTCAGCGGTCAAAGGCTGCAAATGCACTTTATACCGCCGCCGCGGTAGTACGTGCAGTGGTTAAAAGGGCCTTTTGAATGTCTACTTACTGTATGTACCCTTTAAAGGGAAAGAAAATGTTGTTTTTGAAGAAAAATAAGATAGACATTGCTCTCTTACAAGAGATCCATATGACTAAGGAGAATCATTGCAAGCTATCACTTCAGTGGCTTGGACAAGTTTTTTTTCCTCATATAGTTCTCACTCAAGAGGGGTTGCTATTCTGATAAACCGCAGAGTGTCTTTTGTTTTGGAACATGTGGTCAAAGACAACTTCGGAAGATATATTGTTCTTAAAGGATATATTGCATCTGAAAGTATCACAATAGCAAACGTTTATGCCCCCAATCAAGATGAACTTAATTTTTTCCATAATTTACATTTCAATTTTTTTTTGCCTTGTACAATCATTGGAGGTGACTTTAACTTGGTCCTAGATCCAACAGACAGATCACCTGTTAAATATTCTGCCTTGACATCATCAGCAAAAGCTGTTAAACACATGATTGCTGCATTAGAGCTGATAGATATTTGTAAGGCTTTACATAGGACCCAACAAGATTTCTATTTTTCCTCCTGGCCACATAAAAGTTTTTCCAGAATTGACTTTTTTCTTCTGCACAAAACACAGGCATACTTAGTTGACTCGTGAAAACCTTCCACGGACCTTATCCGATCACTCCCCATTAATCCTTGCGGTTAATGATCCTACTACCAGAACACATCTTAGAAGATGGCGATTTAGTAACTATCTCCTCAATGACCTTGATTTTATAGCTTTTTTAAATGACAATATAGAAAGTTTTTTTTTACTTTAATGTGGGCTCTGCTTCTCCAGGGGTGGTTTGGGAGTCACTAAAGGCCTATCTAAGGGGAATAATTATATCATACTCATCTGGCAAAAAGAAAAATATCACAGTCAACTGAATTTACTTTCTAAAGACTTTTTCTAAAGAAAAATTGGAACAGGACTGTTCTGTTTGTGGAGATGAAAATATGTTTCAGAAACTAAGCTCACTGCGGCATGAGTATGATATGCTGTCCACTAAAGAAGCAGTGTCCTCCTTAGATCCAAACAACAATATTATGAGCATGGGGATAAAATTGGCAAATTGTTGGCCTGGCAAATACGAAAAGAATATACAGTGAGGTCTATTAATGCAATAGGTCGAGTTGACAATACTGTTATCAGAGATCCTACTCTTATTAATCAGGAATTTATGCAATTATATAAATTGTTCTATACCTCCCAAGGAACTGATATGGTGAAAACGCAAACTTTACTGGATAAATTGGACATGCCATCTCTTACTAAAGTTTCCTGGGATTGTTTGGAGGGGGATATCCCTGAGGTCGAAATACAAGAGGCCATATCATGCCTGGCTGCTGGCAAGTCGCCTGGTTTGGATGGTTTTTCTATAGATTTTTTAAAGCATTTATACCCAAATTAATTAAGCCACTGAAGGATATGTATATCTGTTGAGATTCTCTCGAACAGGCTATGATAACTCTTCTGCTTAAGCCTGGTAAAGACCCTTGTCTGTGTGGCTCAAATAGGCCAATTTCATTACTGAACTCAGATTACAAGGTGTTTGACAAAATGATTGATTTAAGATTGGAAAAAGTAATTTCACAGTTAGTACATATGGATCATACAGGATTTATTCAAAATTGATGCCTTTTTGACAACATTTGCAGGCTTCTAAAAGTAATTTTCTTCACTGGACTATCTGGTTATTGCAGTTTCTTTAGATGCAGAAAAGGCCTTTGACTTAGCTATATCTGCTTTCAGTCCTCCAAAAGGTGAATTTTGGTCCAAATTTTTTTCATATGGTTAAAGGGATCGTTCACCCAAATAGCAAAATTATGTCATTAATAACTTATCCTCATGTTGTTCCAAACCCGTAAGACCTCCGTTTATCTTTGGAACACAGTTTAAGATGTTTTAGATTTAGTCCGAGAGCTCTCAGTCCCTCCATTGAAGCTGTGTGAACGGTATACTGTCCATGTCCAGAAAGGTAAGAAAAACATCATCAAAGTAGTACATTTGACATCAGAGGGTCAGTTAGAATTGTTTGAAGCATCGAAAATACATTTTGGTCCAAAAATAGCAAAAACCACGACTTTATTCAGCATTGTCTTCTCTTCCGTGTCTGTTGTGAGGGAGAGTTCAAAACAAAGCAGTTTGTGATATCCGGTTCACGAACGAATCATTCGATGTAACCGGATCTTTTTGAACCAGTTCACCAAATCGAAATTAATCGTTTTAAACGGTTCGCGTCTTCAATACGCATTAATCCACAAATTACTTAAGCTGTTAACTTTTTTTAATGTGGCTGACACTCCCTCTGAGTTCAAACAAACCCATATAGCGGAGTAATTCATGTACTCAAACAGTACACTGACTGAACTGCAGTGAAGAGAGAACTGAAGATGAACGCCGAGCCGAGCCAGATAACGAACAACAGACTGACTCGTTCACGAGTCAAGAACCGGTTGCAACGGTTTCCGGATCACCAGCACTTCTTTCGAACAGTTCGATTCAATAAACCGGTTGAAGAAAACGGTTCACCGATTCTTTTGCGCTCGACATAATGGCATCATTGGCGATGATTGCCCTTGATTCAAGCCTTCGGTTTACCAGCGCTCATAACACTAGCACAGAATCAGTTCAGAATCAATCACCAAAAGAATCAGTTCGGTTCAGACGCTCTGTGTGTCAGTTTGCTTCACGCTGAATCACACATGCGCAGTATCATCAGCTCCTCGGTTCTCGAATCGGACGCGTCTGACAGAAACGTCATCTTCAGTTCTCTCTTCACAGCAGTTCAATCAGTGTACCGTTTGAGTACATGAATTACTCCGGGATATTGGTTTGTTGATGTCACATGGACTACTTTGATGTTTTTCTTACCTTTCTGGACATGGACAGTATACTGTTCACATAGCTTCAATGGAGGGACTGAGAGCTCGCAGACTAAATCTAAAATATCTTAAACTGTGTTCCAAAGATAAACGGAGGTCTTACGGGTTTGGAACAACATGAGGGTAAGTTATTAATGACATAATTTTGCTATTTGGGTGAACTATCCCTTTAAGTTTAAGTTTACAGACATCATTGCATGGTGACTAAAGGATATGACGAATCGGTTCTTTGAATCGGTTCATTGACTCAAACTCCCGAAAGAATCGGTTTGTGAAAATGAATCACTCTTTTCATCACTAACATTGCCAAATTATACCATCACCACAGGGAAGGAGCATATACTTCACAAATAATGTGCAGAAGCGAGTCTTTTTATATAGGGAATCTGACAAGTGTATATTTAGAAGTCAAATGTTTTAGACCCCTGCCCTGTATGAGCATTCTGGGTCTTGCCCCCGGCGGCCATGTTTAAAGTCTGAGCTTTATGCTGGGATTTGTAGTTCCCCCGACCTAGAAGTCTGTAGCGTCTGAATGAGGTAATAATTACTCGTGTTAAATTTAACATCTCTGGAAAAAAAAAAATAAAAAGGAAAAGATTTAGACTAAACAATTATATTCAAGAATAATATGATGAAACTATAAATGGAAGTAGAATAATCATTAAAATAATAATAATAATAATCACAACAGTAAAACAAGGAATTTAAAAAAACTTAATTATTTAAAATAAATTAAAACAGTTAAGAATAGAAAATGGTTATAGATAAGATACAGTACGACCAATTCGGACGTAGCACAGTGGCCAATTAATACAGTAAATGCACGGCTAAACAGAAAAAAAAAGATTCTTGACTTGTTCATAGTTGTCTGCCTCTAGAGTCAAGGTATGCATATGCCTTGAGAAATTCATCTTTGTTTCCAAATGCAATGACATCAGTTTTCTCCTTGTTTAACTGAAGAAAGTTTTGCTGTGATGCGGTCGGAAACCAGATTAAAAAGTTTGCCAGGATTCTGAATTTGAATTTAAATAGCTGTTCGGCTGATTAAAAACTACCTTTTTTAATAGTCCTGTCTGTAAAAGGAAGATTTGATATTGGTCTATAGTTGCTCAGTATGGTGTTATCAAGACTACTCTTTTTCAGAAGGGGTTTAACAACTGCAGTTTCAGCGAGTCTGGAAAAGTCCCAGAAAGTGAGGCGTTTCATTCTAAGACATCTGCTTCTACACTCAAAAAAATTACTCTTTAAACTTACTTCATTCAATTATGGACAGTGGTTCCACACAACCAAATTGTGTTTTGATAACATTAATGGAATTTTTTGAATCTATGCAAACTCTTTGTGTTGTGACAACACAATTGAATGAGGTAGATTCTATGTGAAATAGTAATGTCCAACCAAATCAATTTATTCACTTTCCTTACACTTAATCGGTTAAATTAACTGAACATGTTTTGGTTTATTACAATCTAGCCAAATTTTTTTCACTCTATCAACATAAGGAGGTTTGTTTCAAATTACTCATTTAAATTATGGACAGTGGTTCCACACAATTAGTTCTAGTTACTTTAAATATTTTCTATTTAAAGTTACTCCCTTCAACAAAGCATTTTTTGTGTGATTTGTCTTGTAATGTGTCAAAAGACAAAATGTCACAAATGATCAAAGTGTATTTGTTAAACCAGCAATAAATAATTACACAGTTAAATATAGTTTAAAACCACATTACAAAATTACAGAAAATAGCAGAAATATCAAACTACTCATTTTCTAATTGGCATTCATGGGTAACCAATCAAACCTTAGTCCAGGATCAGGAACTGGCTCCAGAAATAACTTCAGTATTCCAAATGTGTACCTGAGTTCAGGAGGGTTGCTCAAGTTCAGTCCATATATCAGTCCCAGCAACATGGTTTTGCATACTGTAAACTGCTAGGTCCTTAAGAACTTTATCTTCCAACACTCCAACATCTGCTGGACTGTCTTCAATGACTGCAGCTTCAAATTCCCACGAGTCTTCTGGATCACCTCCTGATTGCTGGCAACGTCTGCATCCTAGAAGTATTTAAAAGGATGGAGAACTCAAATTCTTGTGTATTAACTTTAACAAAGCATTTATTAACCTTGAAAAAAAAAAAAAAAACTCACCATATACTCCATACTGCTAGGGTCTTCATTGGATACTTCAATTTCATTAGTCTGAAGATGAAAACAACAAAATTTAGCCTTTGGTTTTTTTCAAAAATTACATGAAAAAAAAGCCAGTAATTAATATCCTTATGGGAAATACAGGCAAGCAGTCAAGATGGGATTCTAAGAAACATTACAGTGGAAAATGGTACAGGGCCAGATCAGCACAGAAAGCCACTGTCCTGAAGAGTTTAGCAATATTCCCAATTAAAGGGATAGTTTACCCAAAAATTAAAATTTTATTATTAATTGCTCAACCTTCATGTCGTTCTAAACCCGCAAGATCTTCAGTCATCTTCAGAACACAAATTAAGATATTTTTGATGAAATCCGAGAGCTTTCTTACCCTGCACAGTAAGCAACACAAATGGAATGTTCCCAGACCCAGAAACATAGTAACAACATCAGTCAAACAGTCCACGTGACGTCAGTGGTTCAACCGTAATTTTACAAAGCTACAAGAATACTTTTTTGTACTTTTATACTTTATTCAACAATTCTTCTCCAAATCGCATCTTCCACCATTATCAACAGCACGTAAATAATGCATACGCATGGTGTTGCTGACCTAGAACACACATGCACTGGGCCTTGATTACACGCAGAGGAAAGCAATGTTCATGCCTCTTGTTACGCTCCATAATGGCGTAATATGTGATTTGGAGAAGAATTGTTGAATAAAGTCGCTATTTTTGTTTTCTTTGCAGAAAAACGTATTTTTGTAGCTTTGTAAAAGTGTGGTTGAAGCATTGATGTCACATGGACTGTTTTACTGATGTCCTTACTATGACTCTGGGTCTGGGAGCATTTCAGTTGCATTGCAGCCTTTATGGAGGTTCAGAAATCTCTCGCATTTTCATAAAAATATTAGGGATGCACCAGTTGACCGGTCATAAATTGGAACCGGCCGGTTTTTGCTTAATACGCGATTGGTAATCGGCCGGTTTTTGGTTTTTTTTTCGGCCGATTTTTCTAGAAGTGCGCCTGCGTGCACAGACTACATTGTAATCATTCGGTGTCATGTCATTTGTGTGGAAGTATTTTGAAATCTGTGCGCAGGACACGGGCAGCCATTCAGCACTGGAAGTGCAGAGCTACATGTCTGAGGCACAGATAACAGGAAGCGCAAAAGAACAAATGAGAGCCCCTTTCCTGCGCTCACTGAAATTGCGCGAGCATACTGTACCTGCACAAGCGGCAGTGAAGGGATGTTCAGATTAACTTCTCACGTGTTGGATGAAACGAAACAGACTAAACTGTGACAAAATGTACTCGGTTACTAACGTAACCTCGGTTCTCTCTAGAAGAGGGAACGATTACTGCGTCCTAGCTAAGACGCTACGGGAAAAGTCTCTTTTCACGAAATGCTGAAGCAAAAAATTATCCTTAATTTTGAATTTTTGTAAAGCGCATTTGCAGCAGTACACAGCCATAGGCGAGACGGCTCGCTCGCTCATTGGCTGCTCTGCGGCAAGTGCACAGTCTATCGAGCGCAGGCTGATGCAATATCAGACCAATAAGGGCGATTCGCGCCCTTCATGCCACTTCCCGCCGAAACGGGTGTGGCCCAACCCTATGAAAGGAGCTCGAAAAGGCTGACTCACCTGATTTATTTCATCGCCGAAGCGAACCAGAGTGAATCGTACGCACGGCAGAGAACACAGTACTGCGTCTTAGCTAAGACGCTACGGGAACCCCATGTAAAACGCTGTGCGCGCAGGGATCACACACCAATAAACCTGAAGCAACGCCCAGGATTTACAGTGCACAGTCACCTGAGGGACTCACAGAGAGTAGGGGGGGGGGGGACCTTCCGTCCCATATCTAGCAGCACCCGTAGATGCGGCAATACAACATCACACAGTCGAGGCAAGGCCTGACAAATGTGGCAATGCGGGTCTTACGCAATACTGCCCATATAACAGTCGGCAGCGCATAACGCTCATGAACTCAGAATTCCCATCAGGGCCCTGATTCGGTTATACTGACAGCAGCCTTGCTTGCAAGGCGGGAACCTCCAGGTTATAGAACCTGATAAATGTAGACGGCGAGGCCCAACCTGCCGCCATACATATATCCTGCAAGGAGATCCCAGTAGACCACGCCCACAATGAGGCAACGCCCCTTGTGGAGTGTGCTCTGACGCCCAGTGGGCACTGAAGGCCCCTAGAAGCGTAAGCTAACGCCAGGGCGTCAACTATCCATCTGGATAGAGTCTGTCTCGAAACAGCCATTCCCTTGGAACGTCCACTGAACGAGACAAACAGCTGCTCAGTCTGTCGAAAGACAGCGGAGCGAGACACATAAGCTCTTAAAACCCTAACAAGGCAAAGAAGACTCGAGTCTTCATCCTCTCCTGACACCGACAGGGCAGACAGGGCAATAACCTGAGCCCGAAACGGCATGTTGAGGAACTTTGGCACATAACCGTGCCTAGGTTTGAGTATGACACTTGTGTCATTAGGCCCAAACTCCAAGCACGACTGGCTCACCGAGAGCGCGTGCAGGTCACCCACACGCTTCACTGAAGCGAGAGCCGACAAGAATACTGTCTTGAACGACAGATGCTGGAGGCTAATTGATTGGATAGGCTCAAAAGGGGGACCCTTCATGGCCTCCAAAACCACCGCGAGGTCCCATATAGGGACTGACGGAGGTCTGGGAGGATTCAGCCTCCTAGCTCCTCTAAGGAAGCGGATGACCAAATCGTTCCTTCCTATTGACTGACCGAGCGCTGTTTCAGAAAACGCTGCGATGGCCGCCACATAAACCTTGAGCGTGGATGGGGCTCTGCCCTTATCCAACAGTTCCTGTAGGAAGGAGAGAACCTCCGTCACCTCACAACTATGGGGTGAACATCCCCGAGCTGTGCACCAGCTGGAGAACACCGACCACTTCGAGGCATACAGCCGTCGTGTCGACGGAGCTCTAGCATGAGTGACGGTATTTACCACTCCCACTGAGAGATCAGCGGGTAACCGTTGAGCGCCCACACATGGAGGGACCACAACTCCAGTTGAGGGTGCCAAATCGAACCCCTGGCCTGCGAGAGGAGGTCCCTCCTCAACGGCACTGGCAACGGGGCGACGTCTGCTAACTGCATCAAATCTGGGAACCACGGTTGGTTCTTCCAAAAAGGTGCTACAAGCAGTTTTGAACATCTCGTTTCTCTGACCCGTTCTATCACCTGCGGAAGGAGGGAGACGGGAGGGAAAGCATAAAGCGGGCAGCACGCCCATCTCCGTGACAGCGCGCTTTCGTTCTTGGAAAAGAACGCAGGGCAGCGAGCGTTTTCGTGGCATGCGAAGAGGTCCACCTCCACCCTGCCAAATCTCTCCCACAACAGCCGGACTGTTTGCGGGTGTAGAGACCATTCGCCCGTGGGAACATTGTCTCTGGACAGCCTGTCTGGACCCAGATTCTGTAGCCCAGGCACATGAACTGCCCTCAGCGAGCGCAAGTTGCGCTGAGCCCAAACCAGGAGGCGTTCCGCCAGCCTGTACAGGTTTCGGGACCCCGAGACCGCCCTGGCGATTTATGTAGGACACCACAAACATGTTGTCCGAATGGACTAAGACGTGGCGGTCCTTGATTCGGGGACAAAAGCGCGTCAGCGCGTTCTCCACTGACAGCATTTCCAGACAGTTGATATGATGGAGCTTTTCCCGTTCTGACCACAGGCCAAAGGACGGTCTGCCCTCGAGCAGCGCTCCCCATCCCGAAGTGGAGGCGTCCGTCGACACCATCTTCACATTCGAGGAAGTCCCCAGGCTTACACCTGATTGGTACCAGCCGTTTGCTGTCCAGGGTGAGACGCAGTCGGCCAGATACCCACGCTCCGCGCGGTACCCGCGCTTTCAGCCAGAGCTGCAGGGGGCGCATGCGGAGCAGGCCGAGCTGCAGAACCGGAGATGCTGAGGCCATGAGACCCAGCATCTTCTGACAATGTTTGAGCGAAACGGTCGCGCCGCAGCGGAGAGAACTCGCTGCGTGCTGAATGCCCAACACGCGCTGTGGTGACAGCCGCGCCGTCATGGAACATGAGTTCAGAGCTATACCCTAAAACAGTATCGTCTGACTGGGGTTCAGCAAACTCTTCGTCCAATTGACACTGAGACCGAGCTTCTTGAGGTGATCGAGTAAAACGGCCCTGTGCTCCACGAGCTCTGCTCGTGATTGAGCCAGAATCAGCCAGTCGTCCAAATAGTTCAGCACTCGCACGCCTCTGAGTCTGAGAGGAGCGAGCGCTGCGTCCATGCACCTCGTAAACGTACGAGGAGCCACGGACGAGCCGAACGGCAGGACTGTAAACTGGTATGCCTGGCCCTCGAAGGCGAATCTCAAATATCGCCTGTGACTTGACGCTATCTGTATTTGAAAATACGCGTCCTTCAGATCTATTGACATTAACCAGTCTCCTCTGCGAATCTGCGCGAGGAGCTTCCTGGTCGTAAGCATTCTGAAACTGCGTTTCACCAATGCCATGTTCAGCTGTCTTAGATCCAGTATGGGCCTGAGACCCCCGTCCTTCTTGGGCACCAGAAAGTATCTGCTGTACAGCCCCCCCTCGCTTTGAGCTCGAGACACAGGCTCTACAGCCCCTTTACTAAACAGTTTTGATATTTCGGCCCGAAGTATGTATGCTACTTCTGTTTTGACCGTAGTTTCGACGCGCGCTAAAAAGCGCGGAGGGCGTCGAAAAAACTGTAGCGAGTAGCCTCTCTTTATAATGCCTAGCACCCAATCCGAAATCCCTGGAAGCGCTGACCATGCATCTGCATGAATGGCTAAGGGCTGGATGCGAAGCGCGCTCTGTTGACTGGGCAACGGCGGCGCTTGGGTGCGCTGCACCATGGGCATTACGCCTGTGGCATTTGAGGCGGGGAGCGCGCTGATCACAGCGGGCAGATCGCTCCTCCTCGACCCCGTCCCGGTGCTTAACCAATTGGGGGAGGGCTGAGCGGGTCCCGTGGGACTCGTG
The DNA here is from genome assembly GCF_963082965.1 of Carassius carassius. Classification (NCBI taxonomy): domain Eukaryota; kingdom Metazoa; phylum Chordata; class Actinopteri; order Cypriniformes; family Cyprinidae; genus Carassius; species Carassius carassius. The sequence continues at coordinate 23,471,315 of NC_081766.1, read as the reverse complement.
ATGTCTGCGAGTAACTGTGGGCTGCAAGTGTGCACATTTACCACTTTCGACTCGCTGTCTGCCTGGGCAGGGCGCACGTGCACGGGCTTCATTTTACAGAAACCCCGCGCCGTGTGTGACATAGTGTATGTGGGCACTGAGGAGTGGGCACGTTTACTATGTGGCGCACGCGACCGACCTGAGTCGATCTTATGTGCGCGAGCCCTGTGTGCAGGGCTGTGCTTATATGTGGAGATGGGCACTGAGCAGTGGGCATCGTCACTACATTTATAGCACCATCGGCCGTGGCCGGGACACCAGAAATTACACCTTTTCGGGAAATATCTGGGTAGCCGTGATAACGGTTTTTGTGTGCAGGCAAGCGGGCAACCGTACAGGCTTGCGCATTGCAAAAGACGCTGAAACAGTCACAATCCCTGGAACTGAAACAGTGGCGCGCTTAGGTGAGAGTTCGGCCGCGGCGACTCGTACACCGGCGCTTTCTTAGGATGGCTTCGGGGCTCCTGGCCTCACCGTAATCCTCTGCTGTCGTCCCCGCGGTGCGGGGCGACGGCTGGTAGAGCAAAAACGGTGGTATCGAGCTGCGTTGCTGAAGCTGTTGTGATAACGTTTTTTTTTTTTTTTTGTGTGTGCAGGCAAGCGGGCAACTGTGCAGGCTTGCGCGTTGCAGAAAACGCTGAGACAGTCACAATTCCTGGAACTGAAACAGCGGCGCGCTTGGGTGAGAGCTCGGCCACAGCGGAACTCGTACACCGGTGCTTCGATGAAGCAGCCATCGTGTGTAGTGCAGACGCAGCCTGCTCAGCAGCAGAAAAGATTTGCGCGAGCAGAGGTGATGTCATGCAGCAGGCTTTAGATGGCAACACCGCTTTCGTCCGCCGTCCAGCAGAGGGCGGACAAAGGTGCGTCGCTATCGCCTGTTCCACCGGCGGAAGTGACTGGTAGTTCCTGTTTTTAGCATCATCCAGTGTGGAGAATGCTAGTGAGACGGACGAACGAGTTCGCGCTGAATATGGAGCGTTCCAAGCCTTTGCCACCTCTTCGTGAAGCTCAGGAAGAAATGAGGCGGGCTTTGAGAAGTACGCTCATCCGAAAGGAAACTACGATCCAAGCCGGGAACGAGAGGGGGGCGCTGGTGCAGACCACTCGAGGCCGAGACTCGTCGCGGCCAGCGTGAGCACTCGCCTCGGCTCCTTCTCGATGTCAGCTCGTTTGCTGGGCTTCTGAGCAGAGGGCGCGAGATCCTCGGAGCTCGCCCAGCCCTCACTGCCCGAAGCTAGCAGAGAGCGCGTGTCCTCTTTCCCCGACGCGGCCCTGAGATCGACTTCCTCGGATGACGCGGCGGCAAACAGCGGGCGCTGCCCATCAGGAAGCGATGCAGGGGAGGCCGGTGAAGCAGGGCGAACCGACGAGCTCGGTTGAGCTGAAGACGGTTCCGGAATCCGCTGGAAGCGGCGCCTCAGCGCAGCGGAGAATGCAGGCTCAGAGAAAAAGGCCAAGCGAGTCCTCAGAGTCATCATGGCAACAGCTCGCAGTGAGGGCATCCGCCGTCAGCGAGCGCGAGCGCTGCATGATCTTCACCCAGGCAGGAGACACAGATGACGTACCGGTCTCCCTCGCTGAGTGGGGCTCTGATGAGCCGCAGGAAGGCATCTTAAAAAAGACGCAAGCTCTTTTACGAGTGTGTGTCGCAGGGCGAACACACACACACGCATAAAGAACAGTAGGATATAACAGAATTGAAAGGATATGAAAGGATCACAGCAGGAACGGCAGTGGAAGGCGGCGAAGGCCAGCAGCTTCAGAAGTGGCTCGTCCCGCTGAGATGCCTATCAGACGGCGCTTGCTTCCTTCGTGATCCAGCGATGCGTGAGCTTCGCTGAAGAGATGAAAAATCAGGTGAGTCAGCCTTTTCGAGCTCCTTTTATAGGGTTGGGCCACACCCGTTTCGGCGGGAAGTGGCATGAAGGGTGCGAAGCGCCCTTATTGGTCTGATATTGCATCAGCTTGCGCTCGATAGGCTGTGCACTTGCCGCAGGGTAGCCAATGAGCGAGCGAGCCGTCTCGCCTATGGCTGTGTACTGCTGCAAATGCGCTTTACAAAAATTCAAAATTAAGGATAATTTTTTGCTTCAGTATTTCGTGAAAAGAGACTTTTCCCGTAGCGTCTTAGCTAAGACACAGTACGAGAGAACTCTCGTAAGAGAACTGAAATGTTTATTTTTTTTTTAAATGTTCTATAGCATACTGAAAAAAGTGTTTCATTCATCCAATTAAAAAAAATAGGGTAATGATTCACATCTATTTTTTTTTTTACTTGAGACCAGTGGCGGCTCCAGACAATTTTGATTGGGGGGGGCAATGGTCATTTCAAGGGGGGTCTCATGAAAACCAACAAAAAAATACAGTGGACACGGCTAATAACTGAATATTACTGCTACTAAACAACAAAAACAACAAAGCATATCAACTACTTTTTTAATTAATTAATAAATTGCAGTTTGCAAACAATATGCTCAAACTTTAAAGGGTTGGCGCTTTAAATGGTTCGCGTCAGCAATACGCATTAATCCACAAATGACTTAAGCGGTTAACTTTTTTAACGTGGCTGACACTCCCTATGAACAGGGCCGTGCAGAGACCTTTGGAGGGGCAGGTGCTCAAAGTATAAAAGGGGCAAATGGAACAAGGCTTTAAATGGCGCTATTCAAAATATCAATACAGCAATATATTGTGATGCATTCCTTGCTGATTCACGTATAGATATGGATGATTATGTATTGATACAGCAGCAAATGCTTTGATGCAGTTTTGAAAAAGAAACAATAGAGAAGACAATTTTAAGTTTAAAATAATAGCTCTGGGATTAGAAACAGAATGTCTTAAATTGTCTTGAATGTCTTAAAAATGTCTTAAATTAAAAATCTCTGTTCTACAGATTAATTAAGAACAGCGGTTATAGTAAAAACTATAGAAATCACTTGTGCCTCTACATGTCCCTCTTTTTCTTCATCTATCTCCATCTCCTCATTTGATCTACTACTTTCCACTCTCTGTCCATCTAGGAACAAGGCTCAATTTACTATTTCAGCATTAATCTATTATTTTAACCATCACTACTACTCTTGCACCTAATCAATAAGTCCACCCTAGATATTGATACAAAACATATAAAAACTGATACACTGGAATATAGTGATTAATATTATTATAACTGTTGTAGTTGTTGTTGTCTAAAATTGAACACCTTTGCAATGTAAACAAATGACAGGCCACGTTTGTTATTCATATCCTTCACACTGCACTTTGATGTCAGGTATATTATGCATTTTTTATTGACATTGATATTTTTACATTTATTTCCAGAGAGATATTATTGAGTTTACAGGCTAAAGTGGTCTTGCTGTTGTAAACACTGTTGCTATTGTAGAAAAAAAAAATATTTGCGTCACATTTAAAATATAATTATATTCATTTCTGAGTTGTTTTTATTTTTATAATGATAATTCAGAGAATGAGAAAATCTGAATAAGCCTTACCAGTGTTGTGATAATTCTTTTTAAGGCACTCTATGTGTTAAAAAATATAATAATAGTTTAGTCAAATAACATAAAAAAGACTAGACCCTTCGATGCCTGTGAAACTTTTCTCCCTCAAACAGCACGCTAGTGTTACTTCTGCACTACAGGCTACACACAGCAATATAAACAACATATCTGCATGTGCTCACATCACATCGTTCTTGTAAAATAATGAGTAAATAAACATCAAAATCACTTCGCTGAGAATGAAACACAACTTACCAGCTGCCGCGGTGTTGAAAATATCATTTAGCAATTAAAAAATGCGCTTGCATTTTGTTCATAGATGATGTTTGTACTGAATGAAGGCTACTTACTGTGCAGTTACTGCCGTTAATTTCAGATGTTTACGGTTATTGTTTTCAACAGCCAAAAGCCAGTTTAGCCTATTAAATACCAAATAAACATCTTGTTTATGCATACTTTCCTTCTTTCTTGTTTGTTGCTTAAAGATAAATAAAAAAAAAATCGGTATCAGAATCGGCCAGTTTGCTGTAAAAAATCAGTATCAGCCATGAAAAATCATGATCGGGGCATCCCTAAAAAAATATAATTTGTGCTCTGAAGATGAATGATGGTCTTACGGTTTGAAACGACATGAGGTTGAGTAATTAATGACATGTTTATTTTTGGGTGATCTAGCCATTTAAACACACCTGAACCAGCTATTCAAGGTTCTTGGGAATTTTAAAACAAAAAAGTCTTATTAGAAGTTCCAGGCAGGTGTGTTAGAGCTAAACTCCACAGAACACTGGCTTTCCTAGAGCAGGTCTGGACACATCTGCCCTGCATCAAAATAAATTGTTTTTGGGAGGCAAATGCATTCATAATCTGTCAGTTTATAGTAATACCACATATTTTGTATTTATTGTCTTAATAAACCTAATCTTATTATATCTGTCTTTTTTTTGTTAATTTCCATAACCCTAAAACCCAGTGGCCAGTGAGAGAATAATGTTTTAATACAAGGTTGTATTGAGTGCAGTTGTTCTTACCTGTGTAGTGGGCACCAAGAGGGTTTCAGTATTTGTCCAAGGACTCTTCTTCAGTATGCAAACATCTTCATAAGCTTTGCAGTGCGGATCCAGTTTAGCAAAAATTGTTGATTCTAATGGGCCTATGGTAATTCTGTATGTCTCAAATTCTGCACAAATCTGTAAACACATGAAGTGCAATGTGTTACAAAAAAAACAAAAAACAATTCATTGATCAAAATATTAAATTATTTATTTGTGTGAGTGATGAATAGTGTCATGTTTCCCATTCCAAAAGGGTGGACCTGATTACATTATCTGGAGCATTTGTATAATGTGAACAGCTCAGAGTAGTGTCCGGTTTAAAGTCATTGTATGACCACACCGCCATGTTCATGAACAAAGCTTTAAATACTTTCACTGTGCTAAGCCAGGGGTCTCCAAACTCGGTCGACATTTCATGGTTAGACATTTATTGATTATTCAGCTTTTGCAATTATTTAAACTATACATATTCTAACAAATAAAGGTAATTACTTCCTACTTTTGAAAGTCATTATGTTTTACTAGTATACAATTAATTTATACAAATAAATGTATTTGGCACACAAAATGAGATAAGAGAGAAACTCCTATTCACCATTTGATTAGCTATAGGAGGAAGTAGCTGAATGACAAATCATTCTGCCTCTTAACATCTCTTATTGTAAGCTATATGTATAATAAAAGTAAATGTAAGTGATAGGACGTTTTATTTTTGGATAAACATTTTATTAATAAGTACAATCTCTCTTAAAATACCTTATTGGGTTATGATAATCAAAACAGTTTGGTTTGATCTATGAAATATGAAATATGATTAGCTAGCTCCACACTGGAGAGCTGCTTTATAACAGGAAATCAAGTTATAATTCTAGCGACACTGACTCTGTATTTTCATGTTTAATACTGTAAAGCCATCTATTGCATAAAGGACTGTTACATAAATAAACATGACTGGACTTTTCTTTACTGGAGTGCCAAACCTAGAGTTCGTGCAAACATCCACATCGCTGTAATCAAATGTGTTCTTAAGTGCTGCTTTTACATCGCCGTCAGTTTTTGTTGTGTTAATGCAGTTATTGAGAGGGAGGCGTGCAGTATATATTTACATATTCATCCAAGGTTCGGATCGGCTCGGTTTCCTCAAACTGAAGTGCCATCTTCTTCTTTTGAATTGAATCAGGAGAGTGTATTACAGTCTTGCGCTACAGCGCCAAACTGGTCAAACCACATTGCAGGCTCTTACATCAAGTAGATACGAGATCAAACCACTACTAAAAAACATTTGCCGACTATTTGTTTTATCATTGACGTTCTCGATAATGTCGACTAACTGATTCAGCCCTAGTATATATATACTAAAGTCAATACGTTACAGAGAGTCGTGCCTCTTCACATCTCCCAACCGCTCAAAATCATCTATTAACGGTGCAATAAACCAATTACACAATACTAGACTGCAAAACAAAAGCACCCCAAAACAGAAACTCTAAGAGAAATTAAAGACTTTGTCTTAACACAAGAAAAACTTTAGATTTTCTTACCTGACTGGTACTTCTTGCTCTCCTCCGCGCCGTCATCAAATGCATTGAAAATCGTCACTTCCGTTTTTTTTTTTGAATGACGAAATTAAACCCTTTATGTTAGTTTAACGATTGATAATTAAGTAAAATTGAAAATGAAACCGTTTTAAGTTGATTAAGCACAATACAATGGTGTTTTGGCGGAAAACGAAATATATTTGTGTTGTTTTAACAAAGAATATCTGTGTAAAACGAACAGTGCCACAAATAAATTTGTTGAGTGTAAACCGTTAAACACGCTTTTGAAAAAAGATGTGAAAAGTGTGCCAAGATAACAGGTTGACGATTTAAAGTTATTTTGTTGCAAACAAACTTATGACAACTGATTTTCAGTCTAAGTCTAATGCATTAAGAAAATTCTCTGTGAGCTCATTGCACTCGTCAGAGGCTCATTTGACTACTTCTAACCCCTGCATTAGAGCATCATGAGTTTAGGTTTATCTTTTTTTAATAATCATACTGCTTTTCATCATCTTGTAGAGATACAAGGTGTGATGGTAAATATTTTTATTTGTAAAAGGTGTGTATGAGACATTGTAAACGTTTCAATGTGATTACTTCCACATGGGTAAACATAGCATTCTGTTTACAAACAGAGCCTGAAGTCTGTGAAAATAACCAGGACTGTGTCTTTTACAACCATGTCGTCATGGTTAAACCCAAAACAGGCTCTAAAGCTACCTTGGATGTTATTCAAACAAGCTTCTTAGAACAAAGTGTAAGACGGTGGCGAAGATAGCCACATGAGACCGGTCTGTAAACATTCCAACAATGTTCTCTGGACCACTTTTCTGAAAATTAGATATAGCCTACTGTAAAACTAAAAACACTGTGAAATAAACGGACCCAACTCCAAATGACGAGAATAAAAGATGAATCGTATTTAAAATAGATGTAATTTTAGTTAAACCACTAAAAACATTTTGAACCACGTTTAAGTTAGTTAGTATGTTAGTTAGTAGCCTATGTTTAAGTTAGATACGATGATCAAAACTAACTATGATTGCATAGACCACTAATCCATTCTAGATCATATAAGAATAAAATAAGACTGTTAGTTAAAATATAAACAAGAACCACCGGACAACAGATGTATTGGGAGTCTGTTTATTTAAACATTAAAGTAATATCGCTCAGTCGTGAGATAGATATAGTGCATTTAAAAAGTTTTCTCTGATTATCCGCTTTATCTTTCCCCATGGACCAAATGACAGGAGCATGCGCTCATCTCAACTTTCTCTCCTAAAATAATGTACGGGGAATTCATATTTTTGGTTTATGCTCAGTTTATTAATAAGTTTAGAATCTTTCTTATAAAACGTCATATTAAATGCATACACGCACAATGATACGAAATCACGATCTGTTAAAATCATTTATTATGTTTATTCTTCATCAACACATAGTTGTTTTTATCACAGCTCTCTCACACACACACACACGCACACACACACAGAGAGAGAGAGAGAGCGTGCACTGGGGAATACATCTGGACATAATTCATAGGTCAAAGTGCAAATCTGGACATAATATGTCAAAGGTCAAACTCATCAAAGTGATGTTTGCAGGCGTATAGAACTACTAATGTTACCACGGCTTGCCATATAAGTAATCGTATATAATAAATAAGTACTAGTATATAATTAATAAGTACTAGTATTTAAAAAAATACATACTAGTTCCTAATGAACAACTACTAGTACATCAAAATTAAGTACAAGTAACCAGTAGAATACATACTAGTCAAAATTGAATAGTTGATATCTCAATGACGGCTACCCATAGAAGTCAATATCAAAAAATTTCAGTGTGTTACTAGTAACAATATAAAAGTTACTAGTCACTATTGAAATAAATACTAGTATCTAATGAATAAGTACTAGTATCTAATAATAAGTATTAGTATTTAATCAGTAAGTACTAGTATCTAATGAATAAATACTAGTACCTAATAAATAATTTGCCTCTTTATGATGAATCGCATGTATTCCTAAAGTGTAAGTCTCTTTGGATAAAAGTGTCTGCTAAATGAATAAATGTAGAGTCGAGCAGATTGTTTACTGTTACCCAGGTGACAGTCAATTCAATTCAAGTTTCAATTCAAGTTTATTTGTATAGCGCTTTTTACAATACAAATCGTTACAAAGCAACTTTACAGAAAATTATGTTTCTACAATATTTAGTAGTAGCTAGTAGTTTGTGCACGTTTGACAGGATTTTAGAAAAATAAAAATAATAATAATAATACAAGACGTAGTCAGCTAGATGATGAACTATCAATATTATTAATTAATAGTAATTATATGATGCAGTCACACATGTAGCAATAATTGTTAGTTCTGTTTGTTGATTCAAGGTTAGGATCATCTGGGGTCCTCTGAGGGTCAGCATCATCTCTTCTCAGGTGTTCTGGATCCAGACTGGAGCTTGTGTAAATCCTAGTTACCACGGGATGTAAATCCCGTGGCAAAACATAGAAACAAGATAGAGACATCATTAGCATAGCTGCTGATCCAACAAAGTAAAATTAGTTTAACCCAAGCTAAAGAATAAAAATGCAGATGCAACTACACTCACAATTTAAGAGATACATTATTCGAATGCTTGGCGAAAGAGATGCGTTTTTAATCTAGATTTAAACAGAGAGAGTGTGTCTGAACCCCGAACATTATCAGGAAGGCTATTCCAGAGTTTGGGAGCCAAATGTGAGAAAGCTCTACCTCCTTTAGTGGACTTTGCTATCCTAGGAACTACCAAAAGTCCAGCGTTTTGTGACCTTAGGGTGCGTGATGGGTTGTAGCGTGGTAGAAGGCTAGTTAGGTACGCAGGAGCTAAACCATTTAGGGCCTTATAGGTAAGTAATGATAATTTGTAACAGATACGGAACTTAATAGGTATCCAATCTTTTACATTTTTAACACACTCTGTTAGCTTAGATAATTGGGAAGTTTCATCTGGTCTCGTTGAAATATATAGCTGAGTATCATCAGCATAACAGTGGAAGCTTATTCCGTATTTTCTAATAATATTACCAAGGGGCAACATGTATATTGAAAATAGAAGGGGACCTAGGACGGATCCTTGTGGCACTCCATATTTTACTGATGATAAATGAGATGACACCCCATTTAAGTAAACAAAATGGTAGCGATCGGACAGGTAGGATCTAAACCATCTTAGAGCCTGCCCTTGAATACCTGTATAGTTTTGTAATCGATCTATGAGTATGTCATGATCTATGGTGTCGAACGCAGCACTAAGATCAAGTAAGACTAGAAATGAGATGCAGCCTTGATCTGACGCAAGAAGCAGGTCATTTGTAATTTTAACAAGTGCAGTTTCTGTGCTATGGTGGGGCCTAAAACCTGACTGAAATTCTTCATACAGATCATTTTTATGCAGGAAGGTGCTCAATTGAGCAGACACAACTTTTTCTAAAATTTTAGACATAAATGGAAGATTTGAAATAGGCCTATAATTTGCCAGTACACTAGGATCTAGTTTTGGTTTCTTAATAAGAGGCTTGATAACCGCCAGCTTGAATGGTTTTGGGACGTGACCTAAAAATAACGACGAGTTAATGATATTGAGAAGCGGTTCTTCGGCTACAGGTAACAGCTCTTTTAGTAATTTAGTGGGTACAGGATCTAATAAACATGTTGTTGGTTTAGATACAGTGATAAGTTTATTTAGCTCTTCCTGTCCTATATTTGTAAAGCACTGCAGTTTATCTTTGGGTGCGATGGATGAAACTGAAGTGTTAGACGCTGTAGAATCTACATTCGCTATTGTATTTCTAATGTTATCTATTTTATCAGTGAAGAAATTCATAAAGTCATTACTATTTGGTTGGTGGAATATTTGAATCAGGTGGCGTCTGGTAATTTGTTAATTTAGCCACTGTGCTAAATAAAAACCTTGGATTGTTTTGGTTATTTTCAATGAGTTTGTGGATATGCTCTGCCCTAGCAGTTTTTAGAGCCTGTCTATAGCTGGACATACTGTTTTTCCATGCAATTTTAAAAACTTCCAAGTTATTTTTTCTCCATTTGCGTTCAAGACTACGAGTTACTTTCTTGAGAGAGTGAGTATTACTGTTATACCATGGCACAGTACGTTTTTCTCTAACCTTTTTCAATTTGATGGGGGCAACAGCTTCTAATGTATTAGAGAAAATAGTGCCCATGTTGTCAGTAATTTCGTCTAATTCATGTGTATTTTTGGGTACAAATAGCAGTTGAGATAGATCAGGCAGGTTATTTGCGAATCTGTCTTTGGTGGCTGGAACAATAGTTCTGCCCAGACGGTAACGCTGAGACATATAGTTAATATCAGTTATACGCAGCATGCACGATACAAGGAAATGGTCTGTAATATCATCACATTGGGGTACAATATCTATAGCAGTAAGATCGATTCCATGCGATATAATTAGATCTAGTGTATGATTAAAACGATGAGTGGGCCCGGTGACATTTTGCTTGACTCCAAAGGAGTTTATTAGGTCAGTAAACGCAAGTCCTAATGTATCATTTGCATTATCAACGTGAATATTAAAATCTCCCATGATTAGCGCCTTATCAACTGTAACTAGAAGGTCTGAGAGGAAATCTGCAAATTCTTTTAGGAATTCTGTATACGGCCCTGGTGGTCTATACACAGTAGCCAGAGCAAGAGATACATTAGATTTCTTTTGCATGTCTGACAGTGTAACATTTAGCAGAAGTATTTCAAAAGAGTTAAACCTGTATCCTGTTTTCTGGGTAACATTGAGAATATCACTATATATTGTTGCAACACCTCCTCCACGACCAGTCTGACGGGGCTCATGCTTATAACAGTAGTTTGGTGGAGTAGACTCATTTAGACCAAAATAATCATTTGGTTTTAGCCAGGTTTCAGTCAAGCAGAGTACATCAAAACTATTTTCTGTGATCATTTCATTTACAATAACTGCTTTGGGTGTGAGTGATCTAATATTTATGAGCCCAAACTTTAAAAATTGTTTTTGTTCATTTACTTTACATTTTTCTGGTTTAATTACGATAAGATTTTTTCTAGATCCTACATTATATTTTGACCTCACTATCCGGGGAACAGACACAGTCTTAATAGTTTTTACAGCACAAGTACTTTTATCATTTAAGTGGGTGGAACAAAACTCATCATAATAGTTATTAGAGAATTGTCTTACTAGTCACATGGAGCGAAGTGTCCTGGAGATGTTGTCAGAGAGCAGCTCCGCTCCGATTCTGCTGGGGTGTAATCCATCAGCGCGAAACAGCCTAGGACGCTCCCAGAAAAGATTCCAGTTATTAACAAATAGCAGTTTCTGTTCTTTACACCATGACAACAACCATTCATTTAAAGCAAAAAGTCTACTGAACCTTTCGTGTCCTCGTCGATACGTGGGCAGTGGTCCTGACACGACGATCGTCGCCGCGGGCGTCGTGCTGCGAACCGTCTCGATCAGGCTGCTGAAGTCCCTCTTCAGCGTCTCCGTCTGCCGCAGCGTGGTGTCGTTAACCCCGGCGTGAAGCACGACCGCTCTGGGGCTCTCGTCGACCTTCAGGATCGCGGGTATCTGCGCAGAAACATCGAGAACACGAGCACCAGGCAAACAATGAGTGTGCACTTTACCTTCGGCTGACGTAGCACGTACGTGTCGGACGATGGAGTCTCCGATGATCACAGCGTCGCGTCCTGTCTCGCGGAGGGGAGCGAAGCGGTTCCGGATGGAGATGTCGAAGGCAGGAGGGGGAGAAGTCGTCGCCCGGGACCCGGCTCGCGTCCTCCGCTGTGGATGCACCCAGGGTCCGTGGTGTCCCGGCGTCGCAGTGAAGGACATCTGGGAAGATCGCGTCCTGGGTGCACCGGGCCTGTGCAGAGAAACACACGGAGTAGACGTGGTGGGACTGTTAACAGATCGCTGTATACTTACCCCGGACTTGTGAGCGTCAGCCCGGGATGATTCCAGCGCGGTTCTCCGCTCTCTCAGCTGGGCCTGCCTCACCTCCAGGTCGCGAATCTGCTTTCCCACGGCCTCGAGCTCGAGCTGCACAGAGTGGAGACATTCATCCGCCATTAAAGCAAGTAACAGTGAGTACAGCAGTGGTAATGTGTGTGAATAGAGTATTAGCAATGTTAGCGCAGTTAGCTGCAACCACGCCGCTGATGCTAACGGGCTAAAAGCTAATAGCGGACCCGGGAGATCAAAATAAAACTAGTGATAGCGAGGCGCTCTGATTGTTTTTGTTGTAGAATACAATAGAGGATATATTCACACGTTATATAAACGGAAACGATGATGTATACAATTGTTTTTTGAGTTAAAAATAGTCAATGAAAAGAATATAGTGACGGAGCTCAAACGCAGTACAGCCGCCAACAACAAACAGGAAGTGACGTCGACTTTGGAGGTTGGTAGTAACGAGTTACATTTACTTTGTTACATTTATTGAGTAATTGTTTTGGGCAACTAATACTTTTGGAGTATATTTAAAGATGGGTACTTTTACTTTTACTTGAGTAGATTTTTGGGGAAAAATATGCACTTTTACTTCGTTACTGTGGGCGACGTTCCTCTTGTTACTTTATCTTAATGCAATAAATTTATAAATGCTTCAGTTTATTCCAAACGGGACATCTCCTTTTCTCTGGGCAATGAGCGATGCTCATTCGCGAATGATTCATTCTTTTGAGTAAATTCTGTTCAAAGGCTTGATCAAACCAATTGGCAAACGAGTGAATTGGTTCATGAATCAGTTTGAATGATTCGTTCAGTTCCCTGCCGCACGCGCTGTGAGCGTCTGAAGCGGTTCACTCAGAGTTGTAATGTTTAAGAACATCAGCAGCGTTGAAAACATGGCTATGGAACTGCACTGAATTGAAAGCAAATCTGCAAAGGCTATTATTTGCTAGCAATGGAGATCCTTATTAGAGGAACACCGCGTGTGCTGTCTACTGTTCAACAGGTAATAACTTGGGCTACATTTGATTACAGTACACGATACCACTGTGACATTAGTTTGTTGTACGTGTGGCTTATAACAGAGGGGAGTCAAGTTGAATGCAACTTCCAAAAGACAAAAAATTGCTGATTAAGATTTTATTAATTTTAATACAATCACACTGGTGTGAGTATGTTCAACGAGTCATATCAGCTGCTAAATTCAGATCTGTGATCGCTTGCTGGCACTGAGCCAGAGATAGATGTGTTTTACAGCACTGTGCATTATAACCAATAACACAAGATTCTGATGCCGGTGCTTCCTTCTCGCTCCTGACTGAATACCTCTTTCTGGCGAATCCTCTCGTCAGAAACAACAAAGTGCAGATGTGTGTACGAATCTGTAAGTAAGATTGATTTCACAATGTTAATAGTTTCAGTGATTTTAATGGGAGGTTCTGAGAGTGATTTGAACTCTAGACTGTCAGTGCAAATGATGATGTTATTTGCTCTCTTTCTGAGCAATGAAAGATTAGTAGCTGTTTTTATATCACATTAACTTTTAATGTTAAATTCACATTTAATATAAAGTCAGTCGTATTAAGAATGTTATGGCATTTGTTATGGTTTTTTTTGACCATCGCATATTATCAATGAAATGAAATGTGAGAATCGAGATATTTCATAATATAGTTCATGCGTCTGGGAATGTTTCTAATAACAATGAAAAAAAAAAAGAATAAATAATGCTTAATAACAATTTGCCAATATGCTGTTGTGGCTGCTGTGTGTCACATGACAACCCCCATATGCCTAGACACAATTATGATATTTCCACAATATTTATGCTTGCAGAAATATACTTCTGCGAGCAGACAGAAGATCTGTCAATGTGCATTTGGTTTATGTTCAGATGTTCGGTAACTTAGAGAAGAGAGAAAACTCCTCACATGACCGCTGTGTCAGAGGTTATTTCTACATATATAATACATACTTGAAAATAAAATTTATTTCGTGATGCAAATCCGAATTTTCATCAGCTGTTACTCCAGTTTTCAGAGTTATGATCCTTCAAAATATAATTCTAATATATTGATTTATTACCAGTGCTGGAAACAGTTTTGCTGCTTAATATTTTTTTGGAACCTGTGACATTTTGTTTAGGATTATTTGATGTATAGAAAGATAAAAAGAAAATCATTGATAGTAAATCAATACATTGGAATGATTTCTGAAGGATTATGTGACATTGAAGACTTGAGTAAAGGCTAATAAGATATATATATTTATACACACACACATACATTACATACATTTTATCTATATATCTTAATAAAAATAGGCTCAGTATATATGACCCAAAGTAACTAGTAACTAACTACCTGAGTTGATTTTTTTTATCCGATACTTTTTTTTACTCTTTCTCAAGTAACTATTCAGACTAGTACTTTTGCTTGAGTAAATATTTCTAAAAGTACTTTTACTTTTGTTTGAGTACAGTTTTGGGGTACTCTAAGCACCTCAAGGCTGCACTGAGAGGTATCAAAGACTATAGAAAACCTGAGACATGTTACATATAATTTTGAATGGGGAAAAAATACAACGCTTAGTAAGGCTGCTCTATTGAAGGAAGCCCCACCTTCTGAGTAAAAGAGCCAATCGCTATTCAGTCATTGCATCACTGCAGCTGGTGTTAGAAGCTCCAGTTGCTTTAGAAACAGTCAGCGTTCTGGAGACGCGCACATAAGACTGCGTATGCGTATTGGCTTTTTAAAGCTATTGGAGCATAAAAACAACATTTAGGAGACAGTTGTTGTCCAATTTCATTGGTGATTACAAATATGAAATTGAATTGTAAGCTTGTCAAAACCTTTGGGAGAATTTTGTTTCCCCATTCAAAGAGATAGGAGCTGCACTTGCACTTGTAATGACCAAAGAGAGTCAGGAACATGGTTTAACATCTCATCTGAAGGATGGTGTTTTTTACAGTTTAGTGTCACCATCACTGAACTGGGGCATTAGCACCAGCACAAACCACAGTGCGAGCACCCCCTGGTGATCTGACTAACACCTCTTTCAGTAGCAACCAAGTTTTTCCCAGGACGTCTCCCATCCAGGTATACTAACCAGGCTCAACCCTACTTAGCTTCAGTGGGCAACCAGTCTTGGGCTACAGGGTGTTATGGCTGTGAATAAATGCTTCCCCGTTGTGGACACTAACATAATAGGCAACTCTGGCCACAGAGAGTGATTGAAAATTATTTTGAAATTATATTTGAAATTTAATTCTGCATCTTCTCAGATTCTGTAATTTCTTTGTAATTCTTCTCACAACGCCTTGAAATTCACCATTAACTATTCACCTCAACAGTTTATGTTGCTGTATATGATATGGTAATCATTGACTATAAAACATAGGGGTAGACATCACTTTTTTGTGTTATCATGTTTGGTTAAAGAGGTATCATATAAAATACATGATTTGGTAATGGTGGAAAGTAAAATGAAGCGTTTTTGCGATGGTTCCATTTCTGAAAATGTTCAGGGCTGCAAACTGTACAAGTGTACAAAGTTTCATGCTTTTATGAAAAAAAAAAAAAAAAAAAAAATTACAAATCACCTGGACTATGAGACTTGAGTGTCTGTAGACATTTAAGAGATGGATGTTTTTTCATTGGAATTTTGAGGTGTTCTGTTTTATTTTGATTATAGAGAATAAACGTGATTGCTCTCCTTACAAATCAACTTTTTCTTGTTTTTCACTGACACATCTCTTAAGGCCTGTTCACACCAAGGATGATAAATATGAATAAAAATAAAGTTGTAAAAACCATTATCAGTATTAAAGAATAGCAGAGTCCACACCACAGCTGTACCGATAAAAGCACAGAAACCATGTATCTTTGGAATCACTTTCAGAATGTTTTATTTTGTTCTAGCTGATGAATGATAAAAAACATTGACACCCAATCAGAAACAATCCTTTTGTAATGAGCTCGATAATTTAAAGCATGTTGAGGACTAGTGGATCTTTGAGCCTACATTCAGTATTAGTAAAATACTTAAGTACTGTTAAAATCAGATGCTCTAAGAATTTTACCATATGGTTTTCAGGTACTCTTTACAACCATGGTTCTGGGTGAACCATTCCTTTGGTTATGTCTAATTTTATTTAAGGGGTCATGAACTGTATTTTAAATCTAAAGAGAATGATCAAAGCGATGCAAATACTGGTACATATTAGGTATATTAGACTTGAAGAAGGTTTTCAAAGGCTGTTCGGTATATGACATCAAAGTACAGCTAAAGCAATTCGAAAACATAAGGAGCCGTCTGCTCTCTATACAGTAGGTGGCCATCCAAAACGGTGGTTCTACCACCGCCGCCGTGTCTGCAAAGTGCATTTGCAGCTATTGACCGCTGAGTGATGCTTTAATCACAAGTTTTCAAACAAGTGCATCAAAGCACATTTTCGCAAATAGACGTCAGCTTTGCCTCACCGATGTGTTATATTTGACTGCAGTCAGGGAAAATGAAAGAAAAACACTGCAGGCTAGTTAAAATATTTAATATTCACAGATGAAAGTTTAGTCCTTATAAAGATATGTGCATTTCTTATAACGAATTCAAGCAGGATAAATGTCAAGCCTATGAACCTGTGCTTATATTTTCTCTACACCATATTTTAGATTTTACACATTTAAATAGTGTGCAGTATTATTTATATAATATGAATTATGTGTTATATTATTCAAAAGAAATTGCAGCTTACTTATCATCGGAGCATTAAAAGTGGTAGCCTATTGTGAGCTATGGTTTCCGTGTTTTAGACTATAAATTATTTTCTTTATTTTAGTAAAACGTGAGGCACTGTATAATTTTGCTCCCATTATTTAGGCCTAAATAAAACAAAAAACGAATAAATTAAACCTGCACGATTTAACAAATCATTGAAACTTTAAAGAATGCACAGATAAATAAAACGTCCTCACGTTTAAACTCAAGTTTTCTCATTATAATCAACAAAATACACACGATGTAAAAAAAAAAAGAGCTTCATTAATTGACAACTTATGATTTTAAAAGGAGTCTTCTTTACTTGCTTTCATATAATTTAAGTAAAGTAAAAATAATGATAGTAATAATAAAAAAAAAAAAAAAAAAATGCAACCACATTTAAATGCAAGTTTGTATAATATTCCTTAAAATATCAAGATTTGCTTGGCGCGCATGATGCTGAAGTGCACAGCATTTATTCTTATTTGTCTACATATTTTAGCTTCATTACAAATCTTGTTTGCCTTTATTTTGGATAATTGCATGTAAAAAATTTACTTTGTAATGCATATGCAAAATGTGAATTATTACTCATATTCAAGGGTTTTTGCGAAAATTATTCATGTGCATGCATGACAGGGAGGCGCCCTCTTGATCACATGATTTTTTTTCTGATAATGAAATAACTGAAAATTGGGGTTTCTCACATACTGTACATGAGACATATATCTACAGAAAGCTTGAAATGCCTTTTATATGAATCCGTTCAAAACAAAAGCATCATGAAATCTGTGAAGGTTGCATTTCTCTTTAAAGGCAAGTCCATGTGGTAAGAGTCAGCACTGTGAATTTCATTTTGCAGCCGGCAAGAAAACATTTATTAATAAATAATTAAAATGTCTAATTTTTCACAATTATTGGTCTACTTCTGCCTGTAATTTGTGTCAAACTTAATGCATGTGCTTGAGCACGGAATATATTAAGGCTCATTATGGATTATAGATGTACATTTAATATAAACCTGCGATTAGTTGAATAATGACAAATCAATGACTAGTAACTATATAAATCTTATGTGGGAGGAAGACCTATTAAATACCCTCTAGACATCTCTATTAAAATTTTTAAAGCATTTTATATGCATTTGCATGAATTCTTCTTTCAGAACGGTCCATAATGGAGAGATGTCTTAACACTGATTTTTACACAAAAAATTAAATAAAATTTATATTTTATGTTTTGAGAATGGCCAACCCTTCTCTGCAGATATTGTGCTTCTGGTTTGTGCATTTTAAATCACATAAAGTCTACAAAATATAATGTCTACCAAATCTAAAAAATCCTATAAAACATTTTCATAGACGGATACTTTACTGACATCTGGACTCTGTTTGGGATTTAGAAAAATGTAAAAAGATGGTTCAATATATTTTTTATGAATAGGCTCCATTCTGTGAAAATGTATATTTCACACTCTAAAAAATATTGTATGGACCCAACAAATTAAAATGAATGCAACATAGGTTATGGGCGATAAATCGGTTTTAGCAATGAATTTGAATGTGTAGTTTACATCGATTTGTTTGTATGAAAATAGGATTTTTTTTTTTTTTTTTTAACATACGCAAAGGCTCCACTCAGGGCTCCCCTAGTTCTGATTGGGCTCAACCCTCCCCCCTTGCGTTTGAGACATGCTGCCGAGCAGAGTATGAGTGGAGCGGTGTGATTCTGACTGGAGCGAGGAACCGTTTTTTTAAAAGTCGGAGCATTGTGGTTTTCACTCGCTCCACACTGCTCCATCACGAGTACAATTCATGACAACAGCCCATAATATAACTGCATATTTAGCAAGAATTCACATGATAAACATAGCTATAGTTTAATACACATAATCTCTCCAATCAGAAGGTTATTATGACTGCAATAGTCGAGCATTACAGGCTAGTTCTCAAGGAATCTGTCTTTTCCTTTTACTGATTATTTTCGGGCTAAAGCATGATTTAAACAGATACAGCACATTCACATGCAATCGCTGTCGCAATAATGCATTCAAACAAACTTACAGTGCTACTTCATCTGTAACTGATTTTGAAATCTGTTAGTAATGCATAGATCTGTAGATAAAATAACTGACGAAAATGTACGGTTGTTTTCATCACAAATTAAATTTGCACAGCAAAAAGCAGCAATTGTACCTTTTAATGCTGACAATGTTATTTGTTTGGCGTTTGGTAGGACTAAAGTTTGTACACAATAGCCTAATCCCCTTTGAATCTCTCCTGTTATTTTATTTATTTTTATTTTATTTTTATAGGCTACGTTATTAACATAACATTTCAACTTTAGCCACGGAGCGAAGGTTGAGCGGTGTTTCTGGTATCAGTGAGCTCGGAGCAGAGAGATTATTAAATGCTCAGAATGCGGAGGGAAATTGTTGCTGCTCCACTCCACTCACAAACTCTGCTGCCCCAAGTGAGAGAGATATTTCGCCCTACAAATGTGTAGACATGGTTAGACAGTGTCTGCTATATTTACAAATAATTTATATGAGAAATAAAAATAAATACATAACGCAAACCAGCGGCATAATAAAATGAAAATATAGACTAGAAAATATATTTACACTTGCTCTGTCCTATGTCCATGACACTGACTCACTGCGGAGTTGCCAGTTTTAATATGAACAGCTCTTAACGCCGAGTTGATGGTTAGATGCATGATGGGCTAGTATTAAAAAAATAAATAAATAAATAAATAAAATAAAGGTCTTTCCAGCATTAAGGTATTAACATTACTGCTTTTTTTATCACCTTGTCTCAGTTATAAATTTGACTGGTAAATGATAAAGTATTATATTAAAACTTCTTTTGAACAATTTCTTTGTCATCTGAATATTAGTAGGGAGACAAAAAAAATCTATTTAAATCAGATTTTTTTGTGAAAAAAATCAAGGATTTTTTTTTAGGCCACTTCGCCCAGCCCTAATGCAACAGTTTGCATCTTTTTTTGAAAATTAACTTCCTCTGAAATTAAGTTATAATAACTTATAAACTTTATTGCACTATTCAGTAGTCATCATTTGAAGTGGATAAAACCTTTCTTTAAAGTTGTTTTAAAACCAAAATGCCCTAAATCCGGCTCTGCAAGTTTGAAAACCTCATAAGACACTGTCCATATGAAAGAGCAAGAACACCTTTATTTCAACCCCCACAAAACCCCAACCCCCTCCAGCTGAACTGAATTCGGTCTGTTTTTTGGCCGCGAAGAATGGTGTGTTATGTTACTGTGTTGAAACATGCCTGCATTCACAGGAGCCGTTCTCTTTTTTTATTCATTACTTTCTCGCAACCCATATTATTATTTTTACTAGACCAAAATAATAACAAACTATCAATTGATAATCATTATTTTTGCAAAAATTATTGTTATTTGATTTGTGATCGTAGGCATTTGGAAAATGCTTTAAGACCAAGCGGAATCCTCTGCAGCTGCTCCCGCTTCACAATGAGTGACTTGCACTAACTGACCCAGCTTCACCGTCTGTGGTTTGATTTTATAAAATCAGTTTGAGCGAATACAAAATCAGTTTGAGTGAATACAACTTATTGATCATGAGCCCAACTTTTATCATGGCAGGAAAACATTCAGTCTACCTGAAGGAAGACATATTTCATTGAGCTAATGCTGTTAAATAGAGAATAAAAAAAAACCTTGGGACTCATTATATTAAAAGTACAAATCTAAACACCAGAAGCAACCTACACTCTCTAAGTGTTCTTTCATTGAAAAGTATGCATTTTATTTATTCACAGACTATATGGTTAAAATAATATTTAAGTTGAAAAGTAAAAAAAAAAAATGCATCATAGAAATGTTTCATAGTCCTTTAGTTGTCATGCCATGCCATTTGTAATTTCACTGTATTTTCACCTACTAAATTACTACCCCAATTCTATAATCGTAAAATTTATTCAGGGCGATGGCAATTTTTATGACTTTATTTATTGTTATTTTTAGAATAATTGTAGTATGGGTGAATCAAAACAAATATGATAACTTTTTAACTGCAGGCAGATGTAGGCCTATATTATTGTACATTACAAATATTTGGATCATCCCTTATTCTTTCCCTTATTTTCTTCAAGAATAAACATTATAAAGAAAGTATAAAAGAAATAACCTCTATTAGCCCTTATTTTCCATTCCTGAAGTTAACTGGCAACTCTAATGATGATGTTATTATCTTTGAACTTGTATCTTGTATAGTATCTGAAGACCTTGATTGCATGTTAGCATAAAACTAACAATATATTCTGATTTTTTTTTTTTAATGAACAATTCCTGTATAAAATGTGACCGCAACCTTTATATCAAACATTTTGAAATCGTCCACAGCGGAGCATCACAGGAGGTCGAGCGTGCAGAGTGAATGCGCATGCACAAAGTCATTTTCAGTTGCAATGGAAAAATAAAGCTGGATAAAAACATACACAAAACTAGTAAATAGTTAACAACATAGATAAAGCCCATACTCTGTTCATAAGTATATAATTTACATTTGTTAACCCACAATAACACATTTTAACTGATTAATCGATCGCCTGTTTTCGTTTGCTGCATGTTGTTGTTGTTGTTTTTTTGTTTTTTTTTACATGCTAAAAATAAACTAAGTTTGTGAGAGTTGCATTTTATTACATTCAGAAATAATAACAGCAGGCCTAATAATGCTATAGGCTAATGTACCAACAGGATATTTTTAGTTCCCTTCACTTTACAACAAATCCTTGAAATTTAACAAATTTATCAGAACAGAACAAGAATTAAAAATATATAATTCTATAGAATCCATTGCCAAATGTACAACCCGGATTCCGGAAAAGTTGGGACGTTTTTTAAATTTTAATAAAATGAAAACTAAAAGACTTTCAAATCACATGAGCCAATATTTTATTCACAATAGAACATAGATAACATAGCAAATGTTTAAACTGAGAAAGTTTACAATTTTATGCACAAAATGAGCTCATTTCAATTTTGATTTCTGCTACAGAAATTCTGCTAGCACCTGGACTCTTCTTCAACGAAGCCATGCTGTTGTTATAGCTGCAGTATGTGGTTTTGCATTGTCCTGCTGAAATAAACAAGGCCTTCCCTGAAATAGACGTTGTTTGGAGGGAAGCATATGTTGCTCTAAAACCTTTATATACCTTTCAGCATTCACAGAGCCTTCCAAAACATGCAAGCTGCCCATACCGTATGCACTTATGCACCCCCATACCATCAGAGATGCTGGCTTTTGAAATGAACGCTGATAACATGCTGGAAGGTCTCCCTCCTCTTTAGCCCAGAGGACACGGCGTCCGTGATTTCCAACAAGAATGTCAAATTTGGACTCGTCTGACCATAAAACACTATTCCACTTTGAAATAGTCCATTTTAAATGAGCCTTGGCCCACAGGACACGACGGCGCTTCTGGACCATGTTCACATTTGGCTTCCTTTTTGCATTATAGAGCTTTAGTTGCCATCTGCTGATGGCACGGCGGATTGTGTTTACCGACAGTGGTTTCTGAAAGTATTCCTGGGCCCATTTAGTAATGTCATTGACACAATCATGCCGATGAGTGATGCAGTGTCGTCTGAGAGCCCGAAGACCACGGGCATCCAATAAAGGTCTCTGGCCTTGTCCCTTACGCACAGAGATTTCTCCGGTTTCTCTGAATCTTTTGATGATGTTATGCACTGTAGATGATGAGATTTGCAAAGCCTTTGCAATTTGACGTTGAGGAACATTGTTATTAAAGTTTTCCACAATTTTTTTACGCAGTCTTTCACAGATTGGAGAGCCTCTGCCCATCTTTACTTCTGAGAGACTCTGCTTCTCTAAGACAAAGCTTTTATAGCTAATCATGTTACAGACCTGATATCAATTAACTTAATTAATCACTAGATGTTCTCCCAGCTGAATCTTTTCAAAACTGCTTTCTTTTTTAGCCATTTGTTGCCCCCGTGCCAACTTTTTTGAGACCTGTAGCAGGCATTAAATTTTAAATGAGCTAATTAAGTGGATAAAAGTGTAAAATTTCTCAGTTTAAACATTTGCTACGTTATCTATGTTCTATTGTGAATAAAATATTGGCTCATGTGATTTGAAATTCCTTTAGTTTTCATTTTATTAAAATGTAAAAAACGTCCCAACTTTTCCGGAATTCGGGTTGTACAAACGAACAAGTAAATAAAACTACTGTGGAAAATAAATAGCCATTTATTGCATTACTGTCTCACTAATGCGCCAGTGGGCAGGCCAAAGGTGCAGTGATCTAGTCTAGACGTTGATCTGATTCTGCAGAGGCAGTCCTTTGTTGCACTGTTACATCATACAGAGACAAAATCTGAAACAAGTCGATCAGTTTATTTACAAAGACAGAACCTATTAAAAATGTTTCGCCGATTTCAGAGACGATCAGCTCCATATGATCAGCGGGAGCTCAGTGCTCATGTATCCACCTAGAGCAGTCTCAAATCAGCTAGTCCTTCTGAGATTCGCCACTGACTCTGATGTCTGGTTCAACAAAAAATATATTTCTTTTTGGATAAATCTTACAGGAAATCTTTGGTCTTTATTCAATTAATCTATTTCTTCCAAGCAAGATCCTAGTTCAGATTTGTCAAAACGCCCGAAATGCTGAACTCGCACCATCTCTATCGTGCCGCAGGATGTCTATTCACTTCTTTGCATTGACTTAACATATAGATCACTCGCGTTTAACACTTCACGCCTCTGGTGTGAACGCACCATTAGACTGCTTATTCATATAAATGATTAAGAAAATTGTATCTAAGGAGAAACTCTCACAGTATTAAGTTGTAGGCAAGGCAAGGCAAGTTTAATTATATAGCACATTTCGTACACAATGGTAATTAATATTGCTTTACATAAAAGAAAAGAAAATAATAATGAAGAAAAATAATAACAAGAATAAAACAAGCGAAAAGACAAAGGAGAATCTCGGAGGACGAGAAGGCTGATAACACGAAGGGTAAGGACTCCATACAGACAACATGAAAAGACAGGTAGTTATAAGGAGGCTAATGACAATTAAGTGAATGCACCTGGTGCAATTAGCAGGAGTGCAATTACTGTGATGACAGGACCAGACTAGTGGAATACTAGTGCCTACAGTGAAGTGCCTAAGGGGAAGTGAGCCCACTAGTGGACACCCAGGGAAACAGACACTAGACAGCTTGACATTACCCCCTCCTCCACGGAGCAGCTGCCAGATGCTCCACCCGAACCCAAGGGAAGACCAAAAACACAAAGAGACCAGGAGGGAGGTGGAGCGGTGGAGGACCAGGGGGAGGGACGGAGGGCCAGGTAAAATGGGGAAAACAGAGACAAGAGGACCGGGTAAAAATGGGGAAACAGAGACAAGACTACCAGGTAAAATGGGGAAACAAAGACAAGATGACCAGGTAAATTGGGGAAACGGAGACAAGAGAAGTACAACACAAAACAAGGAGTCCAGGAGGGAGTTGGACCGGCGGAGGATCAGGGGGAGGGACGGAGGGCCAGGTCCAAAGGTAGAAAACAGGCAGAAGAACATAAAAACAAAACAAACAAAAAAACAAACACAAAAACACAAGTCCAGGAAGGACATAGCGTGACGCCCACCAGGGCGGAGTAGAAGACCACCACATCCGTGCGGTCAGAACAGCAGCCCCCCAGGGCGGAGCAGAAGACCACCACAACCGTGTGGTCGGGATAGAAGCCCCCCAGGGCGGAGCTGAAGACCACCACAGTGGGATCGGACTGGCAGAAGAGCAAGTCGGGTAGGACAAGTCTGAAACAAAGAACATGAACATGTTAAGGGTAGCCTCCTTGGCCACAACAGGAACAGTCGGGCGCTCAGAGAGTTCGACTGAGACGTAACGAGCCTCTGGAAGTTCCGCAGAGGCGAGGAGAGACTCTGGTAGTTCATCAGAGACGTGGAACGGTTCTGGTAGTTCATCAGACACGTGGAGAGGCTCTGGTAGTTCCACAGAGAAGTGACAAGACTCTGGTAATCCCATGGTGTTTATACTGGACTCCAGAAGATCAATGCTGACTTGACTCTGTTCATGAAGATCAATGGTGACTTGCCCTTGTTCATGAAGATCACTGGTGACTTGAATTTGTTCATGAAGATCAATGGTGACTTGCCTTTGTTCATGAAGATCACTGGTGACTTGAATTCTCCCCTGAAGAACCCCGGTGACTTGACTCTGTCCTTGAAGATCACCGGTGACTTGACTCTGTCCTTGAAGATCACCGGTGACTTGACTCTGTCCTTGAAGATCACCAGTGACTTGACTCTGTCCTTGAAGATCACCAGTGACCTGACATGACTCTGGAAGGTCAACGGTAACTAGTCCAGACTCTGGAAGGTCAACGGTGACTAGCCCTGACTCTGGAAGGTCAATGGTGACTAACCCTGACTCTGGAGGGTCAATGGTAAGTAGTCCTGACTCAGGAAGGTCAACGGTGACTAGCCCTGATTCTGGAAGGTCAACGGTGACTAACCCTGACTCTGGAGGGTCCACGAGCACCTGACTCGACTCTGGAGGGTCCACGAGCACCTGACTCAACTCTCTGGAGGGTCAACTGGAACCTGACTCAACTCTGGAAAGTCAACTGGCACCTGACTCGATTCTGGAAGGTCAACGGGAACTAGCCCTGACTCTGGAGGGTCCATGAGCACCTGACTCTGGAGGGTCCACTAGCACCTGACTCGACTCTGGAGGGTCAACTGGAACCTGACTCGACTCTGGAGGGTCCACTGGAACCTGACTCGACTCTGGAGGGTCAACGAGAATATGACTCTAATCTGGAGGGTCAACCGGAACCTGACTCAACTTGGGAAGGTCAACGGAAACCTGACTCAACTCTGGAGGGACAACGGGAACCTGACTCGACTCTGGAGGGTCCACTGGAACCTGACTCGACTCTGGAGGGTCAACTGGAACCTGACTCGACTCTGGAGGGTCAACGAGAATATGATTAGAATCTGGAGGGTCATCTGGAATCTGACTCAACTCTGCAGGGTCAACGGAAACCTGACTCAACTCTGGAGAGTCAACGGAAACTTGACTCAACTCTGGAGGGTCAACGGGAACCTGACTCAACTCTTGAGGGTCAATGGGAACCTGACTCAACTCAGGAAAGCCCACTGTAGCTGCCATTCTCTGCAGTGGCTCCGGGCTGGTGGCCAGCTTGTGCAGTGGCGCTGGGTTGGTGGCCATCCTGTACTGTGGCGCTGGCTCAGCAGACGTGATGTGAACAGTCTCTGGATCGACTGACATGACGTGAACACTCCTGGGAATCTCTAGGATTTTGGATAGCATGGAGAAATAATCCAAAAATGTTTCAGCGGCCATCTTGCATCGTGGCGCTGGGCTGGCGGCCATCATGCATCGTGGTGCTGGGCTGGTGATCACTTTGTGCTGTGGCGCTGTGCTGGCGTCCATCTTGCCTCGCGGCGCTGGGCTGACGGCCATCTTGTGCAGTGTCACTGGACCTGCGGCCATCATGGGAAGTGGTGCTGGGCCGGCGGCCATTCTGCGCAGTGGCTCTGGGCTGGCGGACATCTTGTGCTGTGGCGCTGGGCTGGCGTCCATCTTGCCTCGTGGCGTTGGGTTGGCGGCCATCTTGCCTCGTGGCACTGGGCTGGCGGCCATCTTGTGCAGTGGCGCTGGGCTGGCGTCCATCTTGTGCAGTGTCGCTGGACCTGCGGCCATCCTGGGCAGCGGTGATGGGCCGGCGGCCATTCTGCGCAGCGGCGCAGGGCTGGCGGCCATCTTGTGCAGCGGCGCTGGACCTGCGGCCATCCTGGGCAGCGGTGATGGGCCGGCAGCCATTCTGCGCAGCGGCGCAGGGCTGGCGGCCATCTTGTGCAGCGGCGCTGGGCTGGCGGCCATCTTGAGCAGCGGTGCTGGCGCGGCAGACTTGCGTCTCCTCTCTCCTTTCCGTCCACAATGGTGAGACGGTGGTTCCCATCCGTTCCTCACGAACCCAGGTTTTAAGGGATATGGCAGTTAAAGGGTTAATTCGAATCATCTAGGCTTTGAAATCACATTCACAGAACAATATATATAACTTTAGTAACACATTTTTTAATCTGAGTTAAACCTCTTTTTTTGGGCTTATTTTATCAGTAAAGGAAAAAATGCCTAATAATTCTTCACACCTGAATATAAGGAGTTTTGTTTTTCTCTTCCAGGCTTCATGGTCAACTACATATATATCACACTCGTTGCTTTCTATAGTGCAGCTCAACCAATTCTCATCCCATTCATCCATATTTGTGATATCACAAATCCCGGACAATATTTGTTGTAGTCCAAACAATTTGTTCATTATAGTTTTTAGTGTTTTTTGTTAAATAAAAAATTTCCTTTTGAATTGGACTTTCAGCTTAGTAACTTTGCAGAACTTTTTTTATGCTGAAACAACAACATTACAGTATAACTAAAGTTGAAAAAGTGTAAAATAATAATAGCACTCCTTTAATAGGCATTATTACGCAGTTCATAAATACAGCTATAAATATTTTGTTCTTGAGCTATAAAGTTCAATCATTGTATTTTCATACTTTAAGTATAATAACGTTATTCTAGTTGTCAGCAGGGGCGCTGCACAAAATCCCAGGCCCTGTGCATAGGCAGTCCTAATGGTAACAGTCCTTTGTGAGCTCATCTAAAGTGAAGACTATTTATACCTATAAAGCATTCACAAAGGAGATTTAAAGGAACATTCATCTACCAAACTAAAAAGTCAAACACAACACAGAGGGATACAGAACACAGAAATATTTTTTCAAGATGGATAAAATGAAACTGTACAGCTGTACACTTGATAAAAAAATTATATATATATATATATATATATATATATATATATATATATATATATATATATATATATATACATACATATATACATGTGTGTGTGTGTTTGTGTGTGTGTACTGGCTTTCCAATGCCGTTGATAATAGGGGTAAGCAAGTTTAAAAAACGTACAAACAGAGTCCATGCAGACGGATGTAGATGCATAACAAATGTCTTTCTTTATTACTTGAACTCCATTAAAAATGATCTCAAACTTCTTGTGTCCTCTCCTTGTTCACATGTACAGACAAAGCCATACCTTATGGACTGCATACAACCAGAATCCACCTTGAGAGCAAGTCTGCAGTGCACTCAAAAACTGTGCTTCCCAAATACCAACACACACACTTGCTGCTCAGGTTCTCTAATTAAACATAGCCACAGCACCACCCAGTGGACAAATATATATATATATATATATATATATATATATTCAAGTGTATGGTTTCCTTTTATTGCATATTGAAATAAATATTTCTTTATCAATCTGTGTTGTTTGTTTATTTTTTATTTTTCTTAGGAAGATAACTGACCCTTTACTCTCCTTTTCAATATATGTCCTTATAAACCAAGAAAAAGTTTTTTATAGCTGTATTTATAAGCTGCTTACTAATGACTATTAATGTTGGGACAAGACTTTATAAAGCATGAACTGACTATTTACTAATGAGTGCAGTTATTATAAAGTGTTACCAATGCATTTACTAATGTTAGCAAATAAGACATTATTTTACAGTATTATCAAATCCTTAAATGATTTATAAGTGTTTTGTAATGATTTTATTGACCTATAAGCATTTGTGAAAGTTCTGCTTGCATTACAGCTTAGTCTTCATCTGTGAGCTGAACAGATTTACTGTTACATCCATGAGATCATGTAAATTCAAATAAATATCATGTCACAGGATGTCATAGGTCAGTATCAAATGAGTTTGAAATTATTATTTGCAGCACAAATAAGTTTTTTTTAGGATTTTTTAAAATCTTTAAAACTGTCAGAAAAGGATAAGGCCTAAGATATTTCTATGTGAGTGGCTAAATTTATTTTTGTTTTTATAATTATAATACATAAACTATGAAATTATACAAAATGTATAAAAAAGTAAATACGTACACACATTAAAAAAAGCAGCCAAGACGAATGAGTTTCCTTTTTTATATATAGATTAAAATTGAAGACAGAAGCAGCTGGTAAATGCGGTCACTTAATATTCAAATTCAGTAGATCCACTTCAGATTTATTTTTCAACAGTTTATGTTCACGTGGCTGTTTTCGTTTATATTCGCCAAGCTATTATGTATTTTGAAATAATCTTGTCCGTGATGTGTTCGTTCGTACGACTAAAGGCAGAATCCTGCAGCTCAAGAGATATGTTATTCTGCCTGTCTTTCACACTTAAACGGGTCACAAACACCTGCATTTAGCTCTTGTTGTGT
This sequence comes from Carassius carassius, assembly GCF_963082965.1. Taxonomy (NCBI): domain Eukaryota; kingdom Metazoa; phylum Chordata; class Actinopteri; order Cypriniformes; family Cyprinidae; genus Carassius; species Carassius carassius. The sequence goes on along the minus strand of NC_081766.1, from coordinate 23,442,049 downwards.
TATAATGGGTGTATTATGTACATTTGTGGTAATATTGTATTTTAAAAAGCTCTTAAACAAGAATAAATTCGTTAGTTTTGAGCTCGACACTGTACGCGCTGATCGGAGGCGATGATTTCAGATAGGCAGCCGCAAATATTTTTATTGTGGTAATAGCTCTTGGTGTGTTCTAATTGGTGGTTTGTGTGATATCGCTGTAATAATTTATTTTTAAAAGCTTTAAAACAAGAATAAATTAGTTTTTTCTGAGCTCTTGACTCCAGACGCTCGTGATCACAGCGGTGATTCATCTCTCGTCTTTCTCACGTATCTCTGGCCAGAAATCAATTATCCATGAGCCCTGAACCGGTAATAATCAGATATGTTGGTTTAGCTTGTCAGTGTGAATTAAATCTAAGTATTTATTTGTATTTTTAACCGTTTTAAAAGTGAAACTAAAAGTCCGGGAATTGCACCTGAAGGGGCGCTATTTCTCTCAGACAATGGAAGTCTAAGCACATAGGCCTATACTCAAACAGAGGGACAGAGTGAGATGAGATGTCTGACAGTTTTTTAATTTTCTGTTATCCATACAGTGTTGTAAAGTCGTGAAACTATGCATATTTCCTCAGAATGACTTTTTCATCTGTATGAAAAAATTATTTGACGTGTTTGGTAGCTGCAATTTACAAATACAATACAATTTATGATTCCCTTTTTACGGTCATTTCAAAAAATCACCACGGCAAAACCATTCAAGCTATCTAAAACCCATTCACAATTTAAGTTCCTCAATGTTTTTTCACCATGTAGACAAAGTTTGGTGTGTCAAGTGTACTTCTCCTCTGAGCACTATGCATTAATTCACAGCAGAATTTTCCCAAAAATCCATATTCAATTCAAAATAGCCAACTTCCTGTTGGTCGTAGCTGATGACTGTGAATTAGAAAGTTGTCCGTCTTGATAAGAACAATATACGTACCGAGTTTGGTGTCTGTAGCTAAAACTAACCCCCCCACTTTTGACAAAAGGTGGCGCTATAGAGTGCCTTTCCACACCCTTTTAAAAGCTTTTTCCATTGTCTAGCTATCACTAATATTCAAGTTCAATGTTGCATAACAAATGTCTTTCTTTATTACTTGAGCTCCATTAAACGTGATCTCAAACTTCTTGCTCTTGTTGATCCTTGTTCACATGTCACACAAAGCCATACTTTATGGACCGCATACAACTAGAATCCTCCTTGCGAACTTTTTATTTATTTACTTATTATTATTATTTATTTTATTTGGATTTATATTTTAAAAGAATAGCCTACTTCATTCTAAACAGCTTAAATAAAACCTGTTAATATTTATTATAGACCACTGTAACTGTCTATAATCTAACAAACAAGTTATGAAAATAAAAGTGTGTACACCAGATAAATTGGACGATAAAGAACTTGTTAACAATAGTATAATAGAGCATGTTTTAGGTTTTTAGGCATTTAGATGCAGAAATGGACAAATCAAATGTAAAATAAAATGTCATCGATTTAATTAAAAATAGATTATTTCTTGTTAGAGGAAAATAATAATAATATTAATAATAAATAAATAAATACATACATACATACATACACACATAAAAAAGCAGCCAAGACGAATGATTTTCTGTATATTTTTTATAGATTAAAATTGAAGCAGCTGGTAAATGCGGTCACTTTAATATTCAAATCCAGTAGATACACTTCCGATTTATTTCTCAACGGTTTATGTTCACGTGGCTTCTTTTCGTTTATATTCGCCAAGCTATTATGTATTTTGAAATAATCTTGTCCATGATGTGTTCGTTCGTATGACGAAAGGCAGAATCCTGCAGCTCGAGAGATATATGTTATTCTGCCAGTCGCGGTTTCAAATAGTCTTTCACACTTAAACTGGTCACAAACACCTGCATTTTGCTCTTGTTGTGTTATAATGGGTGTATTGTGTTCATTTGTGGTAATATTTTATTTTAAAAAGCTCTTAAACAAGAATAAATTCGTTAGTTTTGAGTTCGACACTGTACGCGCTGATCGGAGCGGTGATTTCAGATAGGCAGCCACAGATATTTCATTTTCACACAAACAGTTCAGAAACATCTGAATTTAGCTCTTGGTGTGTTCTAATTGGTGAATTGTGTGATATCGCTGTAATATTTTATTTTTAATAGCTATAAAACAAGAATAAACTCGTTTTTTCTGAGCTCGTCATTCCACACGCTCCTGCTCAGAGCAGTGATTCATCTCTCGTATTTCTCACATATCACTGACCACACATCAATTATTAATGAGCCCTGACCCGGTAATAATCAAATATGTTGGTTTAGCTTGTCAGTGTGAATTAAATCTAAGTATTTATTTGTATTTTTAACCGATTTAAAAGAGAAACTAAAGGAGAGTCTCCTCCCTTTTTTACTCCGGGAATTGCACCTGTAGGGGCGCTATTTCTCTCAGACAATGGCAGTCTAAGCACATATACTCAAACAGAGGGACAGAGTGAGATGAGATGTCTGACAGTTTTTATAATTTTCTGTTATCCATACAGTGTTGTAAAGTCATGAAACTATGCATATTTCCTCAGAATGACTTTTTCATCTGTATGAAAAAATTATTTGACGTGTTTGGAATTTAAAAATACAATACAATTAATGATTCCCTTTTTACGGTCATTTAAAAAAATCACCACGGCAAAACCATTCAAGCTATCCAAAATCCATTCACAACTTAAATTCCTCAATGTTTTTGCATCATGTAGACAAAGTTTGGTGTGTATAGTGTTACTCTCCTCTGAGCAGTATGCATTAATTCACAGCTAAATGTAAAATAATCCACATTCAAATCAAAATAGCAGACTTCCTGTTGGTTGTAGCTGATGACTGTGAATTAGAAAGTTGTCCATCTTGATAAGAACAATTTATGTACCGAGTTTGGTGTCTGTAGCTAAAACTAACCCCCCCACTTTTGACAAAAGGTGGCGCTATAGAGTGCCTCTTCCACGCCCTCTTATGAACTTTTGCCAGTGTATAGTTATCATTAATACTGATATGTGTTCTGAGTTTGATGAAATTCTAAGCATGTTATATGCCTCAAAATCATCTGAGAAATATTCCAGTTTGACATGTTGCCACGGCAACAATATTTTTAGATATCAATATCCCCCCAGCAGATTTATATCGGCTGTGTTTTAATATTATTTTGATGAAGTTTGAAGCAAACCGAGTAAAAATAAGATGCTGAATTCAAAGCATTTTGAAAATGACACACTTCCTGCTGCCAGTTGGTGGTGCTATAACTTTGACTCCTAATAGTCACATATATGCGATCAACATCATACAACGAATAATATGATGAAGTTTGATTAAAATCAGGAAATGTATGTGGATGCTATTAGACACGTCCTGTTTCTCATTTCTCGCCATAATTTCAACACCTCGCCACGAGCAAACCGTTCGAGATATCAAAAATCCCCTGGCAATTTTTCATCCCCAATGTCTTGAGATCATGTTGACTGAGTTTGGTGGCAATCCGCAAAAAAACCTATGACAAGTATTTCAAATTCCAGAGCATGCGCTTTTTACATAACTCTAAATAGCTGACTTCCTGTTGGGCGGAGCCTATGACATGCAATGCGAAAGTTGTTCAGCACGATGAGATCTATATGTGTACTGAGTTTCATATGAATATGTGCAAGTATGTGTGAGCTATACATCAACATTTCTGACTGTGTTCCAGGGGGCGCCGTAGAGCCCCTGTGCCACGCCCGGGTCCCAGCCTCTGCAGGCTCCTAAAGGCCCCAGATTCCAAAGTGTGCGCAAATTTTCAAGAGTTTTTGAGTATGTTAAGGACCCCAAAAGGCCCTACAACTTGACGAAAAATATGAATACAAAACCCTAAATATCCAACTTCCTGTTGGGCGGAGCCTATGACATGCAGTACGAAAGTTGTTTGGTTTGATGAGCTCTACATGTGTACCGAGTTTCATGTGTCTACATGCAAGTATGTATGATATATGGCCCTCAGTATTCCATGGGGCGCTGTAGAGCCCCTGTGCCACGCCCGTGTATCAGTATCTGCCCGGCCCTAATGGCCGCAGGTTCCAATGTGTGTGCCAATTTTCAAGACTTTTTAAGCATGTTAAGGGCCCCAAAAGCCCCGAGACGTTGGAAAATAATAATAATAAGAAGAAGAAGAATAATAATAAAAAATAATCCTAAGGAAAACAATAGGCCTCTCGCCCTTTGGGCTTGAGCCCTAATTAAAGCTGCAAGCAGCGATGAACGGGCCCTCGCACCTGGGCTCACCGGCAGCGAGTGGCTTTAGTATATAGGTGAACGGTGAGAAATATGCATTTAAACTCATAAATATAAGTGGAATATATCAATGTTTATTCCATATATGTGCCAATCTTTCTGTTGCCAGCAGGTGGCGCTATCATTATAATGGAATATTGGCCTTCAGATGTGTTCAGGCTCTTATCAGGACTCTTATCGAACATGCGGAGTCTGGGGAAGATTGAACATTTTATGCCTGAGTTACAACAACTTCTCTTGCTGTGGCGAGACATCGAACTTCGTCATGGCGCCATGGACACGCCTTTTAATGAAAACTCAAGATCTTCACAACTAAACATCACACAGGTCTTTAGATTAGACTGACCACAAAAATAACATTGATGTCTTAAAATTTCTAGTAGTTTGTCGCAGTGTAAAATATTTCACTTCCTGTTGCCAATAGGTGGCGCTATGACTATAACTGAATATGGGCATGTAGATCTGTCAAGGGCAGAAGTCTTATCTAACATGTGAAGTTTGGGGCAGATTGGACATTGTATGTCTGAGTTACAGCAACTTCCTTTTTCATGGCGAAACATCGAAATTTGTCAGGCCGCCATGGACACGCCCTTTAACGAAACCTCAAGATCTTCGCAATTTAATATCGCAAAGGCCTTTAGATTTAACTGACCAAGTTTGGTGTTGATCTGAGTAAATCTATAGGAGGAGCTCGTTAAAGTACAACCCCTGAAAATGGCAAAAACAACGCCAATTTTGCAGAGAAAATTATAAATAACCGACTTCCTGTTGGGATTCGGATTTCATACCAAGAGACTTTTTTGTAGGTATTGGTGTGTTACATGTGTGTACAGATTTTTGTACATGTATGTGAAACGGAGCTCGAGGCGCGCTATGTTGAAAGTGTATAGGTGGCGCTATCGAGCCATTTTGCCACACCCGATGGAATATTGGCCTACAGATGTGTTCAGGACAGGACTCTTATCACACATGTGAAGTTTGGGGAAGATCGGACATTTTATGCCTGAGTTATAACATCTTTTATTCTCATGGCGAGACATCGAACTTCGTCATGGCGCCATGGACACGCCTTTTAACGAAAACTCAAGATCTTGACAACTTAACATCGCACAGGCCTTTAGATTAGACTGACCACAAAAAAGACATTGATGTCATAAAATTTCTAGGAGTAGCTAGTCGCAGTGTAAAATATGTCACTTCCTGTTGCCAATAGGTGGCGCTATGACTATAACTGAATATGGGCATGTCAATCTGTTCAGGTTTGGAGTCTCATCAAACATGTGAAGTTTGGGGCAGATTGGACATTGTATGTCTGAGTTATAGCAACTTCATTTTTCATGGCGAATCATCGAAATTCGCCAGGCCGCCACGGACACGACCTTCAACGTAAACTCAAGATCTTCGCAATTTAACATCGCAAAGGCCTTTAGATTAGGCATACCAAATTTGGTGTGGATTTGAAGAAATCTCTAGGAGGAGTTCGTTAAAATACAACACATGGAAATGACCAAAATTACACAAAATTTGCTCATAATATTAAAAATAACCGACTTCCTGTTGGGTTTAGAATTTTGCTCCAAGAGTCTTTTTTGTAGGTATTGGTGTGTTACATATGTGTGCCAATTTTGGTGCATGTACGTGAAACATAGCTGGAAGGCTGTTGATTTTCTTAGTATAGGTGGCGCTATCGAACCATTTTGCCACACCCTCTTCTGAATCCTATATCAGATGAAAATTTTCACCAGGATTGACGCGTGGGCAAAGTTTCATGACTTTTTGAGCATGTTTAGGCCCAAAAAAATGCGATTCATTCGGGAGAATAATAATAATAATAATAATAATAATAATAATAAACAAAGCAGATACAAGAGGGTCCTCGCACCTCCGTGCTCGGGCCCTAATAATTAAAGCTGCAAGCAGCGATGAACGGGACCTCGCACCCGGGCTCACCGGCAGCGAGTGGCTTTAGTAAATAGGTGAACGGTGAGAAATATGCATTTAAACTCATAAATATAAGTGGAATATATCAATGTTTATTCCATATATGTGCCAATCTTTCTGTTGCCAGCAGGTGGCGCTATCATTATAGTGGAAAATTGGCCTTCAGATGTGTTCCGGCCAGGACTCTTATCGAACATGCGGAGTCTGGGGAAGATCGAACATTTTGGCGAGACATCAAATTTTGTCATGGCGCCATGGACACGCCCTTTAACAAAAACTGAAGATCTCCGCAATTTAACATTGCACAGGCCTTTAGTTTAGACTGACCACAAAAACATACATTAATGTCAAAAGATTTCTAGGAGTAGTTTGTCTCAGCGTAAAACATGTCACTTCCTGTTGCCAGCAGGTGGCACTATGACTATAACTGAATATGGGCATGTAGATCTGTTAAGGGCAGAAGATTTATCTAACATGTGAAGTTTGGGGCAGATTGGACATTGTATGTCTGAGTTACAGCAACTTCCTTTTTCATGGCGAAACATCGAAATTTGCCAGGCCGCCATGGACACGTCCTTTAACGAAACCTCAAGATCTTCGCAATTTAACATCGCAAAGGCCTTTAGATTTAACTGACCAAGTTTGGTGTTGATCTGAATAAAGGAGCAGATCTGCACATGTCCTGAATGCTTCTAAAAGGCTTTTAAAACGGCCATCTGGGACTTTTTAACCCTTTTATCACTTAAAGCTTTATTGTTCTGATCTTCAACAAAACACAATCAGAGGAGTTTGTTAAAGTACAACCCCTGAAAATGGCAAAAACAACGCCAATTTTGCAGAGAAAATTTCTAAATAACCGACTTCCTGTTGGGATTCGGATTTCATACCAAGATACTTTTTTGTAGGTATTGGTGTGTTACATGTGTGTACCGATTTTTGTACATGTACATGAAACATAGCTTGAGGCGCACTCCGTTGAAAGTGTATATGCACTCAGTTGAAAGTGTATAGGTGGCCCTATCGAGCCATTTTGCCACACCCAATGGAATATTGGCATTCAGATCTGTTCAGGCCAGGACCCTTATCACACATGTGAAGTTTGGGCAAGATCGGACATTTTATGCCTGAGTTATAACATCTTTTATTCCCATTGCGACACATCGAACTTCGTCACGGCGCCATGGATACGCCTTTTAACGAAAACTCAAGATCTTCACAACTAAACATCACACAGGTCTTTAGATTAGACTGACCACAAAAATAACATTGATGTCATAAAATTTCAAGGAGTAGTTTGTCGCAGCGTAAAACATGTCACTTCCTGCTGCCAGCAGGTGGCGCTATGACTAATTAAATATGGGCATGTAGATCTGTTAAGGGCAGAAGTCTTATCTAACATGTGAAGTTTGGGGCAAATTGGACATTGTATGTCTGAGTTACAGCAACTTCCTTTTTCATGGCGAAACATCGAAATTTGTCAGGCCGCCATGGACACGCCCTTTAACGAAAACTCAAAATCTTCGCAATTTAACATCGCAAAGGCCTTTAGATTAGGCATACCATCTTTGGTGTTGATCTGAATGAATCTCTAGGAGGAGTTTGTTAAAATACAACGCATGGAAATGACAAAAATGACACAAATTTGCTCATAAAATTAAAAATAACCGACTTCCTGTTGGGTTTCGGATTTTGCTCCAAGAGACTTTTTTGTAGGTATTGGAGAGATACATGTGTATACTGATTTTCATTACTGATTTCATACAGACTTTTAGAGCATTTTTAGGCTCTCAAAAATGCGATTCATCTTAGAGAAGAATAATAATAATAATAATTAAAGCTGCAAGCAGCGATGAACGGGCCCTCGCACCCGGGCTCACCGCCAGCGAGTTGATTTAGTAAAAAGATGAACGGTGAGAAATATGCATTTCATGTCATAAACATAATTGCAATATGTCAAAGTCATTAATATGTGCCAATCTTCATGTTGCCAGCAGGTGGCGCTATCATTATAAAGGAATATTGGCCTTCAGATGTGTTCAGGCCTGGACTCTTATCAATCATGTGAAGTTTGGGGAAAATTGAACATGTTATGCCTGAGTTACAACAACTTCTCTTGCTGTGGCGAGACATCAAATTTTGTCACAGCGCCATGGACACGCCCTTAAACAAAAATTCAAGATCTCCACAATTTAACATTGCAAAGACCTTTAGATTAGACTGACCAAAATAAAATGTTGATGTCATTAAATTTATAGGAGTACTTTGTTACAACGTAAAACATGTCACTTCCTGTTGCCAGCAGGTGGCGCTATGGCTATAACTGAATATTGGCATTTAGATCTGTTCAGGTCAAAAGTCCTATCCAACATGTGAAGTTTGGGGCAGATTGGACATTGTATGTCTAAGTTAAAACAACTTCCTTTTTCATGGCGAAACATCGAAATTTGTCAGGCCGCCATGGACAAGCACTTTAACGAAACCTCAAGATCTTCGCAATTTAACATCGCAAAGGCCTTTAGATTTAACTGGCCAAGTTTGATGTTGATCTGAATAAATCTCTGGGAGGAGTTTGTTAAAGTACAACCCCTGAAAATGGCAAAAACAACGCCAATTTTGCAGAGAAAATTCTAAATAACCGACTTCCTGTTGGGATTCGGATTTCGTACCAAGAGACTTTTTTGTAGATATTGGTGTGGTACATGTGTGTACCGATTTTTGTACATGTACGTGAAACATAGCTCGAGGTGCACTCCGTTGAAAGTGTATATGCACTCAGTTGAAAGTGTATATTGAATTTTTTCACGGCGCCATGGACACGCCCCTTAACGAAAACTCAAGATCTTCACAATTTAACATTGCACAGGCCTTTAGATTATACTGACCATAAAAAAGACATTGATGTCAAAAAATTTCTAGGAGTAGTCTGTCGAAGTGTAAAATATGTCACTTCCTGTTGCCTATAGGTGACGCTATGACTATAACTGAATATGGGCATGTAAATATGTTCAGGTCAGGAGTCTTATTAAACATGTGAAGTTTTGGGCACATTGGACATTGTATGTCTGAGTTATAGCAACTTCATTTTTCATGGCGAATCATCGAAATTCGCCAGGCCGCCACGGACACGCCCTTTAACGAAAACTCTAAATCTTCGCAATTTAGCATCGCAAAGGCCTTCAGATTAGGCATACCAAATTTGGTGTTGATCTGAATAAGTTTCTAGGAGGAGTTCGTTAAAATACAACTCATGGAAATGGCAAAAATGACACAAAATTTGCTCATAATATTAAAAATAACTGACTTCCTGTTGGGTTTAGAATTTCGCTCTAAGATACTTTTTTGTAGGTATTGGAGAGTTACATGTGTGTACCGATTTTCATACATGTACGTGAAACATAGCTCGAGGCGCACACCGTTGAACATGTATAGGTGGCGCTGTCGAGCCATTTTGCCACACCCACTTCTGAAACCCATATCAGATGTACATTTCCGCCGGTTCTGAGGTGTGTGCAAAGTTTCATGACTTTTTGAGTATGTTTAGGCCCTCAAAAATGCGATTCATCCTGGAGAATAATAATAATAATAATAATAATAATAAACGGAGCAATTCCAAGAGGGTCCTCACACCATCGGTGCTCGGGCCCTAATTAAAGCTGCAAGCAGCGATGAACGGGCCCTCGCACCCGGGCTCACCGCCAGCGAGAGGCTTTAGTAAATTGGCGAACGGCGAAATATATGTATTTAAAGTCGTAAATATAAGTGGAATATGTAAAAATCATTTATATGTGCCAGTCTTCCTGTTGCCAGCAGGTGCCGCTATCATTATAACGGAATATTGGCCTTCAGATGTGTTCAGGCCAGGACTCTTATCACAAATGTGAAGTTTGGGGAAGATCAAACATTTTATGCCTGAGTTACAACAACTTCTCTTGCTGTGGCGAGACATCAAATTTTGTCATTTTTGCCATGGACAAGCTCTTTAACAAAAACTCAAGATTGCCACAATTTAACATTGCACAGGCCTTTAGATTAGACTGACAATAAAAAATACATTGATGTCAAAAATTTTGTAGGAGTAGTTTGTCGCAGTGTAAAATATGTCACTTCCTGTTGCCTATAGGTGGCGCTATGACTATAACTGAATATAAGCATGTAAATATGTTCAGGTCAGGAGTCTTATTAAACATGTGAAGTTTGGGGCACATTGGACATTGTATGTCTGAGTTATAGCAACTTCATTTTTCATGGCGAATCATCGAAATTCACCTGGCCGCCACGGACACGCCCTTTAACGAAAACTCAAAATCTTCGCAATTTAACATCGCAAAGGCCTTTAGATTTAACTGACCAAGTTTGATGCTGATCTGAATAAATTTCTAGGAGGAGTTCGTTAAAGTACAACCCCTGAAAATGCCAAAAACAACACCAATTTTGCAGAGAACATTCTAAATAACTGACTTCCTGTTTGGTTTAGGATTTCGTACCAAGAGACTTTTTCGTAGATATTGGTGTGTTACATGTGTGTACCGATTTTTGTACATGTACGTGAAACATAGCTTGAGGCGCACTCCATTGAAAGTCTATATGCACTCAGTTGAAAGTGTATAGGTGGCGCTATCGAGCCATTTTGCCACACCCAATGGAATATTGGCCTTCAGATCTGTTCAGGCCAGGACCCTTATCACACATGTGAAGTTTGGGCAAGATCTGACATTTTATGCCTGAGTTATAACATCTTTTATTCCCATGGCGACACATCAAACTTCGTCACGGCGCCATGGACACGCCTTTTAACGAAAACTCAAGATCTTCACAACTAAACATCACACAGGTCTTTAGATTAGACTGACCAAAAAAATAACATTGATGTCATAAAATTTCTAGGAGTAGTTTGTCGCAGTGTAAAATATTTCACTTCCTGTTGCCAATAGGTGACGCTATGACTATAACTGAATATTGGCATAAGGATCTGTTCAGGTCAAGAGTCTTATCCAACATGTGAAGTTTGGGGCAGATTGGACGTTGTATGTCTGAGTTACAGCAACTTCCTTTTTCATGGCGAAACATCGAAATTTGTCAGGCCGCCATGGACACTCCCTTTAACGAAATCTCAAGATCTTCCCAATTTAACATCGCAAAGGCCTTTAGATTTAACTGACCAAGTTTGATGCTGATCTGAATAAATCTCTAGGAGGAGTTCGTTAAAGTACAACCCCTGAAAATGCCAAAAACAACACCAATTTTGCAGAGAACATTCTAAATAACTGACTTCCTGTTTGGATTCGGATTTCGTACCAAGAGACTTTTTCGTAGATATTGGTGTGTTACATGTGTGTACCGATTTTTGTACATGTACGTGAAACATAGCTTGAGGCGCACTCCATTGAAAGTGTATATGCACTCAGTTGAAAGTGTATAGGTGGCGCTATCCAGCCATTTTGCCACACCCAATGGAATATTGGCCTTCAGATCTGTTCAGGCCAGGACCCTTATCACACATGTGAAGTTTGGGCAAGATCGGACATTTTATGCCTGAGTTATAACATCTTTTATTCCCATGGCGACACATCAAACTTCGTCACCGCGCCATGGACACGCCTTTTAACGAAAACTCAAGATCTTCACAACTAAACATCACACAGGTCTTTAGATTAGACTGACCACAAAAATAACATTGATGTCATAAAATTTCTAGGAGTACTTTGTCGCAGTGTAAAATATTTCACTTCCTATTGCCAATAGGTGGCGCTATGACTATAACTGAATATTGGCATGTAGATCTGTTCAGGTCAAAAATCTTATCCAACATGTAAAGTTTGGGGCAGATTGGACATTGTATGTCTGAGTTACAGCAACTTCCTTTTTCATGGCAAAACATCGAAATTTGTCAGGCCGCCATGGACAGGCCCTTTAACGAAACCTCAAGTCCTTCGCAATTTAACATCGCAAATGGCTTTAGATTACACTGACCAAGTTTGGTGTTCCTCTGAATAAATCTCTAGGAGGAGTTCGTTAAAGTACAACCCCTGAAAATGGCAAAAACAATACCAATTTTGCAGGGAAAATTCAAAATAACCGACTTCCTGTTGGGATTAGGATTTCATACCAAGAGACTTTTTTGTAGGTATTGGTGTGTTACATGTGTGTACCAATTTTTGTACATGTACGTGAAACATAGCTCGAGGTGCACTCCGTTGAAAGTGTATAGGTGGCGCTATCGAGCCATTTTGCCACACCCGATGGAATATTGGCCTTCAGATCTGTTCAGGCCAGGACTTTTATCACACATGTGAAATTTTTGGAAGATCGGACATTTTATGCCTGATTTATAACATCTTTTATTCCCATGGCGAGACTTTGAATTTTGTCACGGCGTCATGGACACGCCCCTTAACGAAAACTCAAGATCTTCACAATTTAACATTGCACAGGCCTTTAGATTATACTGACCATAAAAAAGACATTGATGTCAAAAAATTTCTAGGAGTAGTCTGTCGAAGTGTAAAATATGTCACTTCCTGTTGCCTATAGGTGGCACTATGACTATAACTGAATATGGGCATGTAAATATGTTCAGGTCAGGAGTCTTATTAAACATGTGAAGTTTTGGGCACATTGGACATTGTATGTCTGAGTTATAGCAACTTCACTTTTCATGGCGAATCATTGAAATTCGCCAGGCCGCCACGGACACGCCCTTTAAAGAAAACTCAAAATCTTCGCAATTTAACATCGCAAAGGCCTTTAGATTAGGCATACCAAATTTGGTGTTGATCTGAATAAGTTTCTACGAGGAGTTCGTTAAAATACAACTCATGGAAATGGCAAAAATGACACAAAATTTGCTCATAATATTAAAAATAACTGACTTCCTGTTGGGTTTAGAATTTTGCTCTAAGAGACTTTTTTGTAGGTATTGGAGAGTTACATGTGTGTACCGATTTTCATACATGTATGTGAAACATAGCTCGAGGCGCACACCGTTGAACATGTATAGGTGGCGCTGTCGAGCCATTTTGCCACACCCACTTCTGAAACCCATATCAGATGTACATTTTCGCCTGTTCTGAGGTGTGTGCAAAGTTTCATGACTTTTTGAGTATGTTTAGGCCCTCAAAAATGCGATTCATCCTGGAGAAGAATAATAATAATAATAATAAACGGAGCAATTCCAAGAGGGTCCTCACACCATCGGTGCTCGGGCCCTAATAATAATAATAATAATAATAATAATAATAATAATAATAATAAACAGAGCAATTCCAAGAGGGTCCTCACACCATCGGTGCTCGGGCCCTAATTAAAGCTGCAAGCAGCGATGAACAGGCCCTCGCACCCGGGCTCACCGGCAGCGAGTGGCTTTAGTAAATAGGTGAACGGTGAGAAATATGCATTTAAACTCATAAATTTAAGTAGAATATATCAGTGTTTATTCCATATATGTTCCAATCTTCCTGTTGCCAGCAGGTGGCGCTATCATTATAATGGAATATTGGCCTTCAGATATGTTCAGGGCTGCACTCTTATCGAACTTGTGAAGTTTGGGGAAGATCAAACATTTTATGCCTGAGTTACATCAACTTCTCTTGCTGTGGCGAGACATCAAATTTTGTCATTTTTGCCATGGACACGCTCTTTAACAAAAACTCAAGATTGCCACAATTTAACATTACACAGGCCTTTAGATTAGACTGACCACAAAAATACATTAATGTCAAAAAATCTCTAGGAGTAGTTTATCTCAGCGTAAAATATGTCACTTCCTGTTGCCAGCAGGTGGCGCTATGACTATAATTGAATATGGGCATGTAGATCTGTTAAGGGCAGAAGTCTTATCTAACATGCAAAGTTTGGGGCAGATTGGACATTGTATGTCTGAGTTACAGCAACTTCCTTTTTAATAGCAAAACATCGAAATTTGGCAGGCCGCCATGGACACTCCCTTTAACGAAATCTCAAGATCTTCCCAATTTAACTTTGCAAAGGCCTTTAGATTTAACTGACCAAGTTTGATGTTGATCTGAATAAATCTCTAGGAGGAGTTCGTTAAAGTACAACCCCTGAAAATGCCAAAAACAACACCAATTTTGCAGAGAACATTCTAAATAACTGACTTCCTGTTTGGATTCGGATTTCGTACCAAGAGACTTTTTCGTAGATATTGGTGTGTTACATGTGTGTACCGATTTTTGTACATGTACGTGAAACATAGCTTGAGGCGCACTCCGTTGAAAGTGTATATGCACTCAGTTGAAAGTGTATAGGTGGCGCTATCGAGCCATTTTGCAATACGCAATGGAATATTGGCCTTCAGATCTGTTCAGGCCAGGACCCTTATCACACATGTGAAGTTTGGGCAAGATCGGACATTTTATGCCTGAGTTATAACATCTTTTATTCCCATGGCGACACATCGAACTTCGTCACGGCGCCATGGACACGCCTTTTAACGAAAACTCAAGATCTTCACAACTAAACATCACACAGGTCTTTAGATTAGATTGACCACAAAAATAACATTGATGTCATAAAATTTCTAGGAGTAGTTTGTCGCAGTGTAAAATATTTCACTTCCTGTTGCCAATAGGTGGCGCTATGACTATAACTGAATATTGGCATGTAGATCTGTTCAGGTCAAGAGTCTTATCCAACATGTGAAGTTTGGGGCAGATTGGACATTGTATGTCTGAGTTACAGCAACTTCCTTTTTCATGGCGAAACATCGAAATTTGTCAGGCCGCCATGGACACGCCCTTTAACAAAACCTCAAGTCCTTCGCAATTTAACATCGCAAAGGGCTTTAGATTACACTGACCAAGTTTGGTGTTCATCTGAATAAATCTCTAGGAGGAGTTCGTTAAAGTACAACCCCTGAAAATGGCAAAAACAACACCAATTTTGCAGGGAAAATTCTAAATAATCGACTTCCTGTTGGGATTAGGATTTCGTACCAAGATACTTTTTTGTAGGTATTGGTGTGTTACATGTGTGTACCAATTTTTGTACATGTACGTGAAACATAGATCGAGGCGCACTCCGTTGAAAGTGTATAGGTGGCGCTATCGAGCCATTTTGCCACACCCAATGGAATATTGGCCTTCAGATCTGTTCAGTCCAGGACTTTTATCAAACATGTGAAGTTTGGGGAAGATCGGACATTTTATGCCTGAGTTATAACATCTTTTATTCCCATGGCGAGACTTTGAATTTTGTCACGGCGCCATGGACACGTCCCTTAACGAAAACTCAAGATCTTCACAACTTAAAATCGCACAGGCCTTTAGATTAGACTGACCACAAAAAAGATATTGATGTCATAAAATTTCTAGGAGTAGTTAGTCGCAGTGCAAAATATGTCACTTCCTGTTGCCAATAGGTGGCGCTATGACTATAACTGAATATGGGCATGTCAATCTGTTCAGGTTCGGAGTCTCATCAAACATGTGAAGTTTGGGGCAGATTGGACATTGTATGTCTGAGTTATAGCAACTTCATTTTTCATGGCGAATCATCGAAATTCGCCAGGCCGCCACGGACACGCCCTTTAACGAAAACTCAAAATCTTCGCAATTTAACATCGCAAAGGCCTTTAGATTAGGCATACCAACTTTGGTGTTGATCTGAATTAATCTCTAGGAGGAGTTCGTTAAAATACAACGCATGGAAATGACAAAAATGACACAAAATTTGCTCATAAAATTAAAAATAACCTACTTTCTGTTGGGTTTCGGACTTCGTACCAAGAGACTTTTTTGTAGGTATTGGTGTGTTACATGTGTGTACCGATTTTTGTACATGTACGTGAAACGTAGCTTGAGGCGCACTCCGTTGAAAGTGTATATGCACTCAGTTGAAAGTGTATAGGTGGCGCTATCGAGCCATTTTGCAACACCCAATCGAATATTGGCCTTCAGATCTGTTCAGGCCAGGACCCTTATCACACATGTGAAGTTTGGGCAAGATCGGACATGTTATGCCTGAGTTATAACATCTTTTATTCCCATGGCGACACATCGAACTTCGTCACGGCGCCATGGACACGCCTTTTAACAAAAACTCAAGATCTTCACAACTAAACATCACACAGGTCTTTAGATTAGACTGACCACAAAAATAACATTGATGTCATAAAATTTCTAGGAGTAGTTTATCGCAGTGTAAAATATTTCACTTCCTGTTGCCAATAGGTGGCGCTATGACTATAACTGAATATTGGCATGTAGATCTGTTCAGGTCAAGAGTCTTATCCAACATGTGAAGTTTGGGGCAGATTGGACATTGTATGTCTGAGTTACAGCAACTTCCTTTTTCATGGCGAAACATCGAAATTTGTCAGGCCGCCATGGACACGCCCTTTAACGAAACCTCAAGTCCTTCGCAATTTAACATCGCAAAGGGCTTTAGATTACACTGACCAAGTTTGGTGTTCATCTGAATAAATCTCTAGAAGGAGTTCGTTAAAGTACAACCCCTGAAAATGGCAAAAACAACACCAATTTTGCAGGGAAAATTCTAAATAATCGACTTCCTGTTGGGAATAGGATTTCGTACCAAGATACTTTTTCGTAGGTATTGGTGTGTTACATGTGTGTACCAATTTTTGTACATGTACGTGAAACATAGATCAAGGCGCACTCCGTTGAAAGTGTATAGGTGGCGCTATCGAGCCATTTTGCCACACCCGATGGAATATTGGCCTTCAGATCTGTTCAGTCCAGGACTTTTATCACACATGTGAAGTTTGGGGAAGATCGGACATTTTATGCCTGAGTTATAACATCTTTTATTCCCATGGCGAGACTTTGAATTTTGTCACGGCGCCATGGACACGTCCCTTAACGAAAACTCAAGATCTTCACAACTTAAAATCGCACAGGCCTTTAGATTAGACTGACCACAAAAAAGATATTGATGTCATAAAATTTCTAGGAGTAGTTAGTCGCAGTGCAAAATATGTCACTTCCTGTTGCCAATAGGTGGCGCTATGACTATAACTGAATATGGGCATGTCAATCTGTTCAGGTTCGGAGTCTCATCAAACATGTGAAGTTTGGGGCAGATTGGACATTGTATGTCTGAGTTATAGCAACTTCATTTTTCATGGCGAATCATCGAAATTCGCCAGGCCGCCACGGACACGCCCTTTAACGAAAACTCAAAATCTTCGCAATTTAACATCGCAAAGGCCTTTAGATTAGGCATACCAACTTTGGTGTTGATCTGAATTAATCTCTAGGAGGAGTTCGTTAAAATACAACGCATGGAAATGACAAAAATGACACAAAATTTGCTCATAAAATTAAAAATAACCTACTTTCTGTTGGGTTTCGGATTTCGTACCAAGAGACTTTTTTGTAGGTATTGGTTTGTTACATGTGTGTACCGATTTTTGTACATGTACGTGAAACGTAGCTTGAGGCGCACTCCGTTGAAAGTGTATATGCACTCAGTTGAAAGTGTATAGGTGGCGCTATCGAGCCATTTTGCAACACCCAATCGAATATTGGCCTTCAGATCTGTTCAGGCCAGGACCCTTATCACACATGTGAAGTTTGGTCAAGATCGGACATTTTATGCCTGAGTTATAACATCTTTTATTCCCATGGCGACACATCGAACTTCGTCACGGCGCCATGGACACGCCTTTTAACGAAAACTCAAGATCTTCACAACTAAACATCACACAGGTCTTTAGATTAGACTGACCACAAAAATAACATTGATGTCATAAAATTTGTAGGAGTAGTTTATCGCAGTGTAAAATATTTCACTTCCTGTTGCCAATAGGTGGCGCTATGACTATAACTGAATATTGGCATGTAGATCTGTTCAGGTCAAGAGTCTTATCCAACATGTGAAGTTTGGGGCAGATTGGACATTGTATGTCTGAGTTACAGCAACTTCCTTTTTCATGGCGAAACATCGAAATTTGTCAGGCCGCCATGGACACGCCCTTTAACGAAACCTCAAGTCCTTCGCAATTTAACATCGCAAAGGGCTTTAGATTACACTGACTCTGAATAAATCTCTAGAAGGAGTTCGTTAAAGTACAACCCCTGAAAATGGCAAAAACAACACCAATTTTGCAGGGAAAATTCTAAATAATCGACTTCCTGGTGGGATTAGGATTTCGTACCAAGATACTTTTTCGTAGGTATTGGTGTGTTACATGTGTGTACCAATTTTTGTACATGTACGTGAAACATAGATCGAGGCGCACTCCGTTGAAAGTGTATAGGTGGCGCTATCGAGCCATTTTGCCACACCCGATGGAATATTGGCCTTCAGATCTGTTCAGTCCAGGACTTTTATCACACATGTGAAGTTTGGGGAAGATCGGACATTTTATGCCTGAGTTATAACATCTTTTATTCCCATGGCGAGACTTTGAATTTTGTCACGGCGCCATGGACACGTCCCTTAACGAAAACTCAAGATCTTCACAACTTAACATCGCATAGGCCTTTAGATTAGACTGACCACAAAAAAGACATTGATGTCATAAAATTTCTAGGAGTACTTAGTCGCAGTGTAAAATATGTCACATCCTGTTGCCAATAGGTGGCGCTATGACTATAACTGAATATGGGCATGTCAATCTGGTCAGGTTCGGAGTCTCATCAAACATGTGAAGTTTGGGGCAGATTGGACATTGTATGTCTGAGTTATAGCAACTTCATTTTTCATGGCGAATCATCGAAATTCGCCAGGCCGCCACGGACACGCCCTTTAACGAAAACTCAAAATCTTTACAATTTAACATCGCAAAGGCCTTTAGATTAGGCATACTAACTTTGGTGTTGATCTGAATTAATCTCTAGGAGGAGTTCGTTAAAATACAACGCATGGAAATGACAAAAATGACACAAAATTTGCTCATAAAATTAAAAATAACCGACTTCCTGTTGGGTTTCGGATTTTGCTCCAAGAGACTTTTTTGAAGGTATTGGAGAGATACATGTGTATACCAATTTTCATACATGTACGTGAAACGTAGCTCGAGGCGCACACCGTTGAACGTGTATAGGTGGTGCTGTCGAGCCTTTTGCCACACCCACTTCTGAAACCCATATCAGACGTAAATTTTCGCCAGTTCTGAGGTGTGTGCAAAGTTTCATGACTTTTCGAGCATGTTTAGGCTCTCAAAAATGCGATTCATCTTAGAGAAAAATAATAATAATAATAATAATAATAATAATAATAATAATAATAATAAACGGAGCAATTCCAAGAGGGTCCTCACACCATCGGTGCTCGGGCCCTAATAATAATAATAATAATAATAATAATAATAAACGGAGCAATTCCAAGAGGGTCCTCACACCATCGGTGCTCGGGCCCTAATAATAAACGGAGCAATTCCAAGAGGGTCCTCGCACCATCGGTGCTCGGGCCCTAATAATAATAATAAACAAAGCAGATACAAGAGGGTCCTCGCACCTCGGTGCTCGGGCCCTAATAATAAACGGAGCAATTCCAAGAGGGTCCTCACACCATCGGTGCTCGGGCACTAATAATTAAAGCTGCAAGCAGAGATGAACGGGCCCTCGCACCCAGGCTCACCGCCAGTGAGAGGCTTTAGTAAATTGGCGAACGGCGAGATATATGCATTTAAAGTCGTAAATATAAGTGGAATATATCAAAATCATTTATATGTGCCAGTCTTCCTGTTGCCAGCAGGTGGCGCTATCATTATAATGGAATATTGGCCTTCAGATGTGTTCAGGCCAGGACTCTTATCACAAATGTGAAGTTTGGGGAAGATCGGACATTTTATGCCTGAGTTACAACAACTTCTTTTCCTGTGGCGAGACATCAAATTTTGTCATGGTGCCATGGACACACCCTTTAACAAAAACTCAAGATCTCCATAATTTAACATTGCACAGGCCTTAAGATTAGACTGACCACAAAAAATACATTAATGTCAAAAGATTTGAGTACTTTGTCACAGCGTAAAATATGCCACTTCCTGTTGCCAGCATGTAGCGCTATGACTATAAGTGAATATGGGCATGTGGATCTGTTAAGGGCAGAAGTCTTATCTAACATGCGAAGTTTGGGTCAGATTGGACATTGTATGTCTGAGTTACAGCAACTTCCTTTTTCATGGCGAAACATCGAAATTTGTCAGGCTGCCATGGACACGCCCTTTAACGAAATCTCAAGATCTTCCCAATTTAACTTCGCAAAGGCCTTTAGATTTAACTGACTAAGTTTGATGTTGATCTGAATAAATCTCTAGGAGGAGTTCGTTAAAGTACAACCCCTGAAAATGCAGAAAACAACACCAATTTTGCAGTGAACATTCTAAATAACTGACTTCCTGTTTGGATTCGGATTTCGTACCAAGAGACTTTTTCGTAGATATTGGTGTGTTACATGTGTGTACCGATTTTTGTACATGTACGTGAAACATAGCTTGAGGCGCACTCCGTTGAAAGTGTATATGCACTCAGTTGAAAGTGTATAGGTGGCGTTATCGAGCCATTTTGCCACACCCAATGGAATATTGGCCTTCAGATCTGTTCAGGCCAGGACCCTTATCACACATGTGAAGTTTAAGCAAGATCGGACATTTTATGTCTGAGTTATAACATCTTTTATTCCCATGGCGACACATCGAACTTCGTCACGGCGCCATGGACACGCCTTTTAACGAAAACTCAAGATCTTCACAACTAAACCTTACACAGGTCTTTAGATTAGACTGACCACAAAAATAACATAGATGTCATAAAAGTTCTAGGAGTAGTTTGTGGCAGTGTAAAATATTTCACTTCCTGTTGCCAATAGGTGGCGCTATGACTATAACTGAATATTGGCATGTAGATCTGTTCAGGTCAAGAGTCTTATCCAATATGTGAAGTTTGGGGCAAATTGGACATTATATGTCTGAGTTACAGCAACTTCCTTTTTCATGGCGAAACATCTAAATTTGTCAGGCCGCCATTGACACGCCCTTTAACAAAACCTCATTTTGGAGGAGAATAATAATAATAATTAAAGCGATGAACGGGCCCTCGCACCCGGGCTCACCGCCAGCGAGTTGATTTAGTAAAAAGATGAATGGTGAGAAATATGCATTTTATGTCATAAACATAATTGCAATATGTCAAAGTCATTAATATGTGCCAATCTTCATGTTGCCAGCAGGTGGCGCTATCATTATAATGGAATATTGGCCTTCAGATGTGTTCAGGCCAGGACTCTTATCAAACATGTGAAGTTTGGGGAAGATTGAACATTTTATGCCTGAGTTACAACAACTTCTCTTGCTGTGGCGAGACATCAAATTTTGTCACAGCGCCATGGACACACCCTTAAACAAAAATTCAAGATCTCCACAATTTAACATTGCAAAGACCTTTAGATTAGACTGACCAATATAAAATGTTGATGTCATTAAATTTCTAGGAGTAGTTTGTTACAACGTAAAACATGTCACTTCCTGTTGCCAGCAGGTGGCGCTATGGCTATAACTGAATATTGGCATTTAGATCTGTTCAGGTCAAAAGTCTTATCCAACATGTGAAGTTTGGGGCAGATTGGACATTGTATGTCTAAGTTACAACAACTTGCTTTTTCATGGCGAAACATCGAAATTTGTCAGGCCGCCATGGACACGCACTTAAACGAAACCTCAAGATCTTCGCCATTTAACATCGCAAAGGCCTTTCAGATTAGGCATACCAACTTTGGTGTTGATCTGAATGAATCTCTAGGAGGAGTTCGTTAAAATACAACGCATGGAAATGACAAAAATGACACAAAATTTGCTCATAAAATTAAAAATAACCTACTTTCTGTTGGGTTTCGGATTTCGTACCAAGAGACTTTTTTGTAGGTATTGGTGTGTTACATGTGTGTACCGATTTTTGTACATGTACGTGAAACGGAGCTCGAGGCACGCTATGTTGAAAGTGTATAGGTGGCGCTATCGAGCCATTTTGCCACACCCGATGGAATACTGGCCTACAAATGTGTTCAGGCCAGGACTCTTATCACACATGTGAAGTTTGGGGAAGATCAGACATTTTATGCCTGAGTTATAACATCTTTTATTCCCATGGCGAGACATCGAACTTCGTCACGGCGCCATGGACACGCCTTTTAATGAAAACTCAAGATCTTCACAACTTAACATCGCACAGGCCTTTAGATTAGACTGACCACAAAAAAGACATTGATGTAATAAAATTTCTAGGAGTAGTTAGTCGCAGTGTAAAATATGTCACTTCCTGTTGCCAATAGGTGGCGCTATGACTATAACTGAATATGGGCATGTCAATCTCTTCAGGTTCGGAGTCTTATCAAACATGTGAAGTTTGGGGCAGATTGGACATTGTATGTCTGAGTTATAGCAACTTCATTTTTCATGGCGAATCATCGAAATTCGCCAGGCCGCCACGGACATGCCCTTCAACGAAAACTCAAGATCTTCGCAATTTAACATCGCAAAGGCCTTTAGATTAGGCATACTAAATTTAATACCAAAATTACACAAAATTTGCTCATAATATTAAAAATAACCGACTTCCTGTTGGGTTTAGAATTTTGCTCCAAGAGTCTTTTTTGTAGGTATTGGTGTGTTACATATGTGTGCCAATTTTGGTGCATGTACGTGAAACACAGCTGGAAGGCTGTTGATTTTCTTAGTATAGGTGGCGCTGTCGAGCCATTTTGCCACACCCTCTTCTGAATCCTATATCAGACGAAAATTTTCACCAGGTTTGACGCGTGTGCAAAGTTTCATGACTTTTTGAGCATGTTTAAGCCCTCAAAAATGCGATTCATTCGGGAGAATAATAATAATAATAATAATAAACAAAGCAGATACTAGAGGGTCCTCGCACCTCGGTGCTCGGGCCCTAATAATAATAAACGGAGCAATTCCAAGAGGGTCCTCGCACCATCGGTGCTCGGGCCCTAATTAAAGCTGCAAGCAGCGATGAAAGGGCCCTCGCACTCGGGCTCACCACCACCCGGTGCCCATAGGAGTAACAGTGAACGTTGGGCCATATGCTTATAAAATAGTAAATATTTGTGCCACATTTCCTGCTGCCAACAGGTGGCGCTATGATTATAACAGAATATTGACATGTAAATTTCTTCAGGCCAGGACTCTTACCAAACATGCAAAGTTTAGTGCAGATCAGACAAGTCATGTTTAAGTTAGTATAAAATAATTAATTTCTTGTTGCCAACAGGCGGCGCTATACTTAGAATTGAATATTGGCCTTTAGTTGTGTTCAGGCCAGTACTCTTATAAAACATGTGATGTTTGGGTAAGATGGGGAATTGTATGCATGAGTTACAACAACTTCCTGTTTTATAGTATTAATAGCATCGTTTTGCACATACTAAGTGTTGCTAGAATGTTTGAAAATATTTCTAGCATGATTAGCACACAATGGCATATTTTACTGTGTTGCAAATAGTGCATAAAAGCGTTAAGAATGACACTTACTGTTGCCAGCAGGTGGCGCTATGACTATAACCGAATATGAGCATGTTGATTTATTTATGACAGGACCCTTGTCAAACGTGTGAAGTTTGGGGCAGATCGGACATTGCTTGCCTGAGTTACAGCATCTTACTTTTTCACTGCATTAGTAGCATGCTTTAGCACTTAGCTAAGTCTTGCTAGCATGTTTTAGTATGCTTCTAGAAGGTTGCCAGCATATTTAACCCTTTTTGACACATTTTAATTTGTTCCTAGGAGTCCATAACAGCGTTAACCTTGTCACTACCTGTTACCAGCAGGTGGCGCTATGACTATAACTGAATTTGGTCATGGGTGTTTGTTCAGAACAAAACATCTATCACACGTGTGAAGTTTGGGGCAGATCGGACATTGCTTGCCTGAGTTACAGCAACTTCCTTTTCACTACATTAGTAGCATGCTTTAGCCCTTAGCTAAGTGTTGCTAGGATGTATTAGTAAGTATCTAGCATGTTGCCAGCCTATTTAACACTTGTTGATGCTTTTTAATATGTTCCTAGGAGTCCATAACAGTGTTAACCTTGTCACTTCCTGTTACCAGCAGGTGGCGCTATGACTATAACTGAATTTGGTCATGGGTGTTTGTTCAGGACAGAACACCTATCACTCGTGTGAAGTTTGGGGAAGATCGGACATTGCTTGCCTTATATACAGCAACTTCCTTTTTCACTGCCTTAGTAGAATGCTTTAACACTTAGCTAAATGTTGCTAGCATGTATTAGCATGCTTATAAAATTTTGCCAGCCTATTTAACCCTTGTTGATGCCTTTTATTATTTTGCAAGGAGTCCATAACAGTGTTAAACATGCCACTTCCTGTTGCCAGCAGGTGGCACTATGAATATAATCAAATATGGGCATGTTGATGTGTTCAGGACAGGACTTTTGTCAAAGTTTGAAGTTTGAGGCAGATCGGACATTGCTTGCATTATTTACAGCAAATTCCTTTTTCACTGCATCACTAGCATGCTTTAGCATTTAGCAAAGTGTTGCTAGCATGTATTGGTATGTTTCTAGCATGTTGCCAGCCTTTTTAACACTTGTTGACACTTTTTAATATGTTCCTAGGAGTCCATAACAATGTTAACCATGTAAATTCCTGTTACCAGCAGGTGGCGCTATGACTATTACTGAATTTGGTCATGGGTGTTTGTTCAGGACAGAACACCCATCACATGTGAAGTTTGGGGACAGATTGGACATTGCTTGCCTGATTTACAGCAACTTCCTGTTTCACTGCAATATTATGATGCTTTAGCACTTAGCTAAATGTTGCTAGCATGTATTAGTAGGTTACTAGCATGTTGCCAGCTTATTTAACTCTTGTTGGCACTTTTTAATATGTTCCTAGGAGTCCATAACTGTGTTAACCATGTCACTTCCTGTTACCCGCAGGTGGCATTACGACTATAACTGCATTTGGTCATGGGTGTTTGTTCAGGACAGAACACCCATAACACGTGTGAAGTTTGGGATAGATCGGACATTGCTTGCCTGAGTTACAGCAACTTCCTGTTTCACTGCATTAGTAGCATGCTTTAGCACTTAGCTAAATGTTGCTAGCATGTATTAGCATGCTTATAAAATTTTGCCAGCCTATTTAACCCTTGTTGATGCCTTTTATTATTTTGCAAGGAGTCCATAACAGTGTTAAACATGCAACTTCCTGTTGCCAGCAGGTGGCACTATGAATATAATTAAATATGGGCATGTTGATGTGTTCAGGACAGGACTCTTGTCAAACGTTTGAAGTTTGAGGCAGATCGGACATTGCTTGCATTAGTTACAGCAAATTCCTTTTTCACTGCATCACTAGCATGCTTTAGCATTTAGCTAAGTGTTGCTAGCATGTATTGGTATGTTTCTAGCATGTTGCCAGCCTTTTTAACACTTGTTTACACTTTTTAATATGTTCCTAAGAGTCCATAACAATGTTAACCATGTAACTTACTGTTACCAGCAGGTGGCGCTATGACTATTACTGAATTCGGTCATGGGTGTTTGTTCAGGACAGGACACCCATCACACGTGTGAAGTTTGGGGACAGATTGGACATTGCTTGCCTGATTTACAGCAACTTCCTGTTTCACTGCAATAATATGATGCTTTAGCACTTAGCTAATTGTTGCTAGCATGTATTAGTAGGTTACTAGCATGTTGCCAGCTTATTTAACTCTTGTTGGCACTTTTTAATATGTTCCTAGGAGTCCATAACTGTGTTAACCATGTCACTTTCTGTTACCCGCAGGTGGCGCTACGACTATAACTGCATTTGGTCATGGGTGTTTGTTCAGGACAGAACACCCATAACACGTGTGAAGTTTGGGATAGATCGGACATTGCTTGCCTGAGTTACAGCAACTTCCTGTTTCACTGCATTAGTAGCATGCTTTAGCACTTAGCTAAATGTTGCTAGCATGTATTAGCATGCTTATAAAATTTTGCCAGCCTATTTAACCCTTGTTGATGCCTTTTATTATTTTGCAAGGAGTCCATAACAGTGTTAAACATGCAACTTCCTGTTGCCAGCAGGTGGCACTATGAATATAATTAAATATGGGCATGTTGATGTGTTCAGGACAGGACTCTTGTCAAACGTTTGAAGTTTGAGGCAGATCGGACATTGCTTGCATTAGTTACAGCAAATTCCTTTTTCACTGCATCACTAGCATGCTTTAGCATTTAGCTAAGTGTTGCTAGCATGTATTGGTATGTTTCTAGCATGTTGCCAGCCTTTTTAACACTTGTTTACACTTTTTAATATGTTCCTAAGAGTCCATAACAATGTTAACCATGTAACTTACTGTTACCAGCAGGTGGCGCTATGACTATTACTGAATTCGGTCATGGGTGTTTGTTCAGGACAGAACACCCATCACACGTGTGAAGTTTGGGGACAGATTGGACATTGCTTGCCTGATTTACAGCAACTTCCTGTTTCACTGCAATAATATGATGCTTTAGCACTTAGCTAATTGTTGCTAGCATGTATTAGTAGGTTACTAGCATGTTGCCAGCTTATTTAACTCTTGTTGGCACTTTTTAATATGTTCCTAGGAGTCCATAACTGTGTTAACCATGTCACTTTCTGTTACCCGCAGGTGGCGCTACGACTATAACTGCATTTGGTCATGGGTGTTTCTTCAGGACAGAACACCCATCACATGTGTAGTAACTTAAGTATTAATAAGACTAAAGCACTCGAGATGACCGTACTGATTATTTTATTACTTGGCTCATCACATAACAGAGCATTCATACCACAAATTATCACTTCCTCTCTCTGTTTACAACCACCCCCGGGACCCACATGGTCCTGGAGGTCAACTGCACCATCTGAGGTGTGGAGTGGAACTGCAGGCAAGTATAACATAAATATCAGGATACTACATCCCTCCCCCCTTAAGAGAAAAACTACTCCCAACAGTACTGTAGGGGTGGCATTATACTTTATCCTGTTAACCCACAGAAACAACCCCAAATCAACAGTAAACACTTCTAGATAATCTGATCACATTGTTGCAATGAACATGCATTTTTTTTTTTTCTTCTTTTTTTTTTTTTTTTTTAAACTCTTTGAACAGAGTTAAAACAAATAAACAAACTAGGAAGGTGGGTAGACTGCCATCCTTCCAGTGAGTCCCAGAGCGCATTCTTGCTCTGACTTGAGGGATCTCACTACTATTTCACAAAGTCTTTCAGGTAAGTAGGAGTCTGTCTTGTGCGCTCGGAGCGGCGCAGCACAGGTAGTGGATCTGCCTCTGTTTCTGTCTGTTCCACAACTGAGGGGTGTGCTTGGGCTGTCTCAGACGCAGTCATTCTCTCTCTGACCGAAGTGGTGACGGCAAAGTCTGCAGGCGGGCCCTCCAATACTGTATCAGAGACCTGAAGACCGGTAGGCTCCTCTGTTCTCTCAGGCATAGGCGCTTCACCAGTTACTATGGTATGCCGTTTTTTTATTTGATCGACATGACGTCTCATGACTTTTCCATCTCCTGTTTGTACCGTATAGGATACAGGTCCTGTGCTCTCTTCAACGACTGCTGGTACCCAACGGGGTCCATGACTGTAGTTTCGGGTGTACACCTCATCCCCAGGAGAAAAACTCCTCCACTTACTATGTGCGTCATGTTGTTCTTTCTGCTTGAGTTGTTTCTTACGTATCTTTGACTTCACATCAGGCAGTAGAAGATCCAGAGTTGAGCGCAATCTCCTGGACATGAGCATTTCAGTTGGTGACAATCCGGTCGTGGTTTGCGGTGTAATTCTGTAATTAAACAGAAATCTAGCTATTCTTGTGTCCAGACTGTCTCCTTTTATCTTCTTTATTCCTTGTTTGAATGACTGTACAGCTCTTTCCGCTAGGCCGTTTGACGCCGGGTGGAATGGAGCGGATGTTATGTGCTGTATGCCATTCTGTTTTAGGAATGCTTGAAACTCTTGGCTTGTGAAGCAAGTTCCATTATCGGATACTAAGGTCTGGGGCAGGCCATGTATGCTAAAACACTGTCTGAGCTTTTCAACGGTCACTTGACTTGTTGCTGTGCTTGTTGGGTACACGTCAATCCATTTGGAGTGTGCGTCTACAATGACCAGGAACATTTTTCCTAGAAACGGGCCGGCGTAATCCACATGCAGTCTGTTCCAGGGTGTCTCCGGCCATTCCCATGGATGTAGCGGTGCTCCTGCTGGAGGGTTCCTGCTTTCCTGACATGTATGGCAGGACTGCACTTCCTTTTCAATTTCGGAGTCCATCCCCGGCCACCAAACATATGAACGTGCTAAGCCCTTTATTCTCGATATTCCTGGGTGTGTGTGGTGTAACTGTTTTAAAATGGCTTCCCTACTCCTCTGCGGAATGACCACTCTGGCCCCCCAGAGCACACACCCATCTTTCACGCTCAGCTCCAGTTTTATCTGACTGTAGGGTTTGTACACTGCATCCACCTCCCTCGGCCATCCTTTTAGACACCATACTAGCACTTGGGAGAGTGTTTCGTCCTTAGCTGTCCACTGTCTAACCTGTTTTGTCGTGATTGGTGGATCCTCCATGACCTCCAACATGAGGACCTGCTCTGTCTCATCCTCTTCCTCTGTTTGCGGCAGTGGTAGTCTGCTCAGTGCATCTGCATTTGTATGTTCCTGGCCAGGTTTGTATATGATCTTATACTCATAAGCTCTGAGGAGTGTCACCCACCTCTGTACTCTTGGTGACCCCATCTGTGGCACTGGCTTTTTCTCATGAAAAAGTGATATCAGTGGTTTGTGGTCAGTGGTGATTTTGAATGTTCGTCCGTAGATGTATTTGTGAAACCTTTTGATCCCAAAAATGACGGCTAACCCCTCCTTATCGAGCTGTGAGTAGCGCTTCTCTGCTGGTGTTAGTGTGCGTGACATGAAGCCTAAAGGTTTCTCACTACCGTCTTCCATGACATGTGACAGTACGGCACCTACTCCGTATGGAGAGGCATCGCACGCAAGCAATAAATCTTTGTCCGCTGAATAGTGACCCAGGACTTTAGCTGAATTCAGCAACTGTTTTGAGTTCTGGAAAGCTTCTTCCTGCTCCTTGTTCCAGGCCCACGGAACATCTTTCCTCAGCAGCTTGTGTAACGGGGCTAAGCGTGTAGCTAGACTAGGGAGGAACTTGTTATAATAATTCAAAAGACCTAGATAGGCCTTTAGCTCAGTTACTGTGGTGGGAGATGGAGCTTCCTCTATGGCTCTCACCTTGCTCTGTACAGGATGTAAGCCTTCAGCATTAACTACATGCCCTAGATATTCCACCTCATTTTGTAGAAACGCACATTTGCTTCTGTGAAGTCGTAGGCCAGCGTCTTTCAGTCGCCTAAGTACCTCATCCAGTGTTCTCAGATGTTCGACTTCATCTCTCCCCGTCAGAATAATGTCGTCTAGATACACAGCCACTCTTGGAAGGTCTTGTAGCAGGTTTTCCATCGTTCGTTGGAAGATGGCGGGAGCTGATGAGACTCCGAAAGGGAGCCTATTGTAGTTGAACAGGCCTCGGTGTGTGTTTATTGTGAGGTATTTCTTTGAGGCATCATCCATTACGATCTGTTGGTAGGCGTGGCTTAGATCGAGCTTGGAGAACTGTTTTCCTCCTGACAGAGTATTGAACAGGTCTTCGACACGGGGAATAGGGTATTGTTCTAGTGAGGAGGCACTGTTAACGGTTAGTTTGTAATCTCCGCATATTCGGACCGACCCATTTGGCTTCAAGACAGGAACTATGGGCACGGCCCATTCAGCGTATTTAACGGGAGCTATGATGTTCTCCTTCAGCAGCCTGTCTATCTCCTCTTCTACTTTTGCCCTCATGGCATAAGGGACTGAGCGGGGCCGATAGAATTTAGGATGTGCTTCCGCAGATACTCGAATTGTTGCTTTCATGCCCTTTAACATGCCTAACTCCTGCTTGAAAACATCCTCATTTCTCATGAGCACTTCCGGTAGACTTTGTGCCTCTGTTCTCACATTTTTGATTTCTTCCCACTTCAACTTTAGAGCCTCTAGCCATCCTCTTCCTAGCAAGCTAGGTCCTGTACCTTTAACCACCACTAGGGGCAACGTCTTTACTTGCTGCTCGTAGTTGATTTCCACATTGGCTACCCCCACTACTTTGATTTTCTCCCCTGTATACGACTTCAGTAGAAGTTTAGTTTGTCTTATTTGCGGACGTTGCTTTTCGTTCCACATCTCATTGAACTTCGTCTCATTCATTATGCTTACACTGCAGCCTGTATCAATTTCAAAAGGTACTGCCTTCTTATTCACTTTCATCGTCACTTCAAACGGTTTTATTCTCTGAATTGATGTCTCCGTTTCCATGCAGTTTAATGTGAATGCTTCCTCTTCGGATCTATCACCATCCTGCTTTTCACAGTCTACGTTATGTGATCGATGTGGGCATGAACGCCGCTCTGCTCTGTAGGTTTTCTCTGCTCTGTAGGTTTTCTCTGCTCTGTATGTTTTCTTTTCACTGGGACGTGCACCTTCCTTATTTCTATTTCGGCAAGCTTTAGCTATATGTCCTACTTTCCCGCAGCAGTGACACTTTGCGTCCTTAAATTTACACTCGGCTGCACTGTGTTGCTTCCCATGACATCGGTAGCATTCTTTATCTCTCTTTTTCCATTCTCCCTCCTTTTTTAGTGTTCCTTCCGTCCTCATGCTGTTGCATGCTACTAACGGTGCTTTATGGAGGTCTTGAACATTTTCTGTTCCAGGGTCTGTTCCAGGGTGTCTCCGGCCATTCCCATGGATGTAGCGGTGCTCCTGCTGGAGGGTTCCTGCTTTCCTGACATGTATGGCAGGACTGCACTTCCTTTTCAATTTCGGAGTCCATCCCCGGCCACCAAACATATGAACGTGCTAAGCCCTTTATTCTCGATATTCCTGGGTGTGTGTGGTGTAACTGTTTTAAAATGGCTTCCCTACTCCTCTGCGGAATGACCACTCTGGCCCCCCAGAGCACACACCCATCTTTCACGCTCAGCTCCAGTTTTATCTGACTGTAGGGTTTGTACACTGCATCCACCTCCCTCGGCCATCCTTTTAGACACCATACTAGCACTTGGGAGAGTGTTTCGTCCTTAGCTGTCCACTGTCTAACCTGTTTTGTCGTGATTGGTGGATCCTCCATGACCTCCAACATGAGGACCTGCTCTGTCTCATCCTCTTCCTCTGTTTGCGGCAGTGGTAGTCTGCTCAGTGCATCTGCATTTGTATGTTCCTGGCCAGGTTTGTATATGATCTTATACTCATAAGCTCTGAGGAGTGTCACCCACCTCTGTACTCTTGGTGACCCCATCTGTGGCACTGGCTTTTTCTCATGAAAAAGTGATATCAGTGGTTTGTGGTCAGTGGTGATTTTGAATGTTCGTCCGTAGATGTATTTGTGAAACCTTTTGATCCCAAAAATGACGGCTAACCCCTCCTTATCGAGCTGTGAGTAGCGCTTCTCTGCTGGTGTTAGTGTGCGTGACATGAAGCCTAAAGGTTTCTCACTACCGTCTTCCATGACATGTGACAGTACGGCACCTACTCCGTATGGAGAGGCATCGCACGCAAGCAATAAATCTTTGTCCGCTGAATAGTGACCCAGGACTTTAGCTGAATTCAGCAACTGTTTTGAGTTCTGGAAAGCTTCTTCCTGCTCCTTGTTCCAGGCCCACGGAACATCTTTCCTCAGCAGCTTGTGTAACGGGGCTAAGCGTGTAGCTAGACTAGGGAGGAACTTGTTATAATAATTCAAAAGACCTAGATAGGCCTTTAGCTCAGTTACTGTGGTGGGAGATGGAGCTTCCTCTATGGCTCTCACCTTGCTCTGTACAGGATGTAAGCCTTCAGCATTAACTACATGCCCTAGATATTCCACCTCATTTTGTAGAAACGCACATTTGCTTCTGTGAAGTCGTAGGCCAGCGTCTTTCAGTCGCCTAAGTACCTCATCCAGTGTTCTCAGATGTTCGACTTCATCTCTCCCCGTCAGAATAATGTCGTCTAGATACACAGCCACTCTTGGAAGGTCTTGTAGCAGGTTTTCCATCGTTCGTTGGAAGATGGCGGGAGCTGATGAGACTCCGAAAGGGAGCCTATTGTAGTTGAACAGGCCTCGGTGTGTGTTTATTGTGAGGTATTTCTTTGAGGCATCATCCATTACGATCTGTTGGTAGGCGTGGCTTAGATCGAGCTTGGAGAACTGTTTTCCTCCTGACAGAGTATTGAACAGGTCTTCGACACGGGGAATAGGGTATTGTTCTAGTGAGGAGGCACTGTTAACGGTTAGTTTGTAATCTCCGCATATTCGGACCGACCCATTTGGCTTCAAGACAGGAACTATGGGCACGGCCCATTCAGCGTATTTAACGGGAGCTATGATGTTCTCCTTCAGCAGCCTGTCTATCTCCTCTTCTACTTTTGCCCTCATGGCATAAGGGACTGAGCGGGGCCGATAGAATTTAGGATGTGCTTCCGCAGATACTCGAATTGTTGCTTTCATGCCCTTTAACATGCCTAACTCCTGCTTGAAAACATCCTCATTTCTCATGAGCACTTCCGGTAGACTTTGTGCCTCTGTTCTCACATTTTTGATTTCTTCCCACTTCAACTTTAGAGCCTCTAGCCATCCTCTTCCTAGCAAGCTAGGTCCTGTACCTTTAACCACCACTAGGGGCAACGTCTTTACTTGCTGCTCGTAGTTGATTTCCACATTGGCTACCCCCACTACTTTGATTTTCTCCCCTGTATACGACTTCAGTAGAAGTTTAGTTTGTCTTATTTGCGGACGTTGCTTTTCGTTCCACATCTCATTGAACTTCGTCTCATTCATTATGCTTACACTGCAGCCTGTATCAATTTCAAAAGGTACTGCCTTCTTATTCACTTTCATCGTCACTTCAAACGGTTTTATTCTCTGAATTGATGTCTCCGTTTCCATGCAGTTTAATGTGAATGCTTCCTCTTCGGATCTATCACCATCCTGCTTTTCACAGTCTACGTTATGTGATCGATGTGGGCATGAACGCCGCTCTGCTCTGTAGGTTTTCTCTGCTCTGTAGGTTTTCTCTGCTCTGTATGTTTTCTTTTCACTGGGACGTGCACCTTCCTTATTTCTATTTCGGCAAGCTTTAGCTATATGTCCTACTTTCCCGCAGCAGTGACACTTTGCGTCCTTAAATTTACACTCGGCTGCACTGTGTTGCTTCCCATGACATCGGTAGCATTCTTTATCTCTCTTTTTCCATTCTCCCTCCTTTTTTAGTGTTCCTTCCGTCCTCATGCTGTTGCATGCTACTAACGGTGCTTTATGGAGGTCTTGAACATTTTTATTAGCAGCTTCTGCAGCTACTGCAATTTTGAATGCTCTCTCAAAAGTCAAGTCTGTTTCAGACAGCAAGCGTCTTTGAATTCTGTCATCATTTATACCGCACACAAGTCGGTCTCTTAACATCTGTTCCAGCGTAACACCATAGTTACAATCATGTGCTAATCGTCTCAGTTCTGCTACGTATGCACTGACGGTCTCAGTAGGCTGGCGGGAGCGCGAGTCAAATTTGTATCTCTGCACTATTTCGCTCGGTTTTGGATTGAAGTGCTCTTTCATTAAAGTTTTCAACTGACCGTATGTTTTCGAGCTGGGCTTATCTGGACTCACCAGGTTCCTTATGAGCTTGTATGTGGCTGGTCCCACCACGCTGATGAGGATAGCTCTCTGCTTTTCTCCATCATCAATTCCGTTAGCTTCAAAAAACTGCTCTAGTATCTCACAATATTCTTCCCATGTCTGCTCCTTCACGTCAAACGCAGACAGAGTGCCTATCATTGTCGTCATCTTTGCGTTTGTCTCCGTGAATCCTCCGGTCCAATGCTAGCCTCTCACTCTCTCACCGTCAGCTCTCTAAACTCATCCAGTGTCATCCGTCTTCAAAACTACTCTTATTTCATCCCTCCAATATCCTCGTCGCCAATATGTAGTAACTTAAGTATTAATAAGACTAAAGCACTCGAGATGACCGTACTGATTATTTTATTACTTGGCTCATCACATAACAGAGCATTCATACCACGAGTTATCACTTCCTCTCTCTGTTTACAACCACCCCCGGGACCCACATGGTCCTGGAGGTCAACTGCACCATCTGAGGTGTGGAGTGGAACTGCAGGCAAGTATAACATAAATATCAGGATACTACAACATGTGAAGTTTGGGGACAGATTGGACATTGCTTGCCTGATTTACAGCAACTTCCTGTTTCACTGCAATAATATGATGCTTTAGCACTTAGCTAATTGTTGCTAGCATGTATTAGTAGGTTACTAGCATGTTGCAAGCTTATTTAACTCTTGTTGGCACTTTTTAATATGTTCCTAGGAGTCCATAACTGTGTTAACCATGTCACTTCCTGTTACCCGCAGGTGGCACTACGACAATAACTGCATTTGGTCATGGGTGTTTGTTCAGGACAGAACACCCATAACACGTGTGATGTTTGGGATAGATCGGACATTGCTTGCCTGAGTTACAGCAACTTCCTGTTTCACTGCATTAGTAGCATGCTTTAGCACGTAGCTAAATGTTGCTAGCATGTATTAGCATGCTTATAAAATTTTGCCAGCCTATTTAACCCTTGTTGATGCCTTTTATTATTTTGCAAGGAGTCCATAACAGTGTTAAACATGCCACTTCCTGCTGCCAGCAGGTGGCACTATGAATATAATTAAATATGGGCATGTTGATGTGTTCAGGACAGGACTCTTGTCAAACGTTTGAAGTTTGAGGCAGATCGGACATTGCTTGCATTAGTTACAGCAAATTCCTTTTTCACTGCATCACTAGCATTCTTTAGCATTTAACTAATTGTTGCTAGCATGTATTAGTAGGTTACTAGCATGTTGCCAGCTTATTTAACACTTGTTGGCACTTTTTAATATGTTCCTAGGAGTCCATAACTGTGTTAACCATGTCACTTTCTGTTACCAGCAGGTGGCGCTATGACTATAACTGCATTTGGTCATGGGTGTTTGTTAAGGACAGAACACCCATAACATGTGTGAAGTTTGGGGCAGATCGGACATTGCTTGCTTGAGTTACAGCAACTTCCTTTTTCACTGCATTAGTAGCATGCTTTAGCACTTAGCTAAATGTTGCTAGCATGTATTAGCATGCTTATAAAATGTTGCCAGCCTATTTAACCCTTGTTGATGCCTTTTATTATTTTGCAAGGAGTCCATAACTGTGTTAACCATGTCACTTCCTGTAACCAGCAGGTGGTGCTATGACTATAACTGAATTTGGTCACGGGTGTTTGTTCAAGACAGAACACCCATCACACGTGTGAAGTTTGGGGCAGATCGGACATTGCTTGCCTGAGTTACAGCAACTTCCTGTTTCACGGCGAAACATCAAACTTTGCCAGGCCGCCAGGGACACAACCCTTGAAGAAAACTCAAAAGCTTCGCAATTTAATGTCACAAAAGTCTTATGATGACCCTCACCAAATTTGAAGATAATCCGATTAAAACTGTAGGAGGAGTTCGTCAAAGTACAAGGCATGGAAACGGCAAAAACTGCACAAAAATCGTACAGGAATTTCAAAATAACTTACTTCCTGTTGGGTTTTGGATTTTGTACCTAGAGACTTTTTTGTAGGTATTGGTGTGTTACACATGCGTACCGATTTTCATGCATGTACTTGAAACGTAGCTCGAGGGACACTCCGTTGAAATTTACCAGGTGGCGCTATCGAGCCATTTTGCCACACCCACTTCTGAAACCTATATCAGATGTAAATTTTCGCCGGTCCTGATGCGTGTGCAAAGTTTCGTGAGTTTTGGAGCATGTTTAGTCCCTCAAAAATGCGATTCATTACGGAGAAGAAGAAGAAGAATAATTAAAGCTGCAAGCAGCGATGAAAAGGCCCTCGCACTCGGGCTCACCACCACCCGGTGCCCATAGGAGGAACAGTGAACGTTGGGCCATTTGCTTATAAAATAGTAAATATTTGTGCCACATTTCCTGCTGCCAACAAGTGGCGCTATGATTATAACTGAATATTGACATGTAAATTTCTTCAGGCCAGGACTCTTTCCAAACATGCAAAGTTTCGGGCAGATCAGGCAATTCATGTTTAAGTTAGTATAAAATAATTAATTTCCTGTTGCCAGCAGGCGGCGCTATACTTAGAATTGAATATTGGCCTTAAGTTGTGTTCAGGCCAGTACTCTTATAAAACATGTGATGTTTGGGTAAGATGGGGAATTGTATGCATGAGTTACAACAGCTTCCTGTTTTATAGTATTAATAGCATCGTTTTGCACATACTAAGTGTTGTTAGAATGTTTGAAAATATTTCTAGCATGATTAGCACACAATGGCATATTTTACTGTGTTGCAAATAGTGCATAAAAGTGTTAAAAATGACACTTCCTGTTGCCAGCAGGTGGCGCTTTGTGATTTATTTATGACAGGACCTTTGTCAAACGTGTGCAGTTTGGGGCAGATCGGACATTGCTTGCCTGAGTTACAGCATCTTCCTTTTTCACTGCATTAGTAGCATGCTTTAGCACTTAGCTAAGTGTTGCTAGCATGTTTTAGTATGCTTCTAGAAGGTTGCCAGCATATTTAACCCTTTTTGACACATTTTAATTTGTTCCTAGGAGTCCATAACAGCGTTAAACTTGTCACTTCCTGTTACCAGCAGGTGGCGCTATGACTATAACTGAATTTGGTCATGGCTGTTTGTTCAGAACAAAACACCTATCACACGTGTGAAGTTTGGGGAAGATCGGACATTGCTTGCCTGAGTTACAGCAACTTCCTTTTCACTACATTAGTAGCATGCTTTAGCCCTTAGCTAAGTGTTGCTAGGATGTATTAGTATGTATCTAGCATGTTGCCAGCCTATTTAACACTTGTTGATGCCTTTTATTATTTTGCAAGGAGTCCATAACAGTGTTAAACATGCCACTTCCTGTTGCCAGCAGGTGGCACTATGAATATAATCAAATATGGGCATGTTGATGTATTCAGGACAGGACTCTTGTCAAATGTTTGAAGTTTGAGGCAGATCGGACATTGCTTGCATTAGTTACAGCAAATTCCTTTTTCACTGCATCACTAGCATGCTTTAGCATTTAGCTAAGTGTTGCTAGCATGTATTGGTATGTTTCTAGCATGTTGCCAGCCTTTTTAACACTTGTTGACACTTTTTAATATGTTCCTAGGAGTCCATAACATGTAACTTCCTGTTACCAGAAAGTGGTGCTATGACTATTACTGAATTTGGTCATGGGTGTTTGTTCAGGACAGAACACCCATCACACGTGTGAAGTTTGGGGACAGATTGGACATTGCTTGCCTGATTTACAGCAACTTCCTGTTTCACTGCAATAATATGATGCTTTAGCACTTAGCTAATTGTTGCTAGCATTTATTAGTAGGTTACTAGCATGTTGCCAGCTTATTTAACACTTGTTGCCACTTTTTAATATGTTCCTAGGAGTCCATAACTGTGTTAACCATGTCACTTTCTGTTACCCGCAGGTGGCGCTACGACTATAACTGCATTTGGTCATGGGTGTTTGTTCAGGACAGAACACCCATAACACTTGTGAAGTTTGGGATAGATCGGACATTGCTTGCCTGAGTTACAGCAACTTCCTGTTTCACTGCATTAGTAGCATGCTTTAGCACTTAGCTAAATGTTGCTAGCATGTATTAGCATGCTTATAAAATTTTGCCAGCCTATTTAACCCTTGTTGATGCCTTTTATTATTTTGCAAGGAGTCCATAACTGTGTTAACCATGTCACTTCCTGTTACCAGCAGGTGGCGCTATGACTATAACTGAATTTGGCCATGAGTGTTTGTTCAGGACAGAACACCTATCACTCGTGTGAAGTTTGGGGAAGATCGGACATTGCTTGCCTTAGTTACAGCAACTTCCTTTTTTACTGCCTTAGTAGAATGCTTTAACACTCAGCTAAATGTTGCTAGCATGTATAAGCATGCTTATAAAAATTTTCCAGCCTATTTAACCCTTGTTGATGCCTTTTATTATTTTGCAAAGAGTCCATAACTGTGTTAACCATGTCACTTCCTGTTACCAGCAGGTGGCGCTATGACTATAACTGCATTTGGTCATGGGTGTTTGTTCAGGACAGAACACCCATAACACGTGTGAAGTTTGGGGCAGATCGGACATTGCTTGCCTGAGTTACAGCAACTTCCTGTTTCACTGCATTAGTAGCATGCTTTAGCACTTATCTAAATGTTGTTAGCATGTATTAGCATGCTTATAAAATTTTGCCAGCCTATTTAACCTTTGTTGATGCCTTTTATTATTTTGCAAGGAGTCCATAACTGTGTTAACCATGTCACTTCCTGTTACCAGCAGGTGGCGCTATGACTATAACTGAATTTGGTCATGGGTGTTTGTTCAGGACAGAACACCCATCACACGTGTGAAGTTTGGGGCAGATCGGACATTGGTTGCCTGAGTTACAGCAACTTCCTGTTTCACGGCGAAACATCAAATTTTGTCAGGCCGCCAGGGACACACCCCTTGACGAAAACTCAAAAGCTTCGCAATTTCACGTCACATAGGTCTTATGATGACCCTCACCAAATTTGAAGATAATCTGATTAAAACTGTAGGAGGAGTTCGTCAAAGTACGAGGCATGGAAACGGCAAAAACTGCACAAAAATCGTACAGGAAATTCAAAATAACTTACTTCCTGTTGGGTTTTGGATTTTGTACCAATAGACTTTTTTGTAGGTATTGGTGTGTTACACGTGCGTACCGATTTTCATGCATGTTCGTGAAACGTAGCTCGAGGGACACTCCATTGAAATTTACCAGGTGGCGCTATCGAGCCATTTTGCCACACCCACTTCTGAAACCTATATCAAATGTAAATTTTCGCCGGTCCTGATGTGTGTGCAAAGGTTCGTGAGTTTTGGAGCATGTTTAGGCCCTCAAAAATGTGCTTCATTACGGAGAAGAAGAAGAAGAAGAAGAAGAAGAAGAAACGGAGCAATTCCAATAGGGTCCTCGCACTGCAGTGCTCGGGCCCTAATTAAAGCTGCAAGCAGCGATGAAAGGGCCCTCGCACTCGGGCTCACCACCACCCGGTGCCTATAGAAGGAACAGTGAACGTTGGGCCATATGCTTATAAAATAGTAAATATTTTTGCCACATTTCCTGCTGCCAACAGGCGGCGCTATGATTATAACAGAATATTGACATGTAAATTTCTTCAGGCCAGGACTCTTACCAAACATGTAAAGTTTCGGGCAGATCAGACAAGTCATATTTAAGTTAGTATAAAATAATTAATTTCCTGTTGCCAGCAGGCGGCGCTATACTTAGAATTGAATATTGGCCTTTAGTTGTGTTCAGGCCAGTACTCTTATAAAACATGTGATGTTTGGGTAAGATTGGGAATTGTATGCATGAGTTACAACAACTTCCTGTTTTATAGTATTAATAGCATCGTTTTGCACATACTAAGTATTGCTAGAATGTTTGAAAATATTTCTAGCATGATTAGCACACAATGGCATATTTTACTGTGTTGCAAATAGTGCATAAAAGTGTTAAAAATGACACTTCCTGTTGCCAGCAGGTGGCGCTATGACTATAACCGAATATGGGCATGTTGATTTATTTATGACAGGACCCTTGTCAAACGTGTGAAGTTTGGGGCAGATCGGACATTGCTTGTCTGAGTTACAGCATCTTCCTTTTTCACTGCATTAGTTGCATGCTTTAGCACTTAGCTAAGTGTTGCTAGCATGTTTTAGTATGCTTCTAGAAGGTTGCCAGCATATTTAACCCTTTTTGACACATTTTAATTTGTTCCTAGGAGTCCATAACTGTGTTAACCTTGTCACTTCCTGTTACCAGCAGGTGGCGCTATGACTATAACTGAATTTGGCCATGAATGTTTGTTCAGGACAGAACACTTATCACTCGTGTGAAGTTTCGGGAAGATTGGACATTGCTTGCCTTAGTTACAGCAACTTCCTTTTTCACTGCCTTAGTAGAATGCTTTAACACTTAGCTAAATGTTACTAGCATGTATTAGCATGCTAATAAAGTTTTGCCAGCCTATTTAACCCTTGTTGATGCCTTTTATTATTTTTTTATTATTTATATGTTCCTAGGAGTCCATAACATGTAACTTCCTGTTACCAGCAAGTGGCGCTATGACTATTACTGAATTTGGTCATGGGTGTTTGTTCAGGACAGAACACCCATCACACGTGTGAAGTTTGGGGACTGTCACGGCAGGGATCCAATGAGGCACGGAGATAGAACCAAGTGCGGGTATGATATTTATTTAAAGGGTAATCCAAAGGGGTAAACAGTCCAGGCAGGGTCAAAACCAGAATATCCAAATATACAAGACACGAAGACAAGGCAAGTCAAGGCAAGATGACGGACATGAAATAACCTCAACATTAAACAAGGACTCCGTAACACAGACTCAGACAGACCGGGTATAAATACACAGAAGGATAATGAGGGAACAGGAGACAGGTGGGGAACAATCAATTACTAACAAGGAGGAAGGTGACCAAATAAGGGAACAGGAAGTGATAAGGTGACAGACACCGTGAGAAAGGGGGACATCTAGTGGAAACCCAGGGACACAACCCAGACACTGTGACAGTACCCCCCCTCTACGGAGCGGCTCCCAGACGCTCCACGACAGACACAAAACAGAGACCAGGAGGGAGGCGGACAGGTGGAGGCTCAGGGGGAGGGACGGAGGGCCAGAAAAAAAAAATCATGGGGAACAGATACCAGAAGTGTAGACACAAAACAGAGAGACCAGGAGGGAGGAGGACCGGAGGAGGTTCAGAGGGAGGGACGGAGGGCCAGGCTCACAGAGAGGAACAGGGACAGGAGTGAACACAAAAACAACATGAAGCCCCTCCAGGGCGGGGCAGAAGACCACACCATCCGTGTGGTGGAGACTGGAGTCCCCCAGGGCGGAGCAGAGGACCACCACAACCGTGTGGTCAGGGCGGAAGCCTCCCAGGGCGGAGCAGAAGACCACCACAACCGTGTGGTCAGGACGGAAGCCCCCCAGGGCGGAGCAGAAGACCACCACGTCCTTGTGGACGAAGCCAGAGTCCTCCAGGGCGGAGCGGAAGACCCCCACAACCGTGTGGTTAGGGCGGAAGGCCCCCAGGGCGGAGCAGAAGACCACCACAGCCATGTGGTCAGGACCAGAGCCCCCAAGGCGGAGCAGACCTCCGTGCGGCTGGATCAATGGGACAACGAAACTCTGGTAATCCCCTGGTGTCCTTACTGGACTCCAGAAGATTGGTGCTGGCCTGACACTGCTCATGAAGATCATTGGTGACTTGCATTTGCACATGAAGATCATTGGTGACTTGCCTTTGTTCATGAAGATCAGAGGTGACTTGCCTTTGTTCATGAAGATCAGAGGTGACTTGACTCAGTCCTTGAAGATCAGAGGTGACTTGACTCAGTCCTTGAAGATCAGAGGTGACTTGACTCAGTCCTTGAAGACCACCGGTGACTTGACTCAGTCCTTGAAGACCACCGGTGACTTGACTCAGTCCATGATGACCACCGGTGACTTGACTCAGTCCTTGAAGATCACCGGTGACTTGACTCAGTCCTTGAAGATCACCGGTGACTTGACTCAGTCCTTGAAGATCACCGGTGACTTGACTCAGTCCTTGAAGATCACCGGTGACTTGACTCAGTCCTTGAAGATCACCGGTGACTTGACTTGACTCTGGAGGATCCGCGGTGACTAGCCCTGACTCAGGAGGATCCGCGGTGACTAGCCCTGACTCAGGAGGATCCGCGGTGACTAGCCCTGACTCAGGAGGATCAGCGGTGACTAGCCCTGACTCTGGAGGATCAGCGGTGACTAGCCCTGACTCTGGAGGATCAGCGGTGACTAGCCCTGACTCTGGAGGATCAGCGGTGACTAGCCCTGACTCTGGAGGATCAGCGGTGACTAGCCCTGACTCTGGAGGATCAGCGGTGACTAGCCCTGACTCTGGAGGATCAGCGGTGACTAGCCCTGACTCTGGAGAGTTCACTGGCACCTGACTCGACTCTGGAGAGTTCACTGGCACCTGACTCGACTCTGGAGAGTTCACTGGCACCTGACTCGATTCCGGAGGGTCAACTGGCACCTGACTCGACTCCGGAGGGTCAACTGGCACCTGACTCGACTCCGGAGGGTCAACTGAGACTCTCATCCTGTGCAACGGCGCTGGGCAAGCAGCCATCTTGGGCCATGACTCTGGACAGGCGGCCCTCTTGTACTGTGGTGCTGGGCTGGCGGCCATCTTGTACTGTGGCGCTGGACCGGTGGCCAATCTGGGCATTGGCGCTGGGTTAGCGGCCATCTTGTGCTGTGGCGCTGGACTGACGGCCACCTTGTGCTGTGGCGCTAGGCTGACGGCCATCTGGTGCTGTGGCGCTAGGCTGACGGCCATCTTGGGTTGTGGAGCTGAACCGGTGGCCAATTTGGGCATTGGCGCTGGGCTGGCGGCCATTTTGGGCTGTGGTGCTGGAACGGTGGCCAATTTGGGCATTGGCGCTGGGTTAGCGGCCACCTTGTGCTGTGGTGCTGGACCGGTGGCCAATTTGGGCTGTGGCGCTGAACCGGTGGCCAATTTGGGCATTGGCGCTGGGCTGGCGGCCATCTTGGGCTGTGGCGCTGGAAAAGTGGCCAATTTGGGCATTGGCGCTGGGTTAGCGGCCATCTTGTGCTGTGGCGCTTGGCTGTTAGCCATCCTGGGCAGTGGTGCTGGACTGGTGGCCATCTTGGGTTGTGGCGCTTGGCTGGTTGCCATCCTGGGCAGTGGTGCTGGGCTGACGACCACCCCGCCGGAAGAGACCGAAGTGGCTGGGGCATCCCACCGAAGCCGATGCTGCAGGTAGCGCACGAATTCCCAGAATTCCAGTGTCTCTAACTGCGCCATCTCCTCATGAGACACTGGATCATCCAGCCCGCCATTGAAATAGTCCTTGAGGGCCGCATCGTTGTAGCCCATGCCCTCGGCCAGGGACCAGAACACCTGAGCCAGGGCACCCACTTCATTGCCCTCTTGGCGGAGGGCGATCAACCGAAGGTACTTGGTTCGCCGCTCCGCCATCTTGGCTGGGGAACGGAAAAATGACATACCGCTGGTTCCTAGTGTGACGGAGTCCTTCTGTCACGGCAGGGATCCAATGAGGCACGGAGATAGAACCAAGTGCGGGTATGATATTTATTTAAAGGGTAATCCAAAGGGGTAAACAGTCCAGGCAGGGTCAAAACCAGAATATCCAAATATACAAGACACGAAGACAAGGCAAGGCAAGGCAAGATGACGGACATGAAA
The DNA here is from genome assembly GCF_963082965.1 of Carassius carassius. Lineage (NCBI taxonomy): Eukaryota > Metazoa > Chordata > Actinopteri > Cypriniformes > Cyprinidae > Carassius > Carassius carassius. The sequence goes on along the minus strand of NC_081766.1, from coordinate 23,398,384 downwards.
TAACCTCAACATTAAACAAGGACTCCGTAACACAGACTCAGACAGACCGGGTATAAATACACGGAAGGATAATGAGGGAACAGGAGACAGGTGGGGAACAATCAATTACTAACAAGGAGGAAGGTGACCAAATAAGGGAACAGGAAGTGATAAGGTGACAGACACCGTGAGAAAGGGGGACATCTAGTGGAAACCCAGGGACACAACCCAGACACTGTGACAGGGACAGATTGGACATTGCTTGTCTGATTTACAGCAACTTCCTGTTTCACTGCAATAATATGATGCTTTAGCACTTAGCTAATTGTTGCTAGCATGTATAAGTAGGTTACTAGCATGTTGCCAGCTTATTTAACTCTTGTTGGCACTTTTTAATATGTTCCTAGGAGTCCATAACTGTGTTAACCTTGTCACTTCCTTTTACCAGCAGGTGGCGCTGTGACTATAACTGCATTTGGTCATGGGTGTTTGTTCAGGACAGAACACCCATAACACGTGTGAAGTTTGGGATAGATCGGACATTGCTTGCCTGAGTTACAGCAACTTCCTTTTTCACTGCATTAGTAGCATGCTTTAGCACTTAGCTAAATGTTGCTAGCATGTATTAGCATGTTTATAAAATTTTGCCAGCCTATTTAACCCTTGTTGATGCCTTTTATTATTTTGCAAGGAGTCCATAACAGTGTTAAACATGCCACTTCCTGTTGCCAGCAGGTGGCACTATGAATATAATTAAATATGGGCATGTTGATGTGTTCAGGACAGGACTCTTGTCAAACATTTAAAGTTTGAGGCAGATCGGACATTGCTTGCATTAGTTACAGCAAATTCCTTTTTCACTGCATCACTAGCATGCTTTAGCATTTAGCTAAGTGTTGCTAGCATGTATTGGTATGTTTCTAGCATGTTGCCAGCCTTTTTAACACTTGTTGACACTTTTAATATGTTCCTAGGAGTCCATAACAATGTTAACCATGTCACTTCCTGTTACCAGCAGGTGGCGCTATGACTATAACTGAATTTGGTCATGGGTGTTTGTTCAGGACAGAACACCCATCACAAGTGTGAAGTTTGGGGCAGATCGAACATTGCTTTCCTGAGTTACAGCAACTTCCTGTTTCATTGCAATAATATGATACTTTAGCACTTAGCTAATTGTTGCTAGCATGTATTAGTAGGTTACTAGCATTTTGCCAGCTTATTTAACACTTGTTGGCACTTTTTAATATGTTCCTAGGAGTCCATAACTGTGTTAACCATGTCACTTCCTGTTACCAGCAGGTGGCGCTATGACTATAACTGCATTTGGTCATGGGTGTTTGTTCAGGACAGAACACCCATAACACGTGTGAAGTTTGGGGCAGATCGGACATTGCTTGCCTGAGTTACAGCAACTTCCTGTTTCACTGCATTAGTAGCATGCTTTAGCACTTAGCTAAATGTTGTTAGCATGTATTAGCATGCTTATAAAATATAGCCTATTTAACCCTTGTTGATGCCTTTTATTATTTTGCAAGGAGTCCATAACTGTGTTAACCATGTCACTTCCTGTTACCAGCAGGTGGTGCTATGACTATAACTGAATTTGGTCATGGGTGTTTGTTCAGGACAGAACACACATCACACGTGTGAAGTTTGGGGCAGATTGAACATTGCTTGCCTGAGTTACAGCAACTTCCGTTTTCACGGCGAAACATCAAACTTTTTCAGGCCGCCAGGGACACACCCCTTGACGAAAACTCAAAAGCTTCGCAATTTAATGTCACAAAGGTCTTATGATGACCCTCACCAAATTTGAAGATAATCTGATTAAAACTGTAGGAGGAGTTCGTCAAAGTACGAGGCATGGAAACGGCAAAAACTGCACAAAAATCGTACAGGAAATTCAAAATAACTTACTTCCTGTTGGGTTTTGGATTTTGTACCAAGAGACTTTTTTGTAGGTATTGGTGTGTTACACGTGTGTACCGATTTTCATGCATGTACGTGAAACATAGCTCGAGGGACACTCCGTTGAAATTATCCAGGTGGCGCTATCGAGCCATTTTGCCACACCCACTTCTGAAACCTATATCAAATGTACATTTTCGCCGGTCCTGATGCGTGTGCAAAGTTTCGTGAATTTTGGAGCATGTTTAGGCCCTCAAAAATGCGCTTCATTACGGAGAAGAAGAATAAACGGAGCAATTCCAATAGGGTCCTCGCACTGCAGTGCTCGGGCCCTAATTAAAGCTGCAAGCAGCAATGAAAGGACCCTCGCACTCGGTCTCAACACCACCCGGTGCCCATAGGAGGAGCAGTTAACGTTGGGCCATATGCATATAAAATAGTAAATATTTGTGCCACATTTCCTGCTGCCAACAGGTGGCGCTATGATTATAACTGAATATCTGACATGTAAATGTCTTCAGGCCAGGACTCTTACCAAACATGCAAAGTTTCTGGCAGATCAGACAATTCATGTTTAAGTTAGTATAAAATAAGTAATTTCGTGTTGCCAGCAGGCGGCGCTATATTTATAATTGAATATTGGCCTTTAGTTGTGTTCAGGCCAGTACTCTTATAAAATGTGATGTTTGGGTCAGATTGGGAATTGTATGCATGAGTTACAAACACTTCCTGTTTTATAGTATTATTAGCATCATTTTGCACATACTAAGTGTTGCTAGAAAGTTTGAAAATATTTATAGCATGATTAGCACACAATGGCATATTTTACTGTGTTGCAAATAGTGCATAAAAGTGTTAAAACTGAAACTTCCTGTTGCCAGCAGGTGGCGCTATGACTATAACCGAATATGAGCATGTTGATTTATTTAGGACAGGACCCTTGTCAAACGTGTGAAGTTTGGGGTAGATCGGACATTGCTTGCCTGAGTCACAGCATCTTCCTTTGTCACTGCATTAGTGGCTTGCTTTAGCACTTAGCTAAGTGTTGCTAGCATGTTTTAGTATGCTTGTAGAAGGTTGCCAGCCTATTTAACACTTCTTGATGCTTTTTATTATTTTGCAAGGAGTCCATAACAGTTTTAAAAATGCCACTTCCTGTTGCCAACAGGTGGCGCTATCATCGAATACGGGCATGTTGATGTGTTCAGGACAGGACTCTTATCAAACTTGTTCAATTTGGGGCATATTGGACACTGTATGCCTGAATTACACTAACTTCCTATTTAACTGCAGTAATATGACGCTTTAGCATTTAGCTAAGTGTTGCTAACATGTTTCAGTATGTTTCTAGCATGCTGCCAGTGTATTTATCACATGCTGGCACTTTTTAATATGTTGCTAGGACTCCATAACATTGTTACACATGCTAGGAGTCCATAACAGTGTTACACATGACACTTCCTGTTGCCAGTAGATGGTGCTATGACTATAACGGAGTACGGGCATGTTGATGTGTTCAGTACAGGACTCTTGTCAAATTTCCTGAGTTTGGGGCAGATCGGACATTGCTAGCCTGAGTTAAAGCAACTTTCCTTATTCAATGCATTAGTTGCATGCTTTGACACTTAGCTAAATGTTGATAGCATGTTTTATTATGTTTCTAGAATTTTGCCAGCCTATTTAACTCTTTTTGACACGTTTTAATTTGTCCCTAGGAGTCCATAAAAGTGTTAACATTGTTACTTCCTGTTACCAGCAGGTGGCGCTATGACTATAACTGAATTTGGTCATGGGTGTTTGTTCAGAACAGAACACCTATCACACGTGTGAAGTTTGGGGAAGATCGGACATTGCTTGCCTGAGTTACAGCAACTTCCTTTTTCATTACATTAGTAGCATGCTTTAGCACTTAGCTAAGTGTTGCTAGCATGTATTAGTATGCATCTAGTATGTTGCCAGCCTATTTAACACTTGTTGATGATTATTAATATGTTCCTAGGAGTCCATAACAGTGTTAACCTTGTCACTTCCTGTTACCAGCAGGTGGCGCTATGACTATAACTGAATTTGGTCATGGGTGTTTGTTCAGGACAGAACATCTATCACACGTGTGGAGTTTGGGGTAGATCGGACATTGCTTGACTTAGTTACAGCAACTTCCTTTTTCACTGCCTTGGTAGAATGCTTTAACACTTAGCTAAGTGTTGCTAGCATGTTTTATTATGTTTCTAGCATGTTGCCAGCCTATTTAACACTTTTTGACACTTTTTAATTTGTTCCTAGTAGTCCATAACAGTGTTAACCTTGTCACTTCCTGTTACCAGCAGGTGGCGCTATGACTATAACTGAATTTGGTCATGGGTGTTTGTTCAGAACAGAACACCTATCACACGTGTGAAGATTGGGGAAGATCGGATATTGCTTGCCTGAGTTACAGCAACTTCCTTTTTCAATACATTAGTAGCATGCTTTAACACTTAGCTAAGTGTTGCTAGCATGTGTTAGTATGTATCTAGTATGTTGCCAGCCTATTTAACACTTGTTGATGATTATTAATTTGTTCCTAGAAGTCCATAACAGTGTTAACCTTGTCACTTCCTGTTACCAGCAGGTGGCGCTATGACTATAACTGAATTTGGTCATGGGTGTTTGTTCAGAACAGAACACATATCACACGTGTGGAGTTTGGGGTAGATCGGACATTGCTTGCCTTAGTTACAGCAACTTCATTTTTCACTACATTATTAGCATGCTTTAACACTTAGCTAAGTGATGCTAGCATGTTTTAGTATGCTTCTAGAATGTTGCCAGCCTATTAAATAATTATTGTTGCTTTTTATTATTTTGTAAGGAGTCCATAACAGTATTAGACATGCCACTTCCTGTTGCCATTAGGTGGCGCTATGACTAGAATCGAATACGGGCATGTTTATGTGTTCAGGGCAGGACTCTCATCAATCTTGTTCAATTTGGGGCAGATTGGACACTGTATGCCTGAATTACAGTAACTTCCTGATTCACTGCAGTAACATGATGCTTTAGCATTTAGCCAAGTGTTGCTAACATGTTTAAGTATGTTTCTAGCATGCTACCAGTGTATTGATCACTTGCTGGCACTTTTTAATATGTTGCTAGGACTCCATAACATTGCTACACATGCTAGGAGTCCGTAAGAGTGTTACACATGACACTAAATGTTGCCAGTAGATGGCGCTATAACTATAACGGAGTAAGGGCATGTTGATGTGTTCAGTACAGGACTCTTGTCAAATGTCTGAAGTTTGCGGCAGATCGGACGTTGCTAGCCTGAGTTACAGCAACTTCCTTATTCACTGCATTAGTTGCATTCTTTGACAGTTAGCTAAATGTTGATAGCATGTTTTATTATGTTTCTAGAATTTTGCCAGCCTATTTAACTCTTTTTGACACGTTTTAATTTGTCCCTAGGAGTCCATAACAGTGTTAACATTGTCACTTCCTGTTACCAGCAGGTGGCGCTATGACTATAACTGAATTTGGTCATGGGTGTTTGTTTGGAACAAAACACCTATCACACGTGTGAAGTTTGGGGAAGATCGGACATTGCTTGCCTTAGTTACAGTAACTTCTTTTTTCACTGACTTAGTAGAATGCTTTAACACTTAGCTAAGTGTTGCTAGCATGTTTTATTATGTTTCTAGCATGTTGCCAGCCTATTTAACACTTTTTGACACTTTTTAATTTGTTCCTAGGAGTCCATAACAGTGTTAACATTTCATTTCCTGTTACCAGCAGGTGGCGCTATGACTATGACTGAATTTGGTCATGGGTGTTTGTTTGGAAAAGAACACCTATCACACAAGTGAAGTTCGGGGAAGATCGGACATTGCTTGCCTGAGTTACAGCAACTTCCTTTTTCACTACATTATTAGCATGCTTTAACACTTAGCTAAGTGTTGCTAGCATGTATTAGTATGTATCTAGTATGTTGCCAGCCTATTTAACACTTTTTGACACTTTTTAATATGTTCCTAGGAGTCTGTAATAGTGTTAACCATGTCACTTCCTGTTACCAGCAGGTGGCACTATGACTATAACTGAATTTGGTCATGGGTGTTTGTTCAGAACAGAACACCTATCACACATGTGAAGTTTGGGGAAGATCGGACATTGCTTGCCTGAGTTACAGCAACTTCCTTTTTCACTACATTATTAGCATGCTTTAACACTTAGCTAAGTGTTGCTAGCATGTATTAGTATGTATCTTGTATGTTGCCAGCCTATTTAACACTTTTTGACACTTTTTAATATGTTCCTAGGAGTCTGTAATAGTGTTAACCATGTCACTTCCTGTTACCAGCAGGTGGCACTATGACTATAACTGAATTTGGTCATGGGTGTTTGTTCAGAACAGAACACCTATCACACATGTGAACTTTGGGGAAGATCGGACATTGCTTGCCTGAGTTACAGCAACCTCCTTTTTCACTACATTAGTAGCGTGCTTTAGCACTTAGCTAAGTGTTGCTAGCATGTATTAGTATGTATCTAGTATGTTGCCAGCCTATTTAACACTTGTTGATGCTTTTTAATATGTTCCTAGGATTCCATAACAGTGTTAACCTTGTCACTTCCTGTTACCAGCAGGTGGCGCTATGACTATAACTGAATTTGGTCATGGGTGTTTGTTCAGGACAGAACACCTATCACATGTGTGAAGTTTGGGGAAGATCAGACATTGCATGCCTGAGTTACAGCAACTTCCTGTTTCACGGCGAAACATCAAACTTTGTCAGGCCGCCAGGGACACACCCCTTGACGAAAACTCAAAACCTTCGCAATTTAACATCACAAAGGTCTTATGATGACCCTCACCAAATTTTAAGATAATCCGATTAAAACTGTAAGAGGAGTTCATCAAAGTACGAGGCATGGAAATGGAAAAAACTGCACAATAATCATACAGGAAATTCAAAATAACTTACTTCCTGTTGGGTTTTGGATTTTGTACCTAGAGACTTTTTTGTAGGTAATGGTGTGTTACATGTGTGTACCAATTTTCATGAATGTACGTGAAACACAGCTCGAGGGGCACTCCGTTGAAATTTAACAGGTGGCGCTATGGAGCCATTTTGCCACACCCACTTCTGAAACCTATATCAGATGTAAATTTTCGCCAGTCCTGATACGTGTGCAAAGTTTCGTGAGTTTTGGAGCATGTTTAGGCCCTCAAAAATGCGCTTCATTACGGAGAAGAAGAAGAAGAAGAAGAATAAACGGAGCAATTCCAATAGGGTCCTCGCACTGCAGTGCTCGGGCCCTAATAAACGGAGCAATTCCAATAGGGTCCTCGCACTGCAGTGCTCGGGCCCTAATAATAATAATAATAAACGGAGCCATTCCAAGAGGGTCCTCGCACCATCAGTGCTCGGGCCCTAATGATAAACGGAGCAATTCCAAGAGGGTCCTCACACCATCGGTGCTCGGGCCCTAATAATCCTTAGGGGAACAATAGGGCTCTTCGCCCCTTCGGGCTTGAGCCCTAATAATCCTTAGGGGAACAATAGGGCTCTTCGCCCCTTCGGGCTTGAGCCCTAATAATCCTTAGGGGAACAAGAGGGCCCTGCGCCCATTGGCTCGGGCCCTAATAATAAAAGGAGCAATTCCAAGAGGGTCCTCGCACCATCGGTGCTCGGGCCCTAATAAACGGAGCAATTCCAAGAGGGTCCTCGCACCATCGGTGCTCGCGCCCTAATAAGTATAAAATATGACATTGGTTTTATTTGTAGTGCTAAAAAGTTATTTATTTTTTAATTAGAATATTTTTGTGTTTTGCTTTGGTACCGAAATTGGTACCGAGAACCGTGGATTTTCACTGGTATCGGTACCGAATACTGAAATTTTGGTACCGTGATAACACTAGTACAACCCCTGAAAATGGCAAAAACAACACCAATTTTACAGAGAAAATTCTAAATAACCGACTTCCTGTTGGGATTCGGATTTCGTACCAAGAGACTTTTTTGTAGATATTGGTGTGTTACATGTGTGTACTGATTTTTGTACATGTACGTGAAACATAGCTCGAGGTGCACTCCGTTGAAAGTGTATAGGTGGCGCTATCAAATCATTTTGACACACCTGATTGAATATTGGCCTTCAGATGTGTTAAGGCCAGGACTTTTATCACACATGTGAAGTTTGGGGAAGATCGGACATTTTATGCCTGAGTTATAACATCTTTTATTCTCATGGCGAGACATCGAACTTCATCACGGCGCCATGGACACGCCTTTTAACGAAAACTCAAGATCTTCACAACTTAACATCGCACAGGCGTTTAGATTAGACTGACCACAAAAAAGACATTGATGTCATAAAATTTCTAGGAGTAGTTCATGGCAGTGTAAAATATGTCACTTCCTGTTGCCAATAGGTGGCGCTATGACTATAACTGAATATGGGCATGTCAATCTGTTCAGGTACGGAGTCTCATCAAACATGTGAAGTTTGGGGCAGATTGGACATTGTATGTCTGAGTTATAGCAACTTCATTTTTCATGGCGAATCATCGAAATTCGCCAGGCCGCCACGGACACGCCCTTCAACGAAAACTGAAGATCTTCGCAACTTAACATCGCAAAGGCCTTTAGATTAGGCATACCAAATTTGGTGCGGATTTGAAGAAATCTCTAGGAGGAGTTCGTTAAAATACAACACATGGAAATTACCAAAATTTCACATAATTTGCTCATAATATTAAAAATAACCGACTTCCTGTTGGGTTTAGAATTTTGCTCCAAGAGTCTTTTTTGTAGGTATTGGTGTGTTACATATGTGTGCCAATTTTCGTGCATGTACGTGAAACATAGCTGGAAGGCTGTTGATTTTCTTAGTATAGGTGGCGCTGTCGAGCCATTTTGCCACACCCTCTACTGAATTCTATATCAGACGGAAATGTTCACCAGGTTTGAAGCGTGTGCAAAGTTTCATGACTTTTTGAGCATGTTTAAGCCCTCAAAAATGCGATTCATTCTGGAGAAGAAGAAGCGGAATAATAATAATAATAATAATAATTAAAGCTGCAAGCAGCGATGAACGGGCCCTCGCACCCGGGCTCACCGGCAGCGAGTGGCTTTAGTAAATAGGTGAACGGTGAGAAATATGCATTTAAACTCATAAATATAAGTAGAATATATCAATGTTTATTCCATATATGTTCCAATCTTCCTGTTGCCAGCAGGTGGCGCTATCATTATAATGGAATATTGGCCTTCAGATGTGTTCAGGGCTGCACTCTTATCGAACATGTGAAGTTTGGGGAAGATCAAACATTTTATGCCTGAGTTACAACAACTTCTCTTGCTGTGGCGAGACATCAAATTTTGTCATTTTTGCCATGGACACGCTCTTTAACAAAAACTCAAGATTGCCACAATTTAACATTACACAGGCCTTTAGATTAGACTGGCCAAAATAAAATGTTGATATCATTAAATTTCTAGGAGTAGTTTGTTACAACGTAAAATATGTCACTTCCTGTTGCCAGCAGGTGGCGCTATGACTATAATTGAATATGGGCATGTAGATCTGTTAAGGGCAGAAGTCTTATCTAACATGCAAAGTTTGGGGCAGATTGGACATTGTATGTCTGAGTTACAGCAACTTCCTTTTTCATGGCGAAACATCGAAATTTGTCAGGCCGCCATGGACACTCCCTTTAACGAAATCTCAAGATCTTCCCAATTTAACATCGCAAAGGCCTTTAGATTTAACTGACCAAGTTTGATGCTGATCTGAATAAATCTCTAGGATGAGTTCGTTAAAGTACAACCCCAGAAAATGCCAAAAACAACACCAATTTTGCAGAGAACATTCTAAATAACTAACTTCCTGTTTGGATTCGGATTTCATACCAAGAGACTTTTTCGTAGATATTGGTGTGTTACATGTGGGTACCGATTTTTGTACATGTACGTGAAACATAGCTTGAGGCGCACTCCATTGAAAGTGTATATGCACTCAGTTGAAAGTGTTTAGGTGGCGCTATCGAGCCATTTTGCCACACCCAATGGAATATTGGCCTTCAGATCTGTTCAGGCCAGGACCCTTATCACACATGTGAAGTTTGGGCAAGATCGGACATTTTATGCTGAGTTATAACATCTTTTATTCCCATGGCGACACATCAAACTTCGTCACGGCGCCATGGACACGCCTTTTAATGAAAACTCAAGATCTTCACAACTAAACATCACACAGGTCTTTAGATTAGACTGACCACAAAAATAACATTGATGTCATAAACTTTCTAGGAGTAGTTTGTCGCAGTGTAAAATATTTAACTTCCTGTTGCCAATAGGTGGCGCTATGTCTATAACTGAATATTGGCATGTAGATCTGTTCAGGTCAAAAATCTTATCCAACATGTGAAGTTTGGGGCAGATTGGACATTGTATGTCTGAGTTACAGCAACTTCCTTTTTCATGGCGAAACATCGAAATTTGTCAGGCCACCATGGACACGCCCTTTAACGAAACCTCAAGTCCTTCGCAATTTAACATCGCAAATGGCTTTAGATTAGGCATACCAACTTTGGTGTTGATCTGAATGAATCTCTAGGAGGAGTTCGTTAAAATACAAAGCATGGAAATGACAAAAATGACACAAAATTTGCTCATAAAATTAAAAATAACCGACTTCCTGTTGGGTTTCGGATTTTGCTCCAAGAGACTTTTTTGTAGGTATTGGAGAGATACATGTGTATACTGATTTTCATACATGTACATGAAACGTAGCTCGAGGCGCACACCGTTGAAAGTGTATAGGTGGTGCTATCGAGCCATTTTGCCACACCCGATGGAATATTGGCCTACAGATGTGTTCAGGCCAGGACTCTTATCACACATGTGAAGTTTGGGGAAGATCGGACATTTTATGCCTGAGTTATAACATCTTTTACTCCCATGGCGAGACATCGAACATCGTCACGGCGCCATGGACACACCTTTTAACGAAAACTCAAGATCTTCATAAATTAACATCGCAAAGGCCTTTAGATTAGACTGACCACAAAAAAGACATTGATATCATAAAATTTCTATGAGTAGTCTGTCGAAGTGTAAAATATGTCACTTCCTGTTGCCATTAGGTGGCGCTATGACTATAACTGAATATGGGCATGTCAATCTGTTCAGGTTCGGAGTCTCATCAAACATGTGAAGTTTGGGGCAGATTGGACATTGTATGTCTGAGTTATAGCAACTTCATTTTTCATGGCGAATCATCGAAATTCGCCAGGCCGCCACGGACACGCCCTTCAACGAAAACTCAAGATCTTCGCAATTTAACATCGCAAAGGCCTTTAGATTAGGCATACCAAATTTGGTGTTTATTTGAAGAAATCTCTAGCAGGAGTTCGTTAAAATACAACACATGGAAATGACCAAAATTACACAAAATTTGCTCATAATATTAAAAATAACCGACTTCCTGTTGGGTTTAGAATTTTGCTCCAAGAGTCTTTTTTGTAGATATTGGTGTGCTACATATGTGTGCCAATTTTCGTGCATGTACGTGAAACATAGCTGGAAGGCTGTTGATTTTCTTATTATAGGTGGCGCTGTTGAGCCATTTTGCCACACCCTCTTCTGAATCCTATATCAGACGAAAATTTTCACCAGGTTTGACGCTTGTGCAAAGTTTCATGACTTTTTGAGCATGTTTAAGCCCTCAAAAATGCGATTCATTCGGGAGAAGAATAATAACAATTAAAGCTGCAAGCAGCGATGAACGGGCCCTCGCACCCGGGATCAACGCCATCGTGTGGCTTTAGTAAAAAGGTGAACGGTGAGAAATATGCATTTCAAATCGCAAATAAAAAGTGAAATATGCCCAAGTCATTTATATGTACCAATTTTGCTGTTGCCAATAGGTGGCGCTATCATTATAATGGAATATTGGCCTTCAGATGTGTTCAGGCCAAGAGTCTTATCGAACATGTGAAGTTTGGGGAATATCGAACATTTTATGCCTGAGTTACAACAACTTCTCTTCCTATGGCGAGACATCAAATTTTGTCACAGCGCCATGGACACGCCCTTTAACAAAATCTAAAGATCTTCACAACTAAACATCACACAGGTCTTTAGATTAGACTGACCACAAAAATAACATTGATGTCATAAAATTTCTAGGAGTAGTTTGTCACAGTGTAAAATATTTCACTTCCTGTTGCCAATAGGTGGCGCTATGACTATAACTGAATATTGGCATGTAGAACTGTTCAGCTCAAGAGTCTTGTCCAACATGTGAAGTTTGGGGCAGATTAGACATTGTATGTCTGAGTTACAGCAACTTCCTTTTTCATGGCGAAACATCGAAATTTGTCAGGCCGCCATGGACACGCTTTTTAACGAAACCTCAAGTCCTTCGCAATTTAACTTCGCAAAGGCCTTTAGATTTAACTGACCAAGTTTGATGTTGTTCTGAATAAATCTCTAGGAGGAGTTCGTTAAAGTACAACCCCTGAAAATGCCAAAAACAACACCAATTTTGCAGAGAACATTCTAAATAACTGGCTTCCTGTTTGGATTCGGATTTCGTACCAAGAGACTTTTTCGTAGATATTGGTGTGTTACATGTGTGTACCGATTTTTGTACATGTACGTGAAACATAGCTTGAGGCGCACTCCGTTGAAAGTGTATATGCACTCAGTTGAAAGTGTATAGGTGGCGCTATCAAGCCATTTTGCCACACCCAATGGAATATTGGCCTTCAGATCTGTTCAGGCCAGGACCCTTATCACACCTGTGAAGTTTGGGCAAGATCGCACATTTTATGCCTGAGTTATAACATCTTTTATTCCCATGGCGACACATCGAACTTCGTCACGGCGCAATGGACACGCCTTTTAACGAAAACTCAAGATCTTCACAACTAAACATCACACAGGTCTTTAGATTAGACTGACCACAAAAATAACATCGATGTCATAAAATGTCTAGGAGTAGTTTGTCGCAGTGTAAAATATTTCACTTCCTGTTACCAATAGGTGGCGCTATGACTATAACTGAATATTGGCATGTAGATCTGTTCAGGTCAAGAGTCTTATCCAACATGTGAAGTTTGGGGCAGATTGGACATTGTATGTCTGAGTTACAGCAACTTCATTTTTCATGGCGAAACATCGAAATTTGTCAGGCCGCCATGGACACGCCCTTTAACGAAACCTCAAGTCCTTCGCAATTTAACATCACAAATGGCTTTAGATTACACTGACCAAGTTTGGTGTTCATCTAAATAAATCTCTAGGAGGAGTCCGTTAAAGTACAACCCCTGAAAATGGCAAAAACAACACCAATTTTGCAGGGAAAATTCAAAATAACCTACTTCCTGTTGGGATTAGGATTTCGTACCAAGAGACTTTTTTGTAGGTATTGGTGTGTTACATGTGTGTACCAATTTTTGTACATGTACGTGAAACATAGATCGAGGCGCACTCCGTTGAAAGTGTATAGGTGGACACGCCCTTTAATGAAAACTAAAAATCTTCGCAATTTAACATCGCAAAGGCCTTTAGATTAGGCATACCAACTTTGGTGTTGATCTGAATTAATCTCTAGGAGGAGTTCGTTAAAATACAACGCATGGAAATGACAAAAATGACACAAAATTTGCTCATAAAATTAAAAATAACCGACTTCCTCTTGGGTTTCGGATTTTGCTCCAAGAGACTTTTTTGTAGGTATTGGAGAGATACATGTGTATACCAATTTTCATACATGTACGTGAAACGTAGCTCGAGGCGCACACCGTTGAACGTGTATAGGTGGCGCTGTCGAGCCATTTTGCCACACCCACTTCTGAAACCCATATCAGACGTAAATTTTCGCCAGTTCTGAGGTGTGTGAAAAGTTTCATGACTTTTCGAGCATGTTTAGGCTCTCAAAAATGCGATTCATCTTAGAGAAGAATAATAATAATAATAATAATAATAATAAATGGAGCAATTCCAAGAGGGTCCTCACACCATCGGTGCTCGGGCCCTAATAATAATTAAAGCTGCAAGCAGCGATGAACGGGCCCTCGCATCCGGGCTCACCGGCAGCGAGTGGCTTTAGTAAATAGGTGAACGGTGAGAAATATGCATTTAAACTCATAAATAGAAGTGGAATATATCAATGTTTATTCCATATATGTGCCAATCTTTCTGTTGCCAGCAGGTGGCGCTATCATTATAGTGGAAAATTGGCCTTCAGATGTGTTCAGGCCAGGACTCTTATCGAACATGTGAAGTCTGGGGAAGATCGAACATTTTATGCCTGAGTTACAACAACTTCTCTTGCTGTGGCGAGACATCAAATTTTGTCATGGCGCCATGGACACGCTCTTTAACAAAAACTCAAGATTGCCACAATTTAACATTACACAGGCCTTTAGATTAGACTGACCACAAAAATACATTAATGTCAAAATATCTCTAGGAGTAGTTTGTCTCAGCGTAAAATATGTCACTTCCTGTTGCCAGCAGGTGGCACTATGACTATAACTGAATATGGGCATGTAGATCTGTTAAGGGCAGAAGTCTTATCTAACATGCGAAGTTTGGGGCAGATTGGACATTGTATGTCTGAGTTACAGCAACTTCCTTTTCATGGCGAAACATCGAAATTTGCCAGGCCGCCATGGACACGCCCTTTAACGAAACCTCAAGATCTTCGCAATTTAACATCGCAAAGGCCTTTAGATTAGGCATACCAACTTTGGTGTTGATCTGAATGAATCTCTAGGAGGAGTTCGTTAAAATACAACGCATGGAAATGACAAATATGACACAAAATTTGCTCATAAAATTAAAAATAACCGACTTCCTGTTGGGTTTCGGATTTTGCTCCAAGAGACTTTTTTGTAGGTATTGGAGAGATACATGTGTATACTGATTTTCATACATGTACATGAAACGTAGCTCGAGGCGCACACCGTTGAAAGTGTATAGGTGGCGCTATCGAGCCATTTTGCCACACCCGATGGAATATTGGCCTACAGATCTGTTCAGGCCAGGACTTTTATCAAACATGTGAAGTTTGGGGAAGATCGGACATTTTATGCCTGAGTTATAACATCTTTTATTCCCATGGCGAGACTTTGAATTTTGTCACGGCGCCATGGACACGCCCCTTAACGAAAACTCAAGATCTTCACAACTTAACATCGCACAGGCCTTTAGATTAGACTGACCACAAAAAAGACATTGATGTCAAAAAATTTCTAGGAGTAGTGTGTCGAAGTGTAAAATATGTCACTTCCTGTTGCCTATAGGTGGCGCTATGACTATAACTGAATATGGGCATGTAAATATGTTCAGGTTCGGAGTCTCATCAAACATGTGAAGTGTGGGGCAGATTGGACATTGTATGTCTGAGTTATAGCAACTTCATTTTTCATGGCGAATCATCGAAATTCGCCAGGCCGCCACGGACACGCCCTTTAACGAAAACTCAAAATCTTCGCAATTTAACATCGCAAAGGCCTTTAGATTAGGCATACCAACTTTGGTGTTGATCTGAATTAATCTCTAGGAGGAGTTTGTTAAAATACAACGCATGGAAATGACAAAAATGACACAAAATTTGCTCATAAAATTAAAAATAACCGACTTCCTGTTGGGTTTCGGATTTTGCTCCAAGAGACTTTTTTGTAGGTATTGGAGAGATACATGTGTATACCAATTTTCATACATGTACGTGAAACGTAGCTCGAGGCGCACACCGTTGAAAGTGTATAGGTGGCGCTGTCGAGCCATTTTGCCACACCCACTTCTGAAACCCATATCAGACATAAATTTTCGCCAGTTCTGAGGTGTGTGCAAAGTTTCATGACTTTTCGAGCATGTTTAGGCTCTCAAAAATGCGATTCATCTTAGAGAAGAACAATAATAATAATAATAATAATAATAATAATAATTAAAGCTGCAAGCAGCGATGAACGGGCCCTCGCACCCGGGCTCACCGGCAGCGAGTGGCTTTAGTAAACAGGTGAACGGTGAGAAATATGCATTTAAACTCATAAATATAAGTTGAATATATCAATGTTTATTCCATATATGTGCCAATCTTTCTGTTGCCAGCAGGTGGCGCTATCATTATAATGGAATATTGGCCTTCAGATGTGTTCAGGCCAGGACTCTTATCGAACATGCGGAGTCTGGGGAAGATTGAACATTTTATGCCTGAGTTACAACAACTTCTCTTGCTGTGGCGAGACATCAAATTTTGTCATGGCGCCATGGACACGCCCTTTAACAAAAACTGAAGATCTCCACAATTTAACATTGCACAGGCCTTTAGATTAGACTGACCACAAAAAATACATTAGTGTCAAAAGATTTCTAGGAGTAGTTTGTCGCAGCGTAAAACATGTCACTTCCTGTTGCCATCAGGTGGCGCTATGACTATAACTGAATATGGGCATGTAGATCTGTTAAGGGCAGAAGTCTTATCTAACATGTGTAGTTTGGGGCTGATTGGACATTGTATATCTGAGTTACAGCAACTGCCTTTTTCATGGCGAAACATCGAAATTTGTCAGGCTGCCATGGACACGCCCTTTAACGAAACCTCAAGATCTTCGCAATTTAACATCGCAAAGGCCTTTAGATTTAACTGACCAAGTTTGGTGTTGATCTAAATAAATCTCTAGGAGGAGTTCGTTAAAGTACAACCCCTGAAAATGGCAAAAACAACGCCAATTTTGCAGAGAAAATTCTAAATAACCGACTTCCTGTTGGGATTCGGATTTCGTACCAAGAGACTTTTTTGTAGGTATTGGTGTGTTACATGTGTGTACCGATATTTGTACATGTACGTGAAACATAGCTTGAGGCGCACTCCGTTGAAAGTGTATATGCACTCAGTTGAAAGTGTATAGGTGGCGCTATCGAGCCATTTTGCCACACCCAATGGAATATTGGCCTTCAGATCTGTTCAGGCCAGGACCCTTGTCACGCATGTGAAGTTTGGGCAAGATCGGACATTTTATGCCTGAGTTATAACATCTTTTATTCCCATGGCGACACATCGAACTTCGTCACGGCGCCATGAACACGCCTTTTAACGAAAACTCAAGATCTTCACAACTAAACATCACACAGGTCTTTAGATTAGACTGACCACAAAAATAACATTGATGTCATAAAATTTCTAAGAGTAGTTTGTCGCAGTGTAAAATATTTAACTTCCTTTTGCCAATAGGTGGCGCTATGACTATAACTGAATATTGGCATGTAGATCTGTTCAGGTCAAGAGTCTTATCTAACATGTGAAGTTTGGGGCAGATTGGACATTGTATGTCTGAGTTACAGCAACTTCCTTTTATATGGCGAAACATCAAAATTTGTCAGGCCGCCATGGACACGCCCTTTAACGAAACCTCAAGTCCTTCGCAATTTAACATCGCAAAGGGCTTTAGATTACACTGACCAAGTTTGGTGTTCATCTGAATAAATCTCTAGGAGGAGTTCGTTAAAGTACAACCCCTGAAAATGGCAAAAACAACACCAATTTTGCAGGGAAAATTCAAAATAATGACTTCCTGTTGGGATTAGGATTTCGTACCAAGAGACTTTTTTGTAGGTATTGGTGTGTTACATGTGTGTACCGAATTTTGTACTTGTACGTGAAATATATCTTGAGGCGCACTCCGTTGAAAGTGTATATGCACTCAGTTGAAAGTGTATAGGTGGCGCTATCGAGCCATTTTGCCACACCCAATGGAATATTGGCCTTCAGATCTGTTCAGGCCAGGACCCTTATCACACATGTGAAGTTTGGGCAAGATCGGACATTTTATGCCTGAGTTATAACATCTTTTATTCACATGGCGACACATCGAACTTCGTCACGGCGCCATGGACACGCCTTTTAACGAAAACTCAAGACCTTCACAACTAAACATCACACAGGTCTTTAGATTAGACTGACCACAAAAATAACATTGATGTCATAAAATTTCTAGGAGTAGTTTGTCGCAGTGTAAAATATTTCACTTCCTGTTGCCAATAGGTGGCGCTATGACTATAACTGAATATTGGCATGTAGATCTGTTCAGGTCAAGAGTCTTATCCAACATGTGAAGTTTGGGGCAGATTGGACATTGTATGTCTGAGTTACAGCTACTTCCTTTTTCATGGCGAAATATCGAAATTTGTCAGGCCGCCATGGACACGCCCTTTAACGAAACCTCAAGTCCTTCGCAATTTAACATCGCAAAGGGCTTTAGATTACACTGACCAAGTTTGGTGTTCATCTGAATAAATCTCTAGGAGGAGTTCGTTAAAGTACAACCCCTGAAAATGGCAAAAACAACACCAATTTTGCAGGGAAAATTCAAAATAATCGACTTCCTGTTGGGATTAGGATTTCGTACCAAGAGACTTTTTTGTAGGTATTGGTGTGTTACATGTGTGTACCAATTTTTGTACATGTACGTGAAACATAGATCGAGGCGCACTCCGTTGAAAGTGTATAGGTGGCACTATCGAGCCATTTTGCCACACCCGATGGAATATTGGCCTTCAGATCTGTTCAGGCCAGGACTTTTATCACACGTGTGAAGTTTGGGGAAGATCGGACATTTTATGCCTGAGTTATAACATCTTTTATTCCCATGGGGAGACTTTGAATTTTGTCACGGCGCCATGGACACGCCCCTTAACGAAAACTCAAGATCTTCACAACTTAACATTGCACAGGCCTTTAGATTAGACTGACCACAAAAAAGACATTGATGTCAAAAAATTTCTAGGAGTAGTCTGTCGAAGTGTAAAATATGTCACTTCCTGTTGCCTATAGGTGGCGCTATGACTATAACTGAATATGGGCACGTAAATATGTTCAGGTCAGGAGTCTTATTAAACATGTGAAGTTTTGGGCACATTGGACATTGTATGTCTGAGTTATAGCAACTTAATTTTTCATGGTGAATCATCGAAATTTGCCAGGCCGCCATGGACACGCCCTTTAACGAAAACTCAAAATCTTCGCAATTTAACATCGCAAAGGCCTTTAAATTAGGCATACCAACTTTGGTGTTGATCTGAATTAATCTCTAGGAGGAGTTCGTTAAAATACAACGCATGGAAATGGCAAAAATGACACAAAATTTGCTCATAATATTAAAAATAACCGACTTCCTGTTGGGTTTAGAATTTTGCTCTAGGAGACTTTTTTGTAGGTATTGGAGAGTTACATGGGTGTACCGATTTTCATACATGTACGTGAAACATAGCTCGAGGCGCACACCGTTGAACATGTATAGGTGGCGCTGTCGAGCCATTTTGCCACACCCACTTCTGAAACCCATATCAGATGTACATTTTCGCCGGTTCTGAGGTGTGTGCAAAGTTTCATGACTTTTTGAGTATGTTTAGGCCCTCAAAAATGCGATTCATTCTGGAGAATAATAATAATAATAATAATAATAATAAACGGAGCAATTCCAAGAGGGTCCTCACACCATCGGTGCTCGGGCCCTAATAATAATAATAATAAACAAAGCAGATACAAGAGGGTCCTCGCACCTCGGTGCTCGGGCCCTAATTAAAGCTGCAAGCAGCGATGAACAGGCCCTCGCACCCGGGCTCACCGGCAGCGAGTGGCTTTAGTAAATAGGTGAACGGTGAGAAATATGCATTTAAACTCATAAATATAAGTGGAATATATCAATGTTTATTCCATATATGTGCCAATCTTTCTGTTGCCAGCAGGTGGCGCTATCATTATAATGGAATATTGGCCTTCAGATGTGTTCAGGTCAGGACTCTTATCAAACATGTAAAGTTTGGGGAAGATCGAACATTTTATGCTTGAGTTACAACAACTTCTCTTGCTGTGGCGAGACATCAAATTTTGTCATGGCGCCATGGACACGCCCTTTAACCAAATTTCAAGATCTCCACAATTTAACATTGCACAGGCCTTTAGATTAGACTGACCACAAAAAAATACATTAAAGTCAAAAAATTTCAAGGACTAGTTTGTCGCAGCATAAAATATGCCACTTCCTGTTGCCAGCAGGTGGCGCTATGACTATAATGGAATATGGGCATGTAGATCTGTTAAGGGCAGAAGTCTTATCTAACATGTGAAGTTTGGGGCTGATTGGACATTGTATGTCTAAGTTACAGCAGCTTCCTTTTTCATGGCGAAACATTGAAATTTGCCATGCCGCCATGGACACGCCCTTTAACGAAACCTCAAGTCCTTCGCAATTTAACATCGCAAAGGCCTTTAGATTTAAATGACCAAGTTTGGTGTTGATCTGAATAAATCTCTAGGAGGAGTTCGTTAAAGTACAACCCCTGAAAATGGCAAAAACAACACCAATTTTGCAGAGAAAAATTCTAAATAACCGACTTCCTGTTGGGATTCGGATTTCGTACCAAGAGACTCTTTTGTAGGTATTGGTGTGTTACATGTGTGTACTAATTTTTGTACATGTACGTGAAACATAGCTTGAGGTGCACTCCGTTGAAAGTGTATAGGTGGCGCTATCAAATCATTTTGACACACCCGATTGAATATTGGCCTTCAGATGTGTTAAGGCCAGGACTTTTATCACACATGTGAAGTTTGGGGAAGATCGGACATTTTATGCCCGAGTTATAACATCTTTTATTCCCATGGCGACACATCGAACTTCGTCACGGCGCCATGGACACGCCTTTTAACGAAAACTCAAGATCTTCACAACTTAACATCGCACAAGCGTTTAGATTAGACTGACCACAAAAAAGACATTGATGTCATAAAATTTCGTAGTTCGTGGCAGTGTAAAATATGTCACTTCCTTTTGCCAATAGGTGGCGCTATGACTATAACTGAATATGGGCATGTCAATCTGTTCAGGTTCGGAGTCTCATCAAACATGTGAAGTTTGGGGCAGATTGGACATTGTATGTCTGAGTTATAGCAACTTCATTTTTCATGGCGAATCATCGAAATTCGCCAGGCCACCACGGACACGCCCTTCAACGAAAACTCAAGATCTTCGCAATTTAACATCGCAAAGGCGTTTAGATTAGGCATACCAAATTTGGTGTGGATTTGAAGAAATTTGAAGCAATATCATCAATAACATTCTTAACTTTTGAGTTGAAGGAATCAAGGAGAAAATCAACAGAGTCTGCAGAAATGGTTGGTGTTAAAGATATAGCCTCCATAAATAGTACACTTGTGTTGTAGGTTGTAGGACTTTTATGTGAAATGTTTCCCTAATGAACCACTACCTGTATTTCATAACACCTTTAACCTGCCCATAGCTTTAACACAAAGGTCCCTTAAGAAGCTCTTATGCAGCTGTGACAACAATTGATGCCATAACCGAGAAACTCATAAAGCAACACCTGTTTGTGTTGGCTGTAAGACAGACTTCAGTGCATAAAATTGGCCAATTAATTTCCATCTGTGATTGGTCTTAAATTTTAAACAGTACTGTCATAACTATAAAGGGTGCATTATTTGAACTGGAATAATCATTCTTTATCATTTTAATGTCCACTGTGCTTTTTACAGAAACATGTTTTAACCTGCCTGATGCTATATCAATTAAATCATCAACTATTACATCATATCATTCCAGTATGATCAGTATGAGAGTGTTGATTCTCAGTCCATTAGGAGATATTTAGGTGTAAATGATCTAATTTATAGGCCTTGTCATTATGTGCTCTCTCATAATGAGCTCTCTTTTGTGACTAGGATATCTTTAATGATGCAAAAAAAGGCTTTTAACAGTTAGGATGTTGCAAAGTGAGTTGTTATCAATATCATTGTTTTTTTTCTTTACAGTTGCATCCCATTCAAGCAATCAGTCATCCTGGGTATGTACTTTGGGGCCTTCAACTTCATGGATGCTTTCAAAGGACGGGAAAAGAAGAGGGACTAAATGTTATAGAATGGAGTTCTCTAATTTTGATACTTAATATCATTTTTTCATGATTAGTAGATACCTCTGCCAAACAGTTATTACATGGCCTCTTATAAAATAAATCATAATAAAATGGATTATGAATTTCATACTGTTTTGACTTTTTAGCTTAAAAAAAAAAAACTTTTTTTAACCCATTGTTAGGCATAGTAATGATTTGATGTCTTACTTCAAAACCATGATATATAAGTGTGATAATACCAGTAACGACAATGTCAGATGCACTTGTGCTATATCGCTACACATGAATAACCATGTTTATTGTAATACATTTACTTTTTATTGCATTCAATCCTGATTTGCCAGTAATTGTTCACTGATCCTACAACCTGATGTACGTTTTCTATAACCTGTCAAAAAGAACAGTATACTGATGTAATCTAATAAAAATAAAAAAAATAATAAAAATAAAAATTGTGCTGGAAATACATTACTTAGAGTTTGGAAGAATAATTTTTAATGGCTAGAATGACATGAAATGTGAGTCAGGTCCGCTCCATGGACAATGCAATTATTAAGAATACAACACAGATGAAAATATACATTAATATAGCTATGAAAGATTGAAATAAAAGTAAACAATAAAAATATAAGAATAAAATATAAAAAAGATGTATATTGTAGAATTAAATATAGAACGCATCATAATGTGCATGAAAGTAAACTGTAGTCTTAAATATTAAGATACCCAGGGATGTACAAGAGGCAATGTGCATATGTGCATTATACTGTAGTCTTAAATATTAAGATACCCTGGGATGTACAAGAGGCAAATGTGCAAACAGGTTGACTCTTCCAGTATGTCAATGTGAGGTAGAGAATGATGAATATCTTACTAATAAGTGAATATTAAGTGGAGACATGAAGATGTTAAGAGGCTGGTTTTGAGTTTAAGAGCATTATTACTATATTACATCTGTGTTACATACAGAGAACATATAGTAGCAATTTTATCATTTTAATCTGCAGTCCTACAGTAATGCAAGACTGGTAATGGACAAACCAATTTAAAATGCTGTGCCCAAGGCTCAAACCCTTGTTACGACTAAAAATTTGTTTGATTTGCCTAGGGACATTAAGGGAATGTAACATTCATAAAAACTATAATAAAATTTGGTATATATCTTAGTGCATATTAAATGGTGGGCAAGTTGTGAAGAGGAGAACACTACAAGTTCAAACAAGAAAAAGACTTACTTAAGATTTATTAATTTCAACCCCAATCAGTACACCAAGAAATAGGCTTTAGATTGGTCCAAAAAGTGTGTATATATAATGTGTGTGTGTCTATATATATATATATATATATATATACAAACTTACACTCAACCAGAGGTGGAAAGAGTACAAAAATATTCTACTCAAGTAAAAGTACCATTACATTAATGAAATTTTACTTAAGTACAAGTAAAAGTACCAGTCTAAAAATCAACTCAAGTAAAAGTAAAAAGTAGCTCATTTAAAATTTACTCAGAGTAAAAATTACTTAGTTACATTTTAACAGTGGGAGGGAGTCAAAAATGGGACAGGCCAAGGGTGTCAAACTCAGTTCCTGGAGGGCCACAGTCCTGCACAGTTTAGATTTAACCCTAATTAAACACACCTGATCCAGCTAATCTAATCATTTAGGTTTATTTGAAAACTACATGATATGTGTGCTGGAGCAGGGTTAGAACTAAACTCTGCAGGGCTACGGCCCTCCAGGAACTGAGTTTGACACCCCTGGTATAGGTCTATTAATCTCAAACTAGTTGTTTTTAATTAAAGGAATCAGTTATTTAGAATAATAAAACATTTGGGCTGTTACCAGGCAAATCAGTATCAACAAACTCATCTTTTAATGCAGAAGATTCATTGGAAGTGGCATTTAGATGTATTACACTGTTTAGTGCAGGACAAGAATGCATTTAACCTGCAGTTACAAATGCATGAATAATGTTTTGATATACAAGACATAAAATGTTGAATACTCATTTGAAATGATAAGAAATTAATTATTTAAAAAAAATCAAAAGATACTTTAAATGTGAAATTAAAATGGCCAGTATGTGTCAGCAAGTCACTGTTAATAAGTGAGTCATTGCGACTGAACCGAATCATTTAAACGGTTGATTCATTCAGGAACGAAACACTGTCACGTTGCTCAGAGACGCAAAACTGTGCTTTGGTGGCTGTGTTTGGAATTATTTTCTGTTGTAGAAATAGAGCTAAAAAGGCAATATGGTGTCTAAAACGCAAGTCTCTTAATTAACTTTGGAATTTTGGAGGAAAAGACGGCATTCTTTGTGTGATTTTTATTAAATATATAAAATTATATAAATATGTGAATTTTCTGCCCCTATATCTTCAATTTTGTGATCATGCTAAATGCATTTGGAGACTGAATCACACAGTGAAAGAACGCACTATAAATGCGCGTGCACATCATTAAAACAAAAAACATGATATTATCGCAGATGATATATATAGCACACTCCTCACCACTGTCTTTTTGGCTAATTTGTGCAAAACCTCTTGCTAAAATGTCAAAGCTTCATTTTAACCACCAATGCAACGATGCAATTATTTAGCTTACCTCTACATTCTTGCGAAGGGTTGATGTCTTGTCGAGATTTTATAAGCTGCTAGTTTGGTCTTCCTAGGCAAGTACAGCTTACACTGCATAATAGAGCATACATATGACCAGGGGTTCACTTCATTTCCTTCGAGTTCAACTTCAGAATATGACGGGGTTTCGTTTTCAGCGGTGTCTGCACCACTAACGCCTGTTTTGACCGTCTGCATCTTTCTTGTGATTTTAGCGCCAGTTTGCCCTCCTGCCCATTATTTACTGACGTAGTTTCCAGCGAGCGATTTTTTTTTTTTTTTTTTTTTTTTTTACTCAGTAATTAATGTGTTTTAAAATGTAGCGAAGTACAATACTTCAAACAAAATATACTTAAGTAAAAGTAAAATTGCAGATTAAAAAAATTACTTTAAAAAGTATTAGTACACAAAAAAGCTACTCAATTACAGTAACGCGAGTAAATGTAATTCGTTACTTTCCACCTCTGCACTCAACAAATTAAGTAATTAAGAGAGCACGAGTGTTGCCAAATCAAAGAAACCAATTAAAACTAAATTATCCTAACTAAAGAATTTGAATCTAACCTAGAATAATCAAAATAAAATTAATTCAAGAAGTATGATTATAATACATTTGTATTCCAAACATGCTTATTTGAAGTGCATAAAAAATATATTGAATTGCATTTTAACATATGTCTAAAAAGTATATTAGAAGTACTTTTGCATAAATATATGCTTAGTTATACTCATGGACGTGACCAGGATTAGAAGACAGGGAATTTGTAACTTGCGTTTGCAAAATCTTTGCACTCACAAACAAGCATGTGTGTGTGTGTGTGTGTGTATATATATATATATATATATATATATATATATATATATATATATATATATATATATATATATAATTATACACAGTGAGAGTACATACACATTTATTATGTAAATACAAACTTTTATTTTGAATGCGATTAATCACGATTATAATCGTTTCAGCCCTAGTTAGAATATAGGTAGCATATAGGTAGCAATATAATTGCCATTGGCTAGTAAATTTTTCAGTTTACTCACCAGACTGATATAATATTTTACACACACACACACACACACACACGTATATATATGATTCCAATCAGCTTATATTTGTAAAATGGCACAGCTTCTTAAATCTTAGCTGCTTAATCAGTCAGTCAAGCATTATATTATTGTGACGGTGGGTGAAAGGACAGTCTGGAAGCAAATGCAAGTTTACTGATTTAATGAGAAGATATAAAGTGAGTACATAAACAAACAATGATGATGAGACAGCGACACTCCGAGGGGATGGTGAAGAGGTGAGGATTCCAGCTGATGGCGGAGAGAAGGTGAGTAATCCGGATGACGGCGTGAAGCAGCAGGAGAGGATGGCACAGGAACTGCTGGGAATAGAGCCGAAGGTAAGTGTCCGTGGCTGAGTGAATGTGCGGAGAGAGGATGAGGTTCTAGGGAAACACAGACATCCAAACGCAAACGACACTGAGAGCCAACGAACAGGGGAACCACATCAAACATTAGACAACGATCTCACAAACACAAGACGTGAGACAAGCCATTATATAGTGGATGAGTAATGATACAATTAACGGAGACGCCCACAACTAATCAGTGCAGACGCGGAAGACACATAATTCACCACAAAGTGTAAACACCCCGAGATCAGTTCCCAGAAGGGCCTACCTGCTGTTTGTATTCATCAATAAGGGAGTGATCCAATATGTCCCTAGCAGGTACCCAACTCCTCTCTGGACCGTAACCTTCCCAGTCCACCAGATACTGGAATCCTCGTCCCCTCCGTCTCGAGTCCAGAATACGATTAACCGAATATGTCGGTTCCCCATCTACGAGACGCGGCGGCGGGGGAACCGGAGTAGGCGGATTAATACGTGCATAAAACACGGGTTTAATTTTGGACACATGAAAGGCTGGTGTATCCTCTTGTACGCAGGAGGTAGTTTGAGGCGGACTGTCACCGGACTAATGATTTTGGTGATAGTGAACAGGCCGATAAATTTGGGAGCTAATTTATTATAAACGGATCGCAGAGGAATGTTACTGGTAGAAAGCCACACTTTTTGACCCACGACATAGATGGGAGGCTTTGACCAGTGGCGATCGGCCTTGGCCTTAGTGCGCTCCCTCACCCGGAGCAGAGTCTCGCGGGCTCTGGTCAAGGTGCGGTGACACCTCTGGACAAACGCGTGAGCGGAGGGGACCGCGACTTCAGATTCCAGACTGGGAAATGCTGGTGGCTGGTACCCTACACTACACTGAAACGGAGAGAGGCCCGTAGCTGACACTGGCAACGAATTGTGGGCGTACTCCACCATAGAGAGTTGTTGACTCCAGGAAGAAGGATTCTTGGAGACCAAACATTGCAACGTCCTCTCTAAATCTTGGTTGGCTCGCTCAGATTGCCCGTTGCTTTGGGGATGATAACCCGATGACAAACTAACTGACGCCCCTAACAATTTGCAAAACTCTTTCCAAAATTTGGATATAAACTGAGATCCCCTGTCCGAAACCACTGTCCGAAACCACGCCACGAGGCCATGAAGCCGAAAGACGTGATCTAAAACAGTGACCGCTGTCTCCTTGGCTGTCGGTAATTTGGGCAAGGGAATGAAATGTGCCGCCTTCGAGAACCGGTCCACTACGGTCAAAACGACCGTCATGCCATTAGAGGGCGGGAGGGCGGTAACAAAATCTAGAGTGATATGGGACCAGGGTCTCGAAGCGACAGACAACGGTTGAAGAAGCCCATCAGGAGGTCGGTTAGATGACTTACCACTGGCACAAACTGAGCAAGCCAAAACAAAATCACGGACATCGCGAGCCATACGTGGCCACGAGAATCATTTGTCCAACCAACCCATTAGTTCTACTTATCCCTGGGTGACAAGCCACGTTAGAACAATGACCCCACTGGACAACATCGGACCTTAACTCCTCCGGCACAAATAAACGGTTCAGTGGGCAACTGGACGGAGGCGTTACCCCTTCTAAGGCCGTCTTGACCTTCGACTCGACCTACCATACGAGTCCTGAGACCGCTAATCTCTCAGGCAAAATACACTCGGGAGTAACGGGACGGGCGGAGGGATCAAAAAGATGTGACAAAGAATCGGGTTTGATGTTTTTGGAACCCGGGCGGTACGATAGGGTAAATGATACGATTCGGTACGACCGAAAAAAAGTGCCCACCGAGCCTGCCTGGAATTGAGTCTTTTGGCAGTTCTGATGTATTCTAAATTCTTGTGATCGGTCCAAACAATAACGGGAACCCCTGAACCGTCGAACCAGTGGCGCCACTCCTCTAACGCTAATTTGACCGCCAACAACTCTCTATTTCCAATGTCATAATTACGTCCGGCAGGAGATAGTCGATGTGAAAAAAACGCGCAAGGGTGTTCGGACCTTATCGTCCGAAACAGCACGTTGGGACAACACTGCTCCTACCCCCACCTCTGACGCGTCGACCTCCACCACGAACTGCCGTGTAGGATCGGGGCCACAAGGATGGGAGCCGAAATGAAGCGGTTCTTGAGGTTAGTGAACGCAGCCTCAGCTGTGTCCGACCACCGGAGTACTGGGGGAAGTCAAGGCTGTCAGAAGTGAGGCTAGTTGACTAAAATTACGAATGAAATGTCGATAGAAATTGGCGAACCCCAGAGACCGCTGTAGGGCCTTACGGGAGTCTGGAGATGGCCAATCTATCACAGCCTTAACTTTGTCAGGGTCCATACGTATTCCCTCGGACGAAACGATATATCCTAAGAAGGGAACAGACTGTGCATGGAATACGCACTTCTCCGCCGGGACAAAAAGCCCATTCTCTAGTAACCTCTGGAGCACTCGTCTGACGTGTTGAACGTGTTACTGGAGAGATGAAGAAAAAATCAGTATGTCATCCAGGTAGACATATATAAACTGATCTACCATATCTCTCAACACGTCATTCACGAGTGCTTGGAAAACCCCGGGCGAGTTGGAGAGCCCAAACGGCATCACCAAGTACTCAAAGTGTCCTCTAGGGGTGTTAAAGGCGGTTTTACATTCATCCCCCTTCCTGATGCGGACCAAATGATAAGCATTACATAAATCCAATTTTGTGAATATAGATGCTCCCTGCAACCTTTCGAAAGCTGAAGACATGAGTGGTAAAGGATAAGTATTCTTAATAGTAATGTTGTTCAACTCTTGGTAATCAATACAAGGTCGCAGCGAACCATCCTTCTTACCCACAAAAACGAACCTTTTTTGGTAGTTTAAGACATTAAATTGTAAGCACGAAACACAAGATACTTCTCTTTTCAATATGAATAAGGCTTTATTAGATAAATCTAAAGACATATAAGCTAATCAAACACATAAGCACACGCACTCACACATTCACAAGTTGCAGGAAGATAGAACGTTAGGGAAGAATGAGTTTAAGAGAATGAAAATGTGAAATCCTAAGTTTACAGCAATACGTGAAATTGCAAAGACATGAACAACCATCCTCAATGAGGTTAAAATTATATTAGATACACCAGTACAAATGTGAGTCTGGAGGTAGTTACTTGCGTCGCCTGTGTAATGGGGTTCCCTTTGTTGTCGTTGAAAGGGGGTTTCCCGAGGTAGCTAAATGGTTGAAAGTTCAGTAGCTGGCTGGCGGATATTAGGTGTTGCGAGTCAATCCTAATATCAGACGTTTGACCCTTGCAGGGTGTCTAGGTGTTTCACCTACTCAGGAAAGAGGGGAAGGAGAAGGATAGGTAAAAGAAGAACAAAACAAAACAAAGCTGCTGTGGGTTTTCCTAGCATGGCTTACAACTACTATTGAGCTAGGATGTCATGTGCACCTAGTGTGTCATGTACCTTAACTTAGTGTCAGGTTTTCTACCTATTGTGAGGATGGCTGCACGTTTCTTCATGGTGGGTATATGTAACTTCGTACACTAAAAGTTGGATATTCTACCTGTGGTAAGAATATGTTTGTTGAATGTGGGGTCAGTCAAGCAAGCCAGGAAGTTATTTAGCAGACGGAGGCAGTTTGGCATGGCTGTGTGAAGCAGGGTTGCAAAACTTTGTCTCCTATGTTACGTTCTTCTTGGGATGCCTTCTGGCTGTAGCAGACTTTCTGACCTTCTGTGCCATGGTGGTTGCTGTTGCACAGACAGGGAATGTGGTTCCTGGAGTTGGAGTTAATTTGACAGTTTGTTAATGAGCGTTGGGTGACTGAGGTGATGTTCTTTAGTACCTCAGATTTTCCATCAACGGTTGGCCGTGAAATACTTGCTCATTCCGGGTGGTTGTTGAACAGGTGCTTTTCATCTCTGATGTGGTGCACCAGGTGATCGCCTTCTGATCTGTCACTGGTCACAGCTAGCATGACTCAACTTTGTGGTCATATGCATGTAACTGGTCTTGAAGAAACCCTTTCAGTTGTTTCGTGACTGGTTTCATGTCTTCTGAAGGTAAGCTGTCATGTTCTTGTGCATACTCAGCACTGTGCATGTCTGAGTGGTGCTGAGGTGGGTTTTGTTGTTTGTTTTTGTTTGTTTGTTTTGTTCTTTGTTGTGTTGCTGTTGGATGAGTCCAGTGATTACCATTGGATGTCTGGTTAGGTTTCCAGTTATTCTTATCCTTTTGGTTTCTTGAGAAGCGGGGCTGGTCCCATGGATTTTTCCAGCAGTTGGGCTGAAAGTGGTCGTGGACATGGGTGTCATGTTCTCTGTGCTCTTGATGGAAGACTCTGGTGTTGTGATGCAACTGGGTGTCGTCCAGTGCAAGGCTTGAGTCTTTGGTAACAGAGTTCAAGAGTGTGGAGGTTCTGTTATAGGCCTTCTGTGTTAGGTCACGCAACTGTTGGATGGTCATGGAGCGTGGACAGGCCATAACGCCTAGATGGTGGCTGACTCCAGGGTGCAGATTCTTTAGGAAGAGGCTTTTGAAGTTCACATCCTCTTCAAGGTCAGGCTTGTTGTGTGCAGCAAAGTAAGCTTGTCGGAGTCGGTTGAAGTAAGCTTGTGGAGTCTCTTGTCGACCTTGTTTGGTTTCCAAGGCAGTTAACAGTCCGTGTTCAGACTCTGGGTCTGTAAACTCTTTAATCAGGACCTCACGAAGTCACTGGTAGTTTAACTTTGTTTGACTGGGCTGTCGATCTAGGAACTTTCGTAACTTGGGACTGGATGTGGCTCTAAGGAGGTATAACCGGTCTCTGTCAGTCACATGAGGTCTCATTTCCAGATGAAATTCGATATATCGCAGGTAAGCCTGGATGTCGGGGCCCTCTTTAGAGTTTGGGTTGAACCTGCTGATGCTTTCAGACAGCTTGTTGAGGTCTTTGATGGTCATCCCATGTGCTGCTCCAAGGTCAGCTTGGATGGGAGGTTTTCTTTCGTTGGCAGGAAAGGGTTGTGTGGCGAAGCCAGGTGAGGTTTTGGGTTATGGCCCTTCGCTCCTTTCGTCATATGCCAGTTCTTGGACGTGGGACTCTGCTCTGCTCAGCAGTGACGAGGCTAAGAGATGTTTCTCTTTCCTTGGCTCTTGTTTCTGCTTGTAAGCATTTTGGAGTTCTTTTCTGACCATGTAGAGCTCATCGTTGGTATTGTCTAGTTGTTGGGTCAGATTGTCCATTTCAGTTCTGTACCTTCCAAGGTCAGTACTGCAGCGAACTGTACAACTACAACATAAACTTTAATGTGGACATGCTTAATAACCTGTGGCCAAATGAACATCATGAGGAGCTTCCGAGCATCTTGGAAAGCGAAGTCAGAGCTGCAATCAAGAAATTAAAAAGCAGGAAAGCGCCTGGTATCGACGGACTTGAAGGTGATCTTATTAGGATTGGCGGAAATGTTTCAGTGAAAGCCATGTACAAGTTATGCAGCAGAATATGGACGACTGGTCAATTTCCAGCGATATGGACCAAGTCATTGGTAGTCACGTTGCCAAAGAAAGGAGACACCACCAAGTGTGAGAACTACCGAACAATAAGCCTCATTTGCCATGCTAGTAAGATCATTCTTGAAATCATATGGAGTCGAATGGAGAACACAATCGAGATACAGATGGCTGAAGAACAAGCAGGCTTTCGAGCCAGGCGAGGAACTATCGAGCAGATCTTTGCCATACGACTTCTTGCAGAGAAACCTCTAGCACTGCAAGACAAGGAGTTGTATCTGGTGTTCATCGATTTTAAGAAAGCGTTTGATCGAGTCTGGCATGAGGGCCTATGGCGAATTCTACATCATTACGGCGTTCATCCAAAGCCAGTCAAGCTAATTAAGAACCTGTACGCTGAGACTACAAGTGCGGTACGAATCGGCTCAACCGAATCAATCTGGTTCAGACAGACGGTGGGTGTGCGCCAAGGATGTATCCTATCTCCTGATCTTTTTAATGTTTTCTTGGAGCATATAATTAGAATGGCGCTTGAGAAAGAGAAACAACCAAACGACAAGAAGATCAGCACTGAGACCAAGATGAGGCTGTACCGCTCACTATTTCAACCAATCGTGCTTTATGGATGCGAGACATGGACCCTGCGAGTGAAAGAGGAGAACATGCTTAATGTGTTTGAGATGGCTGCTCTCAGGAAGATTGCTGGTGTCAAGATAATGGACAAAATCAGGAACAAGACCATACGAGAACGGCTTGGGCAACGACGAAAGATTGTCAACGACGTGCATGAGAGGCAGAACCGTTGGCTGGGACACATACTCCGAATGGATGGAAATCGGATTCCTTACATTATCTTGGAAGGCCGAGTAGAAGGCATGCGACGACAAGGACGACCGAGAACTAATTGGGCCAAATCGGCGTTCGAAAGAACGGGCCTGAGCTTGCAGAAAGCACGCAGCCTAGCACAGGACAGAGAGAAGTGGAGATCTTTGAGTTGTCGCGTGGGAGAGCCTACGTCTGCTACCACTACGTAAGGGACATGGTCTAAGAAGAAGAGAAGAAGACCTTTCAAGGTGGTCTTTCAAAGCACTGATTTCAGAATTCTTGTTTCTGATGTCTATCTTGGCTTTCTCTAGTAGCTGTTCGGCATACTGGAGTCTGTTTACCAGGTCTTTCAGAGCAGCCGTTGCATGTTGCTGGTCGAGCTGAGCTGCTGCCAGGGCTGCTTGGAGCTTCATAACTTTTTCCGTTGTTTCCTGCTCCCTCTCGTTGGGTGCTTTGAGTTGATCTTGAACTTTCACTTCCAGCTTGTCTATGCGACGTTGAGCATGTGTCAGCTCCTCTTGAAGGTGGGTGATGTGCTTGTCGCTCAGTTTCAGCTGGGTTGTGAAGGCATAGCTTAGGGATGATCTTGACTAGCTCCTCAAGGTTGTTGTTCTGGCTTGAATCTTGTGTCAGGAATCTTCTCAGGATTGGGATTATTATTAAAAATAATAACAGTTCAAATGCCTTGGGGGTAAGGCTGTCTGTCATGCCTCTCAGCCAAGTGTTCACATCTTCCCCATGGGCAGTGGGGTCTGCAGTCTGCGGCATGTTGGCACGCTGGAGAGAAGATAGACTGACACAGATCTGTGTGGAGTAAAAGCCTATGTGTGGTGGGACAACTCAACCCTATCTCACGGCGGATTCGTACTAATTCGTATGAATTAACCAAGTGGCTAAATCGTAATATCATACGAGCTGGGTCGTATGAATTCGTACGATTTGTTCATTGCATTTAATAAATGCCCATCAAGACGAATTCGTACTAATTTCGCACGATTTAATGTATTTGATAAATCGTACTATATCGTACGATTTGTTTTTCACGTTCAATTAGTGTGTCCCAGTCTCACGGCAGTTCGTGATTTGGTCACGTAATTTAATCTATTGATTCGTGGCAGGGACACGTTTATTTCGTTATTTTCGTGATTGCATCACGTTTTTTTTTTTTTTTTAACTAATGCATTTAAATTGGATATATCTTTCATGCAACAGCACGATACTTTCTGATTAATTAATTTATAAACTTTTTCCACAGGACAACAGAAGAAACTCACAAAAACTTTTTTTAAAAATCGGAGCTTAACATACTGTAACAAAACTGAGCAACATACTGTATTGCTGGTGACAAAAACACATATTCAAACTTTTTTGCTGTAAAATGCGCAATGGTTCTTTTTTTTTTTTTACTTTTTTATTGATTTTATATATATATATGTCATGTTAAGATCGACACACGCTTGTGATCTTCATGCACACTTGGGCCAAATAAAGGA
Organism: Carassius carassius; assembly: GCF_963082965.1. Lineage (NCBI taxonomy): Eukaryota > Metazoa > Chordata > Actinopteri > Cypriniformes > Cyprinidae > Carassius > Carassius carassius. The sequence goes on along the minus strand of NC_081766.1, from coordinate 23,364,715 downwards.
AATGTGCAAAGATGGCAAGTGTGGGTATTTGGACAGTACAACAGATTAAGAAACAACAAATGCTGTGCAAATGATAACAGCAGGAATGTTTGATAAAAGGGACAAACTATCACAGACCAACCTGCCTCTGCAGCTTTCTGTCTTCTCCATTTCTGAAGGAATACCTCTCCACAAACACAACTGGGGTGACTGCTTCCTTTACGTCTTTTCAGCTAAAAAATAAATAAAAGGGGAGAGAAAATAAAATAGAATTATATACAGAATGTCATCTGTGAGCAAAATATTTAAGCTATAAACTAATATGAATGAACTGCAAGATGGGAAAAAGTTTTTTTTTGGATTTACATTAAAAAGGTATTACAAGCATGGTACAGTAAATGTGATTACTGTGAAATATGTCATATAAAAGCACATTAAAACACTACCATTACAATGGTACAACCATAGTTACTTTGGTGATTATTGTGCTATTACTATACCATAGTAAAACTAGTTACTGTGGTAAAAAACATGGTAAATGTCCTGTTTACTGGGTTTGACCTATTATTGTACGTGTCATGGTTACCATGATTTTACTACAAATACAACTTCCATCTTTGAACCTGAAATGGATTTAAAATGGATCCCGGGTCTGTGGCACGTCACGTGACAGATAGTTTAATCACCCCAGTTAGCAACTCTGTTCATTAAGTTAAATGCAATGAAACTCAAAGATAGCATTGGATGACCGATATAATAGAGAGTAAACATTAATAAATAAAGACAGAATACATTTTATAACAGGCATTAAAAGAGCATATTTATTACTCCTCACCCAACCTGTGGCTCTTGTAAACTGATGGCAAGTATCGTGATGTGTGCTGAATGAGACTTCTTGAACGTGATTTCATAGCGATAAACATCTCATGTCAGTGACGCTAGAGGCGCTTGACCGTACTTCAGTTTTTGACGCTTTGGGAGTAATGGATGGACGCACAGTGCGTGATGGGAGTCAACATTCCATTGACTCCCATTCATTTTGGCATCACTTTGACAGCGAATAACTTTACATCTGAGGCGTTTAAAGACTCCATTTGTCCATTATTTATTTCTAAAGATACACGACAATGTATAAAGGGCTCCATTACCTTCTATGTTACATTATGGCCCCGTAGAAACAGTTTTTGTAAAAATAGGCTAACGATTGCGTCATAACCACTCGACTCTCTGTCGCACAGTAGAGAAATTACCGTACAGACAGGAGGAGAAGCTCGCAGGCAATCGGGGAGACGTCAAGAGAGAAGGCCATAGATATAGAGTCCATAAAAGCAACGGGACAAAATATTTCAACTACGTTTTTGGGGAATTGGAAATAATTCGGTATGTGGCAAGTGAATACAAGAGAGGATATAGTGCGGGTTGTCTCCAAAAATTTGATTGATGAGGGTCATAAAAGCCATCTGTTCTGGACACCTGTTTGTACACCCCCCTCCCCTCCCTGTACACCCCAGTGACCTAAATATGAACTTATGAACCTAAGAAGGAATTTCGGAGGGAGGGAGAAGTGTTGGGAAGCTATGTGCTTTTTTTAAACTCTGAAAAGGGCGAAATCATGAAAATGGTGTAAGGGAAGATTTTATTAAGGTTTTAAGTACACAGTGTATTTCAAGAAAAAGGTTATAAACACATAGCAGCAATGGAAACAATGTAAAAACGTTGTTAAAGTTGTTACAAATTAAATAAAACTAGGTTACTGGTTATTTATCTAAATCAACTAAACAAGTCAAAAACTATCAGATATGTTTTCGTTAAGCAACACATGAAAAAGATGTGAGAGCTTGTAGCATTACAATTTAAAAACTTTTAAGGTTTGTTACCAGCTAGAAAAGAAAGAAAACTAGGTAATAGAGTTTTAGCATTTGTACCTTACCTGATACTAAAAAAGAAGCGAATGTAAAGAAACGATACAAACCAGAAAACTTGGCGTTTTGTCACGATGTTAGAAAAAGTTAAAACAAAAGAAAAAATATGGTAGGCATTTACGCGGATCTAAAATAAAATACATCAGACAAGATACTAGTCAAATCTATGCAGTACTTTACCACTAAACTGTTACTGACAAGAGAGTTAAACAAAAGAAAAAAAAAGATCTCACAGCAAAGTGTTACGACGTCTCCGGTAACATTAGATCGACTCAAACTAAAAAAAGAAGCTAACGTAAAGCAATGTTACAAACCAAGAAAGTAGCGTTTGTCACGTCGGGTGAAAAGTAAAAAAAAAAAAAAAAAAAGGTAACTTAGGCATTTACGCTGATCTCAAAGAAAATACATTGGACCCCGTCTTTAAAACACCAGCACAAGATACTTGTCAAAACTATGCTGTACTTTACCACTAACTAAGGATGGCTGAAGCGAAACAGTCGTTCCGAAGCTTTGCGAGATCCCGAAGCGCAGATGTGTCGAAACACTGATCCGAAGCGTGATTCGAAACACCCATGTCACGTGACTATGACCAAACGAAGCCTCGAAGTGTTTCACTAATTGTTTCATCAGGTGTGGTCCGCCGAATCAGCGTTTGATTGGAACGGTCGGGAACAGACCACACAATCGCACATCTGTATAAAAGTGAAATAAACGCATTTTGACCTCGTGGGTTTTTGTGAGAGGAGTTTGACTTTGAGATAGCGGATTTTTGGTGATATAGTGACATAGTGCGATTTGATTAGTTATAGGCAATTTAGACTTACATTTAAATTTACACAACACATTGACTGAGAGGCTAGAGACAAACAGAGTATACATATAGTGACACATTAATAGATACATAGATATAAATATATATAGACAGCTAGATTAATAGATAGATACATATATAGATAGATTACAGATACATATATAAATACATATATTATAGATAGATACATATATAGATACATAGATTATAGATACATATCTAGATACATAGATCGATTCATATATAGATAGATAGATTTGGATAGATAGATAAAATGGAAGCTCCCCAGAAGAGATGCTGTACATCTGTGGTGTGGGAGCATTTCCATTTAGAAACCCCAAATAAAGTGAGATGTGTGTATTGTGATCGGCAGCTAGCCTACTGCAACAATACATCATCCATGATGCGCCATTTGAGGAGCACTCATCCTGCCATTTTGCAGGGTGCAGAGGATGGCATTCCCCCTGTACCTAGGCCTGCTACTGACACTGCTGGGCCATCTAAGCAAGGTATGCATTGTTTGGGATATAATTATAATTGAAATATAATTACAACCTTTTGGGACACTGTTTATAAAGTTTATAAGTTATATAAAGCACTGATTATAAACACTGGAAGGTTTCCAAATAATGAACCAGTAGGCTATACTTTTAATAGATGTGCACTAATTGAAGCTGTATTTTTCCAATGTATTTGTCTGAAAGTATGTTTTGTCTTCTCTTTTAAAAGTCAGACAGAGGGAATTGGATGAGGCTCTTATAAACATGGTGGTGAAGGATCTGCAGCCCTTCACCATCGTGGACGATGAGGGATTCAGGGCATTTGTGAACAAGCTTGATCCAAGCTATGTCCTCCCATCCCGGAAGGTGCTTAAAATAATGGTCAGCGAAAAGTACAACAAAGCCAAGGAGAAGACAATGGAGGACCTACAAAAGGCCGAATTTGTTAGCCTTACAGCTGACATGTGGTCCTCCATTAATATGGATGGATATCTTGGTGTGACTTGCCATTACATAACACCAGAGGCAAAAATGGCAACTGTTGTACTGGGTGTAAGGAGGTTTTACCAAACCCACACAGCCCAGCATCTCATGGAGGCTAAAGCCTTGCTAATGGCTGAGTGGGGAATAACCTCCAAAGTTCAGTGCATGGTGACTGACAATGCATCTAACATGATCCTAAGTGCCCAGCTACTCCACCTTCGCCATGTCCCATGTTTTGCTCATACTTTAAATTTGATTGTGAAAAAGGCACTAGATCAAACCCCAGTCATCAATGAAATACGCCAGAAGGCCAGAAAGATAGTGGGGTTGTTCAGATCCAGCTGCAAAGCAAAGGACAAGCTTGTGGAGATGCAGAGCTTGATGGGAAGACCAACTCTGAAACTGATACAGGAGGTTGACACGAGATGGAACAGCACATTTGACATGCTACAGCGCTTGTATGACCAACGTGAACCAGTGGCTGCTGCACTTTCCAACTTAAACAATGATACTGCTCCCCTGACAAGTATTGATTATGACATTATTGAACAATCATTGTCAATACTGCAACCATTCAAACTCGCAACAACAGAGATGTCAGAGGAAAAGAGAGTGTCTGCTTCAAAGCTTATACCACTGTACAGGATGTTGCAGCACAAGCTTGCACAGAAAAAAGGAAATGCAACGCAGGAATCAACTGTTCAATTAGGTAGGCCACAATGACCATACTACCCATGTGATTGGCCATAAATGTCATATTATTGTCATTATTATAAATATGTGTTTCTCCTGTTTTGGCTCATAGGCTCACATCTGCAAGAAGGTCTGCACTCCAGATGTGGAGGTTATGAGAGTTTTAGAGCCTTGGCACTGGCTACACTGCTGGACCCAAGGTTAAAAAATGTGGCATTTGGAAATGCTGCCAAAGCCCAGGAAGCTGAAAAGCATATCACACTGGAGTGTGCTTCACTGATGCGTTCAAACACAAATCCTGGTGAGCAGTTTCAGTCTGTGTTATGTTATGTAATCTGAATCATGTAATATAATATATCCTTCATATATGCCGTCAGTTTAGGATTTGTTACTAATTGCTGTTTTCATTTTTATTCAGACCCAGAAATGTCAACATCACACCCATCATCATCATCATCACCATCACCATCAACATCAACACCAGTAGAAACACAGGACAGTTTATGGGAACTTTTTGATACTCGCATCCATCAAACCAAGATGATACACAATGCTACAGCTGATGCCACAGTGGAAGTGAAAAAATACATCAACGATGCGTATTTGCCCAGAACTCATGATCCACTAACTTACTGGAAAGAGAGAGCAGTAATCTTTCCTCATTTGTATGTCCTTGCAAAAAAATATCTTTGTATGCCAGCAACAAGTGTCCCTTGTGAGAGGATTTTTTCAAAGGCTGGAGAAATTATCTGTAAAAAAAGAAGTAGGCTAAGTCCTTCCACAGCAGATAAATTAATATTTTTGAATAAAAATCTCTAAAAAAGTGAGACAGTGTGGCTTGATTTCTTTTATTAATATTCATTTTTCATGACCAAAATAACATTATGCACAGTGAGGAGCCTATAGGTTACAAGCTTCACATATTAGAACATTATAATAATAAAAAAAACAACACTTTTTTTAATGGCTCGTCAAGGTTGTTTCAGATCAACACCTGCAAGTGACCACTAGGTGTCACCGTTGAGACGGGTGTCGGATTGATTCGAAGCCTCGAAACAATATGGCACATTTGGTTCAACTGTTTCATTGGTTCACGAGGCCTCGATTTTGCCATCACTAGCACTAACTACAATTAGTGAAAATAAAAAGATCTCCCAGCAGAATTTGCGAAGCCTTCCGTAAAACAACCTCCTAGCACCGCAGACACACTCAGAATGCTTATGTCTGGTCCCACTCAAACCACTCCTTCTTCCTCTTTCACGCAAGGCTTTAGGTGCATTTACCGCCACCTACAGGGCAAGAGTGTGAAGCATTGACGTTAATGAAAACTAACTCAAACATAAGAGATAAAAGAAATACAAAAATAAAATGAATGATAATAATAATCTTAGTAGTGATTCTTTAAATACTGTTTATCAACTCTTTGAGATATTAAAATAGGTTCAGCTGTTTCAGAAGATCACATTTAACACAAAGTCAAGACACATGTATTTCATCTTATAAATAATGACTGATTAAGTGCAATGTGTCCAATTCTATGGCGAGATCTTCCCTTCTATTCCCAAAAATTCTCCTTTCATTTCCAACTGTTCTTTGAATATTATATAAATGGCGTCCTTTATTCTAACCAACCCATTTAATTTGACACGTATCTTTTTATTTTTTATTTATTTTTAATTAGACCTTTTATTTCTAATTTACTCATTGGAGTATTAAATACAATGTCTGACATTTTAATGCTTTTATCTGGTCCACTACTTTCATTACCTATATGTGTGGGTATCCATACAAAATAAATATTTGTTTTGCTTGTATTCTGAACAAACTCTGTAAAATGACTGACAAAATGTCTTGTCTAGTAGGAGCTTCGCCACTCTTTAAACTTGATAGTACTGAAAATGAGTCTGAACATATGACTACTTTAGGTATATTAATGTGTTCAACCCCACTGAAGAGCCAATCATTTCTGTAGTATAAACAGACTGATGATTAGATGTTCTTTCTGGTATTCTATATAAATATGCTCTTTATTTTTAATCTTAACAAAAGTCCTTGATGTTTTATTTTATTTTAATAAGCCACTCATACTTTATTTTAGTAGCCTTAATCATTGAATATGTCTTTTATTTTGTTAATATTAACTTCTGGCACGAAATTCTACATTCATAAATGTATGTTTTTAAAAATTCCACCACGTTTAGTGGCGTTTAAAGAGGAATTTGTGATGTATTTGGAGACGTTAAAAGGAATGAAAAGTCCCAAAGCAAGATTTTTGTATTCTTCATTAGAGGACTTTGGTTTCTTAATGTGAAAATCTGTTACTCCCCACTACATTTTCTTTATCATTATACTTTTCTTTTTTCTTAAGTGTTGTTTTATTTATTTTACATTTATTTTATTTTATGTTGTACAGAATGTGAACAAAAATTTAGTGTAATCTCAGACCGTATTTGTAAATCTACCAGTAATGTACGTCTTTATGTTTTTAATGTTTAAAGCATCGAATAAAAAATAAAAAATAAAAAACACACACTAACACTTCCCCCACCACCCTAATAACGTTGGTCGCAAAGGTTTAAATGTATGTTAAAAGAATTAAACAAAGTAATGTTTTTAATAACAACACATCAGTTCTCATTTGATGAAAACATTCTACCTGGTTTTAATATTAGACCGATGTTTTTACTTTAAAATTAGGTTAACCTATACGATTTAATTTTTTCATCTCAACAAAAATTCCTTGTTGGAAAAAAGTGTTGTTTTATTTAATTTTAATAAGTCACACATACTTTAGTAGTCTAAACCCTTGAATACGTCTTTTATGTTGTCAATATTAACATCTATCATTGCTATATCGTTGCTATATCAATTAAAACATGCGTTTAGGCAAACACAAATCTAACTGGAATGAAATGTTTTGGAAAGTCTTTGAATTTCTTGCCAAAGACTTGTTATCATTTGTATCGTTAAACGTCTAAACTTTTACAACATTACAGGAAAGGCTAAATATTTCATCTCTAGTAGTGCGTAGAAACGCATCTGGTGTCTGGCATCCGGCATCTGATGTCTTTGTGTTTACTTTTACGACCATGTCAGTGAAGACTGTAAAACATCTAAAGGTTTTTGGGGTTTGCAACTCAACTGTAATCTAATTAGTTTTCTGGGGTTCTGGTGTTGTAAATGGTGTGCTGCTGGTCAGCTAAAGTAAAAAAAAATTTTTTTTGTGTATTCAGTGATCAAAGGGTGACAATTTCAACTTTATGGCTTAGACCTGTGATCGCAAGGTTAGCTGAAAGTTCATTTACTGGTCAAAAGGATGTGAAATCTTTTAACAAGTCAGACCATAGAAAAATGTAGTTTTATTTGAATTAATTTAGTTTATTTTAGTTACATTTATAATTTTTATTAACCCCTAGATCTTTCAACCTCAACATAGACGTACTGAGAATGCAAACAAGTACACAAACACAACCATACAATCATAAACAAACACACACACACACAAAAATGTAACCATACAGAAAACATGAACATGTAACCAAACAAATACAAATATACACTCAAACATTATACATATTAAACATACATAAATAGACAAACAAACAAAATAGGTCACACACACGAAAATACCTATATTAGATTGAAAATGAGTTGTCATTAGTTTTCTTTGAAACCAAAAGTGTTTGTTGCTACAAATGTCTCACAGAACTTTATACAATAGATTAGATGGCATTTCTCACTTTCCAAATGGTGTTGTTAACCATGATGTTTAAAATAGTTTTAAAAAAGTATTATTTTTTAGCTTTCATGTAGGATTCATGTCGGCACTCAAATGTTTTTAGCAAGAGTCCAGAGACAGATGAAAATAGATGCGTGAAAAAAAAACAAATGTAAGAGGTTTTTAATGACAGACTAAATGCTTTAGGTTGTTTAAAACAATTGAGTTTATGCATTTCTCTTGAATGTGTGTACGGTAACCGTTGCATACATGAAGCAGAAGAAATACATAAACGCATTGTGGTTGATGTTAAACAATAAAAAATATTATTTATATATCATAACTTACTTTCTTTTCAAAACACAATAAACATTCTTATGACTTTTTTAACTGCGAACAACCGGTTTGGTTGGAAAATAAAAAATAAATAAAAACATATGTTTTTTAGTTAGAATGCTTATAGTTTGTAGTAAAATCACATATATAAGCTAAAACATTTTTCTTTCAAACCACACGGTTTTCACACACACACACACACACACACACACACACACACACACACACACACACACACACACACACACACACACATCACAAAACTGCCAACAAGGACCTTAAGCTTTTGTTTTAACGTTTAGCTGTAGCTGAGACCTTGGTGGAATTATTTTACGCACAGTTTTGGGGAGGTTACTATGAACTTTTTAATAGCTTATAGATCACAAATTACCCTATTTAAAATCTAAAAGGTTGTGCAACTATATCAATTTCTTTAAAAAAGTAATGTAACTGATAACTTTTTACTACATGTTTTAAGACTTGTAATGTTTTCAACCGTTAATCTTTTGAAACATGTAAACAGGACGGGGTTAACATTAGAGTGCTCAACAGCTAATGACCGTCAGATTTTTCAAAATCCTTCATCACTTAAATTAGGATTGTGATCGTGATTTCATTTTAATGCACAACCACCACGAAATCAGATTTGCTTGGAGATTAAATACATAGAATAGTTAGAGTAGTTAAAGTGGTTTATGAAATATATCAATTAAATCTGGTCGTGTGTGAAAAAATAGTCAGCTGTAACATTTTTATAATTAACCGCAATTTAATTATTTTTTCTCACTGACTGTAACTGATTACATTTATTTTTGTAATCAAAGGATATAATTTAGCTATATGTAACTAGTTGATCCCCCTAACAATGATTATGCGTTCTAACAATAATAGATGGTGAAAGAGTTCATTACCCTCTTTAACTTTAAAAATGCGGACAGTGTCGCTTAACACTAGTTTGGCAAACAAGGGTTTGCTCTTAAAACAACCCCAGACCCCGACTTGAAAGCACCGTAACAAGTGTAGCCATTGCAGAAATTTATTGCAGAGATGCAGTAAGATAAACTCTGGATGCACGATTGACCGACTTATGACATGTTTACCATATTATTACAAGGCTCTGCTTACCTAGTTTTATGATGAAATATGTCTGTAAAAATAAACAAGCATACACACAATCTCCAGAATGGGGGCTGATGATGGGGGTTCATCATTTCATGATGAAGACAGACTGGATATTCAGACCACAGCAGCAGGACACGATTGTCTTTTTCTAAAGATAAAGACAATTTTTGGTTTCAGGACACACGAATCCTAATGGTTCACAAAATAACATAACAACGGTTGCTCCATTACAGCTTAGCCAACCCTATTTTAGCCTGTTTTAGCACATGTACAGTATATCGTATTATTCTTGAATATAGTCGTTTAGTCTAAATATGTGTTAACAGTTATTTTATTGTTATTATATGTATTATATGTTTTTGTTTTACAAAGGGGTTCAATTTAATACGTTTAACTAATACCTCATTCAAGCTATGTAGATCTTCAGGTCAGGGAACTACAATACCCATCATACACCTCAGGCTTCAAACATGACCGTCGTGGATACGTACTCATATTGTATGTGGCAACGCTCTAAATCATTGGACATCTGATTAAACGCATGCGCAGATAACCTAAATAAAAAGACGTAAAAAGATTTCTACACTGTTTGTGAAGTATACGCTCCTTCCATGTTGTGATGTTACAAACCTCTTTTTTGTGATCTGTTTTAGTGATGCAAAGTCCGATTCACTTCTGAAAAATTATTCATTTGGACAGTTTGGTTCAATGAACCGATTCATAGGGCCCTTAAGTCATTTTCGCAGTTATGTCAGTACACATTTTTTTTCTTCTAACAACTCAAGAGTCATTTTATTTCCATGAATCATCTAAATAAATTTATTGTGTGAACACATATTGGTGGTTATTATCATCTGTTCATTTAAGTTAATGCTGAATCATCTAAATAAAGTTAACTGTGTGAACACATATTGGTGGTTATTGTCCTTTGTTCATTTAAGTTAGTGATGTTTGTGTTTGCAGTTTTAGGCACAGTGCCTCTGTCATTTGTTTAGCTTAAACATCAGTTTTTAGTCAGTTACAAAGGTGTCAGGCATTAAGTTTTTGTATTTTTAACTAACCTAATTATGACAGAGTAACAGGTTTCAGGTGTTTTTGGTGAGTGTAAGCGGTGAAAACTTAAATGTGACCGTCGAGTAACGTTAGCTACTCAAACGAAGACAAATTGTGTAAGTGTTCATTAAGATGCCGAAATGAAAATAAGCGTACAAATATTCATAATGACAATAAGTACAATATACCCTAAAAACACAATAGCCCCTGTTAAGTACACCTAAAATTTGCTAGAGTGGTGAGATATTTACATTTACATGTATTCATTTAGCAAACGCCTTTATCCAAAGCGACTTACAGATGAGGACGGTGGAAGCAATCAAAACAACAAAAAGAGCAATGATATATAAGTGTTATAACAAGTCTCAGTTAGGTTAACACAGTACACGAAGCATGGGCTTTTAAATAATATAATAAATAAAAAGAAAACAGATTGAATAAAAAAGAATAGAGCAAGCTGTGTTAGAGATCTTTACACACACACACACACACGTATAAATAGATATAAACCGCAATGTTTTCATAGCGTTACACTTTGAAACCAGAACGATATGTTACCATGATTTTGTTTCTCTTTGAATCTGTTTACCGCAGTTTCACCATCCTAATTGCAATGGTTTGGTCTTACGCTTAGGGCCTTATACGATTCCTTTTCTTAGTTTTTGGTCTCGTATTAGTGGGTCTCTTTGTTCATACAAAGCAATATTTCTGTGAATTTGGGTATTAAAATATTGCTTTAAACATCGTCTTCATTCGAGACGTTTACTTAACATCATTATATTATCCTTTATAGATATAAGATATGTTGCTTATTATTATTGAATTGTTAACAAACAAACAAAAAAGTTTCTGAACTCAGAGAACAGAATAGCAAGTGAAGTGGATCAATCTTTTATTTCAACACTATATTGTTGAATATACATCGATGTAGTGAAGAAAATGATCAAATTGTCATTAAAAACAAATATGACATTACAGGCAATCTAACCAGAATAGAAAATCTCTCTTTTTTATATTTACTTTCTCCTTTTTCATATTTTTATATAATTGTTGAAAAGATTTGTGCTACTCTGTACTGTTCGACATAGCATTTTTTTTGTGCTCTGTTATTTTACATTCTGTAACGCCTTGTTGGTTAATAAAGGTTTATTAAAAAAAAAAAAAAAAAAAATGTTTGGGAGTAATGGATGGACGCACAGCGCGTGATGCGCGTGGTGGGAGTGGCTGCGCTGTATATTAATTATGTATTATTCTTATTTAGGTCTTTTTCGGTTATTATTTCGAAGCTGGGTTGCTTAGCTGTTTATTGATATTTTTAAAACTATAACGCTACATCTGTAACAAGAGCTCATTCAAATACTGAGGTGCTAAACCATTCAGGGCTTTATAAGTAATAAGCAATATTTTTAAGTCTATACGATGTTTGATAGGGAGCCAGTGCAGTGTTGACTGGACCGGGCTAATATGGTCATACCTTATACAACGAAAATATTTTTTTACATGCAATTATCCAAAATGAAACCAAACAAGATTTGTAATGAAGATAAAATAAATAAGAATAAAAGCTGCACATCTACCATCACATGTGCAGTGCAAATCTTGCACATATTTAACACACCTGCATTTAAAATGCAGCTGCATTTTTTTTTCATTAAATAATATGAAAGCAAGTAGGGCTGGGTGATAAATCGATTTTGTCAATTAACTCGAATTTGTAATTTACATCGGTTTGTTTGAATGAAAATCGGTTTTCTTTTTAACATCCACCGATGCACCACTCAGGCTCCCGTAGTTCAGAGTGGCTCAACCCTCCCCCGCGAGTCTGACAGAGACACGCCGCCGAGCAAAGGATGAGCGGAGCTGTGTGATTCTGACTGGAGCCTCCATCACGAGTACAATTCATGCCAACAACCCGTAATATAACTGCATATATTCAGCAAGAATTCATGTTAAACATATTTAACTATGGCTTGATCAGGTTATAATGACTGCAATAGTCGAGCGGGATGTTAAAGGCTATATGAGTTTGTCTGTTTCTTTTACTGATTATTTTCGGGTTAAAGCATGATTTAAACAGATAAAGCACATTCACACGCAATCGCTTAAGCAATAATGCATTCAAACAAATGTAATCTTACAGTGCTACTACATTATCAGTAGGCTATTTGATTTTGAAATCTTGAAGAAATTAATCGATCTGTTTAGATAAAATAACTGACAAAAATGTACTGTTATTTTCCTCACAAACAAAATTTGGACACCTGATGAGCTAGTATTAACAAAAAATAAATAATAATAAAATAATATATAATAAAAAATAATAATAAAATAAAATAAAGGTATTTCCAGCATTAAGGTAATAACATCACAGTTTTTTATCATCTTGTCTCAGTTATAAGTTTATAACTATATTAAAACTTGTTTTGAAAAATTTCTTTGTCATTTGAATATTGATTTTAAAATCGATTTAAATCATAAATTGGATTTTTTTTTTAGGCCATATGCTATTGCCCAGCACTAAAAGCAAGTAAAGAAGGCTCCCTTTAAAATCACTTATGTTGTCAGTTAATGAAGCTCTTTTTTACATCGTGTGTATTTTGTTGATTATAATGAGAGAACTTGAGTTTAATCGTGAGGACGTTTTATTAATCCGTCCATTCTTGAGAGTTTCAAAGATTTAATCGTGCAGGTTTAATTTTATTCGTTTCTTGTTTTAGGCTAATTAGGCATAAATAATGGGAACGAAATGATACAGTGCTTCATGTTTAAACATGCAACAATATCTTAATCAGTTTACAGACAAATTTTTTTCCCCCAATAAGTTAAAGGACAGGTAACGAACAACAAAAATGCATGTTGTTTTATTAAAGGAAAAAATATAATTATATTGAAAATATAAATTAAAATATAGGCATAATATATGAAAAAATTGACATTTTTCATATTAATCCATCAAGCCAACCCCCCTAAAATAGGCTACCACTTAATGCTCCGATGCAAAGTAAACCACGATTTATTTTGAATAATATAACGCATAATTAATATAATATAAATAATACTGCACACCTTTTAAATGTGTCAAATCTAAAATATGGGTTAATACCATGTAGATTAGAGAAAATATAATCTCAGGTTCAGGCACAGGCACAGGCTTGACATTTATCCTGCTTGCATTCGTTCGAAGAACTGCATATAACTTCATAAGTACCAAACTTTCGTCTGTGGATATTAAATATTAAATATTTTAACTACAGTGTTTTTCTTTCATTTTCCCTGACTGAAGCCATCAAATCTAACACATCAGTGAGGCAAAACTGACGTCTATTAGCGAAAATGTGCTTTGATGCGCTTGTTTGATAACTTGTGTTAAAGCGCCACTCAGCGGTCAAAGGCTGCAAATGCACTTTATACCGCTGCTGCGGCGGTACGTGCGGCGGTAAAAAGGGCCTTTTGAATGTCTACTTAGTGTAGATGGTGGGCCAAGGGGAGATTTCGTGTTTTCAAACGATCTGTGGTGAGGGATAACCCAGTTTTTTATATGTTACCTCTAGGCTTTTCAACAAAGCAAATAAAAATTGTTGCCACTCACACACTTTGTCCATTACTATAATATCGGTAACTTTTTTCAGGTTATTTTCCCGGTGAATAGAACAAGCAGCTACATGCGGGGTCCGACCTGCATGACGTATTTGTTGCCTTCATCCAATAGCGTGCGTGGAAAATGTTGGTGTTGGTGACGCGTTTTTGAACACACTTGAGCGTTTCACTTAAAGGTCCCGTTTTTTGTGCTTTTTTGAAGCTTTGATTGTGTTTACAGTGTGCAATATAACGTGTTCATGTTTCGCATGTAAAAAAACACAGTATTTTTCATACAATTCACCTATCTGTATAACGCTGTTTTCGCTGTCATAAAAACGGGCTGATGTCTTCCTTGTTCTATGAAGTCCCTCCTTCAGAAATCCATAATGAGTTCTGATTGTGCCAGCGGTTCCTGTGTTGTGATTCGAGAGCAGCTTAGCGCACGTTGCCCTCCTGGAAACGCGATTGGGCTAGTTTTGGAGTAGTTTTGATAAGTAAGTGGGCTGGATTTGTTTTGAAAACCTGGCAATCCTGATCTGAACGCACATACTGGAGATGTACTTATAATCACAGGAGCATTTTTACTGATTTGATTTTTTTGCAGGGCCCTAACATCTAGTTAACAAAGCTAAACAGCGTTGCCCTTTGTGTAATAAGTTACAGAAACTGTTAAACGCACCAACTTAAATAATAAAATATACTTACTGATTTTGTTCCATAAACAACGCCTTCTCCAGACAAAGAGGGAACTGCTCCATCTTTCAGTAATAATCTTTGTGCGAATCCGGCATTAAACTGATTGAGATTGAAGAAGCTGTCCTCAGCAAAATGTGCTGCACATAGTTTTACATGTGGATTACTATTTTCGGGAACCGAGTTAAACATAAATTGTAACCATTGATCTCTAAGTACAGCATCCCTGGGAAGGCCAAACAAAGGTGATTGGACTCCGAGATGAAAATGACAGCGTTTCAACGACATGGCGACAAAAGCACTCTTCAAATGCAACTCTTCCTCCTTCTCTGTGCAAGCACAACAAGACCACTCCCCCTTTTTTGTGTATTCCTGTGGGAGGAGGTTAGTCAAAAAACGGTTTTAGTGACATCATTACTGCAGGAACTAGAGGTATGTAGTCCAAACGGGTCGTTCGTTGTAGGCGAATTCTGTTAAATAAAATATCTCGCTTGGCATTGAACTTTGAGCTTTAGAATTTTACAGATATTATTTATACTCTAACAAAAACATTACACACTAACTAAAGTTTAAAACATGGGATCATGAAGAACGGGACCTTTAATAGTACGATTTAAGATTGTTCTATTTAAGATAAGAACTATTTTAGCAAATTCTGCTACATATTCAGTTTGACACAAAATGAGAATGTAGAGGTAACGTTACCCATTTGTACTATTTTTATTTTATGTAAACACCTTTTGTCATACGATGTCCTGTTATTTCTTTATAATCTTTAATACAACCTTCTGATTTAACACATTTGACATAATGTTATAGCTTGGAAACACAACGTCATGCAAAAACGAGACATTTACTTGGATGATATGGCAAAACATGAAGTGCTGTATGCATATATTTGAGGGAAGTGGTGGACCCACCATTCCCTTCACAGACATAAGTTGGGAGAAATGTATTAAATCAGTGTTTCTGTGGAAAGATCTTGCAGGCAGAGAAGGTATCATTGCAGAAGAGGCAGTACAGGTATACAAGTTACAAAGCCAGGAACCTACATATTAAAATAAATTATAAATCATTTAGGTAAAAAAATAGGCCCATTACTTTCAGGCACATTCCTGTGAACGTTTTTTTTTTTTTTTTACGAAAATTACCCATGGTTTTAACAATAACACCGCAAATCATCGTTCTTGTTGCCATGGTAACTGCAAATTAACCATGATTTGTTACTTCAAATAATAATTTACAAAGTATTAATATACTGTAATATTTTTTTGATGTTGTTGTTGCTATAAATAAGAGCTAAGCCATCAATAGCCTTTAAAATGACTTAAAATGCATTATATAAAAAAACAATGAGGCAATAATGATTGGTTAATAATAAAACTTAAAATACATAATGTAGGCAAATACAAAATAAAAAAAATAGGTAAATGTTCGAGAGCTACAATTGTAATTTGAAAATAATACAATTTATTCATTTAGTTTTTTATTTGATTAAAGTTATTTTTTCACCCCTATATTAGGTGTTTTTTTTCATCATCATATTTGAGGAAGTGGGGCACAACAATACAATCCTTCTTAGGGCACCCATTTGGCCAGCAGCGGCCCTGCTCACACCAAAGGCACGTGTCTTATCCACTCACATTCTGCCTCTTGTATGCTGTTGATGCTAAAGGTTCTGTCTAATATGGATAGAAGTCTAATAATCAGACAGAACAGTTAAAGGAATTAATGTATACAAAAAGTACTATAACGATTGCTTTTATATTATTAGTAGTAGAAAGGCAAACATTATAAAACTTCCTTGCTGTCAACATTAAGCAAATACGCATTTATCTCATTTAAACAAATCTTTGAATAGCTAATGAACATTTAATTTCACAAACCTTGCAAACTTCGTCGAATCCAGCTGTGAGATCTTGTGAAGTGTGCATTTTTATCCAGAATGATTGCATGTTCTCTGTGTGATGGTCGATCCATCGATTCATGTAATTTTCAATGTGTGCTGTATCATACGAAAACATCTTTTTCAAATAAAGCCAGGGTAACACTCATTTTACATACTGTATGTAAAATGAGTGTTTTCACGAATTTGAAAAATATTATTCCCAATGCACACAAACTTCCCAAAATACTGAGTGCCTTGCTGGTTACAGTGTTTACTTCCTTTTTAATTATATTTTTATTTAATATTTATTTGCGAAAAATACTTTGTCATCTAAAGTATGTTTATTTTACACATTTATTTTTTAATCCAGTCAAATGAGTTCAAATTTCTTAAATATTAATTAAAATAAAATAAAAATTATTTTGGTTATCGGCCCCCAATGCTTTCCAAAATATCTACCTCAGCTGTAGAAAAAAACAATATTGGACTTTTTATTTAAAAGAGATTACGTTATACGACCAGGAGAAGATCTGACATCATGAAGTTCTTCAAGGATTAACACACCTTTTCTGCCGAACGAGGTAGGTTTAGACATTTTATAGACTTATGTTAAACACACATACTCGATAAATGAATTCTGTAACTTTACCATAGACTGTATAAAAACAGAACTTTACTGGCACACTGTCCGTGAATGCACACGTCGCGCACGCGCAGAGAATGCCGCTTCAGGACATTTGATTGAATTGAAGTAGAGTACACACACACACACACAAACACACACACAGAGTTGTCACACATATATTGTGTGTGTGAGATTGGTGTTATTCAGCTGAAAGTATTTTCTCCTGCCTTTTGCCTGTATGTCAATTTGAGAGAAAGGGGCTTAATACTGTCACTCAAATAAGCTGAATTTTATTTTTCCTTCATTATACGCTGACCTAAACGTCTTCTTTAATCATTATTATTTTCTCTTCTATGCTGCGTGTATAACACGGTCAGGTTCAGAGGTGTGTCAGAACATTGCTATATTGCCTTCTTCGCTGATTTAGGTTTATTGATTTGATTGATGAAAAAAACATAGAAACTCACATGTACACAATTGTTAGCTAAATTATCTTTTCTGATATTACACATTAATGTAAGCTGAGCATTTCCTTTGATGTTTATGAGTATGCTGTGTGTTTAACACAGTCAGGTTCAAATGTGGGTGCAAAAAATCCATTAAAACTCTAGCAGAGGTTTGTCAGAGCGTTGCCATTGCGCTATTGCCTTGTGGGCAAGTGAGAAATGTTAAATAAAGCAACATGGTAAAAATATGAAAATGACTTGATTTTACTTTCAATTCCTTTTACATTCTCCAAGGTATTAACATTTTTCATAACTTCATGTTGGACGTTTCTGTACATAAATGTAAGCACTGTGGCAGTAGTAATGCAATATTTAGAAATTGTACTGTTGTACTCTTGTACTCAAGTTCTTTTAAAAACAAGTACTTCAGTACTTTTACTTAAGTAGACATCTGACTGTAGTACTTGTACTTGAGTAAAATTTTGCAAGGGGTATCTGTACTTTTACTCAAGTAATGAAGCTGTGTACTCTGTCCGCCTCTGGTCATAATTGCTGCTGTACTTTGCATCCCAAGCACCCCTTGCATTTTTATCATGGGTTGGTATTCTTTTTTATTTATTACGTTTTTATTTATGAAAGCATATGGGTAGCAAAATTAAATTAGAAATGTAATATGCAAAATGGCAATGCAATATGTAAAACTGCAATGTGTTTCTGTATTTTAATGTACATTTTCCCATACAAATGATTAATATTTAGTGCAAAATGAAAAATCTATAATATAGTTTACATTTGCCATTTCCTACACTAGTTTTAATATGCAAAATAAAAACATATTACACTAATTTATTAGATATGGTTAATATGTCAAAGCAAAAACTGTAGTAAAATTATCATTTAAATGCAGTTTTTCCTAAATAAGTTTTAACTTGGGGGTAGGACACTAGGGATTGCATTTTCATTATTTCAGAATGCATTCTGAGCCAAAAGTGCCGCAAAATGGTGTTTTAAATTTCTATTATTCTTAGATAGTGCATTGAAGAAGTGGATTGACACTTACATACAAGATGTTTCAATTGCATTTTTACTTAATACCTCACGATTAATAAAAAGTCAATGTGGATTTGAAATGCATTTGAAAATGCATCACGCCCCTGACCTGTCAATCGTTAGGCTACATCAAGGTGGGGCTCGGCAACAGGACACACAATAAGTCAATATTCAGTCAACCAGATGCTTTCCACACTGACTTAAACTAAATTCATCGCTGGGTATTAAATGAAAATGCTATTGAAACGTCTTATATGTAAGAGTCAATGCATTTAAGAAAAATAAAATATTTAAATCACCATTGTGCTGCACATTTGGCTCAGAATGCATTCTGAAATTCTCACAGCATTTTTGCTACAATTATTATGAGGTATTATGATTAAAATGTGTCCTACCCTCAAGTCTAAATGCATTTAGGAAAAATGGCAATTAATAATAATTTTGCTACAGTTTTAGCTTGGACATGTTAAAAATATCTAATCAATTTGGGTAATACATTTTAATTTTGCAACTTATAAAGTGTTTAAATGTTTTTCAATTTGCATATTAAAACTAGTGTAGAAAATGGCAAATGTAAATCATATAACAGAATTTTCATTTTGGACAAAATTTTGGACACGTGTATGGTAAAATGTAAATTAAAACACAGAACTACATTACCATTTTACATATTGCATTGCCATTTTGCATCTTTCAAATTGATACCCATATGTTTCCATATTTATTTACCATTAGGGATGTTCAACACTGACAAAAAAATAGTCATTGAGTTGTTTATTCAGTTAAATTGGTTAGTGAAGTTGTGTAGGAAAGATTTAATCAATGTTTGGAATGGCTTTCTGAATTTAGAATGTGATGTTTATAATCTCTTTGTTTATTGTTATTGGTGATTCCAGATTGCTGTCATAAAACTTACCATTTCCTCCACCATTGAGGCTGAGCTACACATTGCCTTTGTTTTATTTTAAAAATAAAACATCCGGAGGAGAATGGCACATACGCTGGAATTCATACAAATGTAAGGAACATATCTAATGATACTGTGTATAAAGCATTTTATGTGGAAAATAATCAAAGGGTTAATTCAGTCAAAAACGAAAATTCTGTCATTCACCCTCATGTTGTTCCGAACCTGTAAGACCTTTGTTCATCTTCAGAACACAAATTAAGATATTATTGATGGAATCTGAAAGCTTTCTGACCCTGCATAGACAGCAAGGGCCCTACCACGATCAAGGTACACAAACATAGTATAAGGACATTGTTAAAATGGTCCATTTGACATCAGTGGTTCAACTGTAATTTTACAAAAATAATATATATATATATATTTTTTTTTTATAAAAAGAATACTTTTTGTGTGCAAAGTAAACAAAATTACAACTTTATTCAATGATTTCTCCTCTCCTGGGAGAGTCTGCTGCCATTAACTAGAGTACCACTATGGATGTGTGTGCATTAATTTGCCAGTAAACAAGGTGCAGCACATGCAGGGTCTACGTCAACAGCACCACCCACATTCCCCATGGGTCAGAGAGCTCTCGAATTTCATCAGAAAGATCTTAATTTGTGATCTGAAGATAATTGAATGACTTAACAGGTATTTTATAAGCAATGTTTAAACTGGAATTTAATAATTCAATCTCAACCTGTTCTGCACGTTATTCTGTACTTTTTCATTCATTTTCATTTCTTGTCATTAACAGTCTTCCTGTGAAGAAATCCTGAATGAGCGTCAAAGGTTCAGATGAAGGGAATCTACACTTCCAAGACTCATGTATGAACTACTTCTAGATTCCGTGTAAATGTGAGTTTTTTTTTCAAATCTCAGTTTAGGACTTGGACTAAACATGCAGCAAAAGAAAAAAAAGTAAACTTGGAGCCTTGATCTTAATTTGGATTGTATAGTTTTCTTAGTTTAATATTGAAAGTTCAGGCATGAGTGCATAAATCTTTGTTCTGTATTTTTAGATGCTGTACAAGAAAGTTTTTATTTTTATTTTTCGATGTCAATTGTAGATGCAGATAATTTAGCATGAATAAGAGGTTAGTAATCTAACTAGGGGTAGTTCACCCATAATATTATATGAAAATCTCATTCCAATCCTGTTAGACTTTTGTTCATTTTTGGAACACTAGTGAAGATAATTTTAAATGAAATCTGACAGCTGTACTGTATTGGATGTTGAAATTGTAGTTGCATATGCTGTCATGGGCAGCATATGCAACTGTATGAAGGGAAGTCGTGGCCTAATGGTTAGAGAGTCGGACTCCCAATCGAAAGGTTGTGAGTTCGAGTCCCGGGCCGGCAGGAATTGTGGGTGGGGGGAGTGCATGTACAGTGCTCTCTCCACCCTCAATACCATGACTTAGGTGCCCTTGAGCAAGGCATCGAACCCCCAACTGCTCCCCGGGCGCCGCAGCATAAATGGCTGCCCACTGCTCCGGGTGTGTGCTCACAGTGTGTGTGTGTGTGTGTGTTCACTGCTCTGTGTGTGTGCATTTCGGATGGGTTAAATGCAGAGCACAAATTCTGAGTATGGGTCACCATACTTGGCTGAATGTCACTTCACTTTCACTTTCAATGGAGGGACAAAAAGCACAGAGATTTCATTAAAAATACTCTTCATTTGTGTTTCAAAGATGAATGGAAATCGTATGGATTTGGAACGGTATGAGGGAGAATAACTGATGACAAAATTCACACTTTGTGCTTTTTAAATAATATTGTGTTCATGGGAAAATTGTGACATTTCACTTGACTATTGACTATAAGTCTGTAGCAATTGTTAATAATGACAGCCCTGTCTTTGTATACATTTTTACCCCATGTATTTGAAAATCTTTGTGACCACTATTTGGTACAACACCAATATTGTACAAGTACCTGTTCATGATTTCTTTTTTCTGCATGTTGCTGTTTAAACTAAAAATTGATCTATAATACAAGCATTTTCAATGGTGCTTTTCACATTGTTAAATTGATGTCATAATATTTTTGTCTTCACCTGCTTAAGGCAAATAAAAGCTACTGAACGCATTTTTAAGAATGTTCACATGAGGTAAAAATAAACCATGTTCAATTTGTACATATTGTGCTGGATGATACGGAAGAAAATGTTAATCTACAGAAATTTCCATTTTGATGTTGAAGGAAGAGTCCGTTGTCACAACCGGGGCTAGAACCCAGAATGTGTTGTTGGTAGCCCAATGCTCTAGCCACTATACCACAGAGCAGTATAGACCCAAGTTGCAGAGAACCACACAAGGCAGGATTGAAGAAAAACAAACAGTCTTTACTTAGTGTCCTTCTTGAATAAACATAAATTAAAGCTTCCAACTAAGCAGGTCAAAGTTCTGAGTAAAAAGTCTCTCGAAGAAATCAAAACATAGAGCCAAAGGACCTGTCTGAACAAAAGAACTTCAAGACTGAGCAAAGATACAAATAAATGCATGTCTTATATATGCCCACACATACACACTAACAAGCCAGGCACAGGTGATATCATTGAGCTAATAATTAACATGTAATCAGGAAGAAATTGCGGAAGGTCTTGTGCTCTCGGTTTCCCTCTGCTGGACAGACCGTGGTGTGACAGGGCCCCCCCCCCCCTTTATGGCCGGCTCCAGACGGCCCAGGACGGTCAGGATGCAGGTGATGGAATGTATTGATCAAGTCTGGGTCCAAGATGTGTCGTGCTGGCACCCAGGTACGCTCCTCAGGCCCATATCCCTCCCAGTCGACCAGGTAGTGAAAACCACGGCCACGGCGTCTTGAGTCTAACAGTCTCCTCACTGTATACGTGAGGCCACCTTCTATAACACGAGGGGGGGGGGGGGACAGGACCTGGGGGAGACAAAGGAGAGGTTACTACAGGTTTCAGTTGAGAAACATGGAAAGTAGGTCTTACTCTCATCGATCTTGGTAGAGCAAGCTGGTATGTAACAGGATTGACCCTTCTGGTGATCTTGAATGGGCCAACAAATCTTGGGGCAAGTTTTTTGGACTCAACTCTTAAAGGCAAATCCTTAGCTGAGAGCCAGACCCTTTGTCCAATTCTGAAGTATGGAGTCACCCTTCTTCTCCTGTCAGCATATTTCTTGTAGCGAGTTGAAGCACTTTTCAAGGCCAAGTGAGCCCTTTTCCATGTCTTTTAGCACTAGGGACTCCAACCTCTATTTCTTGACTGGAGAACAATGGTGGCTCAAATCCAAATTGACACTTGAATGGGGATAATCCAGTGGAGGAGCTGCGTAAGGTGTTGTGTGCCAGCTCTGCCCATACAAGGAACCGACTCCAAGAGGATGGCTGATGGGATGTGAAGCAGCGAAGATATTTCTCCAACTCCTGATTCACCCGTTCTGTTTGGCCATTTGACTGAAGGTGGAAACCTGAAGAGAGACTGACAGAAGAGCCAAATAGAGACCAGAATGCCTTCCAATAGCGAGACATGAACTGGGGACCCCGATCCGTAACGATGTCCACAGGAATTCCATGGATCCTTACAACATTTTGAAGGACAATGTCAGCGGTCTCTTTAGCAGAAGGAAGTTTAGGTAACGGAATAAAATGTGCAGCTTTAGAGAAGCAGTCCACCACCACCAGTACAACAGTGTTACCTTCAGATACTGGCAAACCCGTGATAAAATCCATGGATACATGAGACCAGGGACGTTGAGGGATTGGCAGTGGGTGTAGAAGACCGGCAGGGCGCTGATTAGAGGACTTCTGTTGAGCACAGACTGGGCAGGCTTGTACAAAAGATCGGACCTCTCTTGACAACTCTGGCCACCAAAACCGTCTCTGAATAAACTCCAATGTCCTCTTTACTCCTGGATGTCCAGCAAGGGAGGAGGCATGACCCCACTGAAGGACCTCAGATCTTGCTTCCTTGGGAACAAACAAACATCCGGCTGGAACCTCATCAGGAATGTGCACGCCATGTAGCGCCTCACGGACAGTATCTTCGATGGACCGGCGAATAGGTGCCAGAATGCAGTCTCTGGGAATGATGAATTCTGGGGAACGGTCCTTCTGGGAGCAATCATACTGCCATGATAAGGCATCAGCCTTTACATTCTTTGATCCAGGTCTATAAGAGATCACAAAATTGAAACGGGTAAAAAAGAGGGCCCACCTAGCCTGACGAGGGTTAAGGCGCTTAGCCTGCTGTAGATAGGACAGGTTCTTATGGTCTGTCCACACAATGAAAGGATGCTTGGACCCTCTAGCCAGTGGCGCCACTCTTCTAGTGCTAGTTTCACAGCTAGGAGTTCTCGGTTACCCACATCGTAATTTCTTTCTGCTGAAGACAGGCTTCTGGACAAGGAGGAACATGGATGAACCTTGTTATCTGTAACGGACCTCTGAGAGAGCACTGCTCCTACTCCCACTTCAGACGCATCCACTTCAACAATAAAAGGTAATTCAGGGTCTGGGTGTACCAAGATTGGGGCAGAAGAAAACAGTTTCTTTAACCTGTCAAAAGACTTCAGCGCTTCAGCAGTCCAGTGAATATGAGTGGGTGAACCCTTCGTAAGAGCGGAAATGGGTGCTGCAATTGTACTGAAGTTACGAATAAACCTCCTATAGAAATTGGCAAAGCCAAGAAATCTCTGTACCTGCTTCAGGGTTTTGGGCTGGGGCCAGTTTGTGATGGCAGATACCTTCTTTAGTTCCATGTGGATGCCTTCTTGAGAGACAACATAGCCTAGGAATGAGACTCGAGACACATGAAACTCACACTTTTCAAGCTTTACAAAAAGATGATTCTCAAGTAGCTTCTTCAGAACCTGTTGGACATGGTGAATATGTTCCTGTAGAGAGTTTGAGAAGATTAATATGTCATCTAGATAGACAAACACAAAACGATTCAACATCTCTCTCAGGACATCATTAATGAAGGCTTGAAACACAGCTGGGGCATTAGCTAATCCAAAGGGCATGACTTGGTATTCCCAGTGGCCAGTTGGAGTACTGAAGGATGTTTTCCATTCATGTCAATGTCAATGTCAATGTCAATGTCACCTTTATTTATATAGCGCTTTAAACAAAATACATTGCGTCAAAGCAACTGAACAACATTCATTAGGAAAACAGTGTCAATAATGCAAAAATGATAGTTAAAGGCAGTTCATCATTGGATTCAGTTATGTCATCTCTGTTCAGTTAAATAGTGTCTGTGCATTTATTTGCAATCAAGTCAACGATATCGCTGTAGATGAAGTGTCCCCAACTAAGCAAGCCAGAGGCGACAGCGGCAAGGAACCGAAACTCCATCTGTGACAGAATGGAGAAAAAAACCTTGGGAGAAACCAGGCTCAGTTGGGGGGCCAGTTCTCCTCTGACCAGACGAAACCAGTAGTTCAATTCCAGGCTGCAGCAAAGTCAGATTGTGCAGAAGAATCATCTGTTTCCTGTGGTCTTGTCCTGGTGCTCCTCTGAGACAAGGTTTTACAGGGGATCTGTATCTGGGGCTCTAGTTGTCGTGGTCTCCGCTGTCTTCCAGGGATGTAGAGGTCCTTTCTAGGTGCTGATCCACCATCTGGTCTGGATACGTACTGGATCCGGGTGACTGCAGTGACCCTCTGATCTGGACACAGACTGGATCTGGTGGCCACGGTGACCTCGGAACAAGAGAGAAACAGACAAATATTAGCGTAGATGCCATTCTTCTAATGATGTAGCAAGTACATAGGTTGTTATGGGAAGTGTTTCCGGTTCCGGTTTACCTAATTAATGCAGCCTAAAAATCCTTTAACGGATTTGGATAATAAAAGCATATTAGTATGTTATGTGTATGCCAGGTTAAAGAGATGGGTCTTTAATCTAGATTTAAACTGCAAGAGTGTGTCTGCCTCCCGAACAATGTTAGGTAGGTTATTCCAGAGTTTGGGCACCAAATAGGAAAAGGATCTGCCGCCTGCAGTTGATTTTGATATTCTAGGTATTATCAAATTGCCTGAGTTTTGAGAACGTAGCGGACGTAGAGGATTATAATGTAAAAGGAGCTCATTCAAATACTGAGGTGCTAAACCATTCAGGGCTCTATAAGTAATAAGCAATATTTTAAAATCTATGCGATGCTTGATAGGGAGCCAGTGCAGTGTTGACAGGACCGGGCTAATATGGTCATACTTCCTGGTTCTAGTAAGAACTCTTGCTGCTGCATTTTGGACTAGCTGTAGTTTGTTTACTAAGCGTGCAGAACAGCCACCCAATAAAGCATTACAATAATCTAACCTTGAGGTCATAAATGCATGGATTAACATTTCTGCATTTGACATTGAGAGCATAGGCCGTAATTTAGATATATTTTTGAGATGGAAAAATGCAGTTTTACAAATGCTAGAAACGTGGCTTTCTAAGGAAAGATTGCGATCAAATAGCACACCTAGGTTCCTAACTGATGACGAAGAATTGACAGAGCAACCATCAAGTCTTAGACAGTGTTCTAGGTTATTACAAGCAGAGTTTTTAGGTCCTATAATTAACACCTCTGTTTTTTCAGAATTTAGCAGTAAGAAATTACTCGTCATCCAGTTTTTATATTGACTATGCAATCCATTAGTTTTTCAAATTGGTGTGTTTCACCGGGCTGCGAAGAAATATAGAGCTGAGTATCATCAGCATAACAGTGAAAGCTAACACCATGTTTCCTGATGATATCTCCCAAGGGTAACATATAAAGCGTGAAGAGTAGCGGCCCTAGTACTGAGCCTTGAGGTACTTCATACTGCACTTGTGATCGATAGGATACATCTTCATTCACTGCTACGAACTGATGGCGGTCATATAAGTACGATTTAAACCATGCTAATGCACTTCCACTGATGCCAACAAAGTATTCAAGTCTATGCAAAAGAATGTTGTGGTCAATTGTGTCAAACGCAGCACTAAGATCCAATAAAACTAATAGAGAGATACACCCACGATCAGATGATAAGAGCAGATCATTTGTAACTCTAAGAAGAGCAGTCTCAGTACTATGATACGGTCTAAATCCTGACTGGAAATCCTCACATATACCATTTTTCTCTAAGAAGGAATATAATTGTGTGGATACCACCTTTTCTAGTATCTTGGACAGAAAAGGGAGATTCGAGATTGGTCTATAATTAACTAGTTCTTTGGGGTCAAGTTGTGGTTTTTTGATGAGAGGCTTAATAACAGCCAGTTTGAAGGTTTTGGGGACATATCCTAATGACAATGAGGAATTAATAATAGTCAGAAGAGGATCTATGACTTCTGGAAGCACCTCTTTCAGGAGCTTAGATGGTATAGGGTCTAACATACATGTTGTTGGTTTAGATGATTTAACAAGTTTATACAATTCTTCCTCTCCTATGGTAGAGAATGAGTGGAACTGTTCCTCAGGGGGTCTATAGTGCACTGTCTGATGTGATACTGTAGCTGACGGCTGAATGGTTGCAATTTTATCTCTAATAGTATCGATTTTAGATGTAAAGTAGTTCATAAAGTCATTACTGCTGTGGTGTTGGGAAATGTCAACACTTGTTGAGGCTTTATTTTTCGTTAATTTAGCCACTGTATTGAATAAATACCTGGGGTTATGTTTGTTTTCTTCTAAAAGAGAAGAAAAGTAATCGGATCTAGCAGTTTTTAATGCTTTTCTGTAGGATATGTTACTTTCCCGCCAAGCAATACGAAATACCTCTAGTTTTGTTTTCCTCCAGCTGCGCTCCATTTTTCGGGCTGCTCTCTTTAGGGTGCGAGTATGCTCATTATACCATGGTGTCAAACTGTTTTCCTTAACCTTCCTTAAGCGTAAAGGAGCAACTTTATTTAAAGTGCTAGAAAAGAGAGAGTCCATAGCTTCTGTTACATCATCAAGTTGTTCTGAGGTTTTGGATATGCTAAGGAATTTGGATACATCAGGAAGATAACTTAAAAAGCAGTCTTTTGTGTTAGAAGTGATGGTTCTTCCATACTTGTAACAAGAAGTAGAATTTACAATTTTGGCTATATGAATTTTGCAAAGAACTAAATAATGATCTGAGATATCATCACTTGGCTGAATAATTTCAACACCATCAACATCAATTCCATGTGACAGTATTAAATCTAGAGTATGATTTCGACAATGAGTAGGTCCTGAAACGTGTTGTCTAACACCAATAGAGTTCAGAATGTCTATAAATGCTGATCCCAATGCATCGTTTTCATTATCAACATGGATATTAAAATCACCAACTATTAAAACTTTATCTGCAGCCAGAACTAACTCGGATGTAAAATCACCAAACTCTTTAATAAAGTCTATATGGTGCCCTGGTGGCCTGTATACAGTAGCCAGTACAAACATAACAGGGGATTTATCATTAACATTTGTTTCTTTGGATAATGTTATATGAAGTACCATTACTTCAAACGAGTTATACTTGTAGCCTGCCCTCTGAGAAATCCTGAAAACGTTGTTATAAATTGAAGCAACACCTCCACCTTTGCCTTTTAGACGTGGCTCATGTTTATAACAGTAATCTTGGGGGGTGAACTCATTTAAAATAATGTAATCATCAGGTTTTAGCCAGGTTTCCGTCAAACAGAGTACATCTATATTATGATCAGTGATCATATTATTTACAAAAAGTGTTTTCGTATAAAGGGATCTGATATTCAATAAGCCAAGCTTTATCATTTGTTTATCCATATTGCTTCTGTTTTTTATTTGTTGAACCTCAATTAAATTGTTAATCTTAACTTGGTTTGGACGTTTTTTGTATTTTCTAGTTCGGGGAACAGACACAGTCTCTATAGTGTGATATCTAGGTGAAAGAGTCTCTATGTGCTGAGAATAAACTGACCTCTGTGACGGGAGGCAGCTAGCAGACGGTCGGTTTAGCCAGTCTGTCTGCTTCCTGACCTGGGCCCCAGTTAGTCAAGTATAAACACTAAGACTATTTGCCATATTTCTAGAGAGAAGAGTGGCGCCACCCCAGGAGGGATGAAGACCATCTCTTTTAAACAGGTCAGGCCTGCCCCAAAAGCTTGTCCAATTGTCTATGAAACCTATGTTATTCTGTGGGCACCACTTAGACATCCAGCCATTGAGTGATGACAATCTGCTATGCATCTCATCACCACGGTAAGCAGGGAGGGGACCAGAGCATATTACAGTGTCTGACATCGTGCTTGCAAGTTCACACACCTCTTTAATGTTATTTTTAGTGATCTCCGACTGGCGAAGTCGAACATCATTAGCGCCGGCATGAATAACAATCTTACTGTATTTACGTTTAGCATTAGCCAGCACTTTTAAATTTGCCAAGATGTCAGGCGCTCTGGCTCCCGGTAAACATTTGACTATGGTGGCTGGTGTCTCTATATTCACGTTCCGTACAATAGAATCACCAATAACTAGAGCACTTTCATCAGGTTTCTCAGTGGGTGCATCACTGAGTGGGGAGAACCTGTTTAATGTTTTGATCGGAACAGAAGAGCGGTGTTTTGACCCACGACTACGCTGCCTCACCGTCACCCAGTTGCCCTGCTGCTGGGGCTCTGTTTCCGGAACCGAACAATGTACAGGAATCCCTGAGCTAGACGCATCCAAAGCCGTATCTAGAGCCCTAACATTTTTACTGTCCTCAATTAAAGTTTGGATGCGTGTCTCTAATTCTGAAATCTTCTCTGTCAGCCTAACTATTTCCCTACATTTATCACATGTGAATCCCTCATCAGCGACAGAGATAGATAAACTGTACATGTGGCAAGAGGTGCAAGAAACAATGATAGGAGAAGCCATTACTCACCGTGCTTGATGAAAATTCTCACTGCGGTTGTTTGATGAACTTGTGAAAAACTGGAGCGAGGGAGAGGAGAAAAGAAAACAGCGATAGGTTCGAATGAAAGCGCTAATGACAAGCTAACGAGTGCTAACGCTTTGCAGGTGTACTGCACTCACGGAAATAAAATAAAAGTGAACGATCAAAGTTAATCTGATAAGATTGATCGATAATATCAGAAATATGGTGTGAATTAAGTTATATTTTACCACTTTAAAAAACAGAGAGTGATAGTAAGATAAAGATTCTAGAGAAAAAAATAAAATAAAAACAGCTACACGGAGCTAAAATTTGCTACAGAAGGCCAACAGGAAGTAGAGAAAACACTGTCCAACAGCGACACCCGCAGGCAGGTTCATCACCCTTCCGAATACATACCAAGTTGTACGCACTCCGCAGATCTAATTTAGAAAAGATCTTAGCTTTCTGAAGCAGTTCAAAAACAGATGACATGAGTGGGAGAGGGTAACGATTCTTGATAGTTATTTTATTGAGCCCACGGTAGTCTATGCAAGGACAAAAAAGAAACCAGCACTAGCTGGTGATGTTGATGGGCGAATGAAACCAGTCCTTAAAGCATCCTGAATATATTCATTCATGGCTTTAGTTTCTGGGGCAGAGAGGGAATAAAGATGACCTCTAGGAGGGAGTGTGCCAGGCAGGAGGTCAATAGCACAATCATATGGTCTGTGAGGTGGTAGTTTGGTAGCGCATTGTTTGCTAAACACTTCTTTCAACTCATAGTATTCAAGGGGCATAAGTGTCAGATCTGGTAGATTATTCAATGAACAAACACTCACCTCTTCAATAGCTGCCAGAACTTCTTTATTCCCAGCCACAAAGGAAGCAGGAGAGGTGCAGGAGTCCCTACATGCTGAACCCCAGTCAAGGAGAGTTCCCGAGGTCCAGGAAAATTGAGGGTTGTGAAGCCGCAACCAGGGGTAACCAAGGATAAGGGGTTCTCTGGAAGACTCAATAAGATAAAAGGAGATTGTTTCATGATGGTTAGCTTCAATGGTTAAACACAGAGGAACAGTTCTAAACCTAATCATTCCAGACCCAATAGGCCTGCCATCCAGGGCTTCAACTTTCCAGGATGCAGGACAAGTCTCATAGGGGATACACATCTTCTTTGCCAGTTCAATGTCCAAAAAATTTTCAGCCGCACCTGAATCCACAAATGCCTTCAATGATATTATCTTCTCTTTTGCATCCCCCCAAGTAAGGGTAGCTGACAACAGTAAACGGGAGTGAGGAGTGTTAAACTGGGCAGCTCCACTCGCTAAGGTCCCCACACACCCTAGCGAGCCTTGGCTTTTAACGCTAATTCAGGGCAGGAAGAGCGCATGTGGCCAGTACCTCCACAGTAGAAACAACGACCCTCTCTCACGCGTCTCTCTCTCTCTCTTTAGGTGATAGGCGAGTCCTGCCCAGCTGCATTGGTTCTTCCTCTGTCTGTTGGTTGAGATGAACAATTTCTGGAACATTTGTAGGTGACAACATGGGCATGACTTGGGGAGAGCAACGTTCTCTTCTCCTCTCACGAATACGGTTATCAATGCGGATGGCCAAGGTTATGAGTTCCTCCAGACTTGAACCCCAGTCTCTACTGGCTAATTCATCCTTAACATCTTCAGAAAGGCCACGGTAGAAGGTTGAGAGAAGACCCTCTGAATCCCATTTACTCTCAGAAGCCAGAGTACGAAAATCAATGGCATTATCAGCCACAGATTGATGCCCCTGGCGTAGGTCAAGCAACCTTCTTGCAGCCTCACGGCCACTGACTGGATGGTCAAACACCTGTTGGAGAGTCTCTGTGAACACCTTTAGATCTGAGCAAATGGGGGACTGTTGTCTCCAAAGAGCTGAGGCCCAATCCAGGGCACGCTCACACAACAGGGATATTATATATGCAATCTTAGCCTTCTCAGAAGCAAAGGAAGAAGGTTGGAGTTCAAAAATCAGAGAGACTTGAGTCAAGAAACCCTTACAGGTACCGGGCTTCCCGTCATAGCGCTGAGGGGCTGGGATCTTGGGTTCCTGGGAAATAGGTGCAGCTATTGGTGGCGGATCTGGGGCCGGTGCTGCCACAGGTTCTCTAGGCAAGTGGGCTTGTAGTTGTTGCAGAGATTCCCCAATCTGGTTAACAGCATCTGTCAGCCTCTGTAGCTGTGATGCATGTGTTCCAAGCAATACTCCCTGTTTACTAAGGGCCCCATGAATCTGTTCAGCCTCTGCTGGGTCCATCATTTTGGTGGCTCAGTCTTGCTGTCACAACCGGGGCTAGAACCCAGAATGTGTTGTTGATAGCCCAATGCTCTAGCCACTACACCACAGAGCAGTATAGACCCAAGTTGCAGAGAACCACACAAGGCAGGATTGAAGAAAAACAAACAGTCTTTACTTAGTGTCCTTCTTGAATAAACATAAATTAAAGCTTCCAACTAAGCAGGTCAAAGTTCTGAGTAAAAAGTCTCTCGAAGAAATCAAAACGTAGAGCCAAAGGACCTGTCTGAACAAAAGAACTTCAAGACTGAGCAAAGATACAAATAAATGCAGGTCTTATATATGCCCACACATACACACTAACAAGCCAGGCACAGGTGATATCATTGAGCTAATAATTAACAGGTAATCAGGAAGAAGTTGTGGAAGGTCTTGTGCTCTCGGTTTCCCTCTGCTGGACAGACCGTGGTGTGACATCCGTAAATTTAACAGAAAATGTCCTGGTAATTTTCTGCCTGTACTTTGTCGTTTTTTTTAGGATTTTTTTTTACAGTGTGTGTATATATATATATATATATATATATATATATATATATATATATATTCAGTGGTGTAGTCTGGGCCATACGCACGTATACTCCGTATGCTTACTTTTTCCCCAGGGCTGTTTGCGTATTACAACTTCTGAGGATCAATATTAGCGTATACCCTCCGTATACTCACTTGTTTTGCTGATTAAGACGTCCCTAATCTACTCCTGTTTTAGCGTCCCCTTTAACTGTATCCCAAGTGTTTTTTATAACTCGAGAACATTTGTTGTAAAGTAATGACAGGTCAAAAGTACAGGCTTTTGACCTGTCAGCCAACAGCAAAGGTAATGATTACTTTTTTACTTTTAGTGTGCAGAGTAAGAGAAGCCATGTAGGCCAGTTCTACTCAAAAACCAGCACAGGTCCAAGTCAGACCAGCACAGACCAGACCTCCAGCACAGGCCCAAGTCAGACCAGCACAGACCAGACCTCCAGCACAGGCCCAAGTCAGACCAGCACAGGCCATTATCAGACCTGCACAGCCCAGACCTCCAGCACAGGCCCAAGTCAGACCAGCACAGACCAGACCTCCAGCACAGGCCATTATCAGACCAGCACAGACAGCTCAGGTCTTTCCAAAGTCATAATAGGAAAATGCTTACTATAGTGATTTAATATTTAGTAGAGTAGAAAGTAGGTTAGTATTATGTGTCACTCAGTTATAGTCTTTTGTTTGCTCATAATTTGAGGGGCATCTCACAATGTGGCTGGATTTATAACCTGCTCAAGACTAGTAGTTCACTATTAGGATTAGTTCACTTTCAGAGACTAATATGTCATTTTTGTAAAACACATAATTGCAATTGTTAAAGGGATAGTTCACCCAAAAATAAAAATCCTATCATTAATTATTCACACTAATATTATTCCAAACCCACAAGACTTTTGTTGATTTTCACAACACAATTTAAAATATTTTGCATTAAAGGTTGTATCAGCGATTTCTAGCCTAAAACATAAAGTGTCAATTTCAGCTGACCTTTCTGCACGATCCGCTCGCTGCCTGCCCTATAAATTGTCTGTGAAAAAACCGCGTCTCTCTGGTCAGCCTAGGGTCCGAGATATGCCAAAAAAACAATCGGCACTACCAACCTTTCCAGACCCTAGGCTGACCAGAGAGACGCGTTTTTTTCACAGACAATTTATAGGGCAGGCAGCGAGCGGATCGTGAAGAAAGGTCAGCTGAAATTGACACTTTATGTTTTAGGCTAGAAATCGCTGATACAACCTTTAAAAGGTGTACACTGTATTGTCCATTACTTTCAGATGATTCAATCCAAAATATATTCATTAGTGTTTTGAACCTTACAGAGAGCCTTACAGGTTTGGAATGACATGAGAAGGAGGAAATAATGGCAGGACTTTCATTTTTAAGTGAACTATCACTTTAACATTAGTCTGTTATTTATGAAATTATAAAGCACATCAGTCTTATAGGGTAGGCTTTACATTAAAATTGTGTGCAATAAAATCATGTTTTTGTTTAGGTCCTGGCATACCATGTACTGAAGATTGGCCGGACATTTGGAGTAAAAGCCAATGGGAAGCTTTTAAATCAAAGAACCCTTGGTTGGGGTGCAAGAATAAGAGGCTTGGTATGTGATTGTTCAATCTGACTTTAATTCATATGAGCTTTTACTTTTTTCACAATTTGTAAAATAAAAGCAGAGACTATTGTTCAAGTTAAATTAATATTAAAATGACTATAGCATAACATATATAACATGGAGTTTTTTAAGGCCCATGTTTGTTTGTTTTTCTTATTCTTTTAAAGATTTTATAAACATTTTATGCTAACAACATGAAATTCTTGACCTAGCTGTCTTTGAATGAAGCATGGTTTATGGCATTTGTGGTAATAAATTTAAAAAATGCAGCTAAAATCTAAAATAAACAAATGACAACTGAAATTAATGGCATACAACTAATTCCATTTTTACTTTCTTAATTACAGGATGCCTGGTCTGCTGTAATGCAGGATCAACAGGGGTCTTTAAAGAACAAGGTGTCCAGATTTGCATGGAGTGGTCTACATTTCAAATTCAAGGTTCTATCAATGAAAACAGGGACACTGTTTTATGTTCATTAAGGAACAAAATCAAAAGACATTATTGCTCAAAAGCACATGCTCATGCTGAAAATATAGAAAACTTAAAAAAAAAAAGATGTGCTGGGAAAAAATGTGGACACAATGAACTTGTCGTTACTAAAAGAGACTTACTCAGTGTTCAGAACTGCATATTACCTAGCCAAAAATAATCGTCCCTTCACAGATCACGAAACGCTCATAGAACTCCAGCAGCTAAATGGAGTCAAAATGGGACACATTCTGCACTCTCGTTTCAGTGCCACCAACATTATTGAAAGCATTGCGAAAGAAATGCAGTGTTCAATTGTGAATAACATTATTAGATCCTCAAGCAAACTAGCTGTACTAATAGATGGGGCTTCCACCTTGAGTAGAAGAACCACCTTGATTGTTAACATCAAAACCTCTGTGCTAGGTGAACCGCCAGAGTTCATATTTCTTGATCTAGTGGAACTTAAGGACCAGACATCTGAAGGAATAGAAAATGAGATTTCCAAACCTGCTCACTTGGCACTGCATGAATCATAGGTTAGAACTGGCAGTTTCTGATGCTGTAGATAAAGTTACTGCTATAAATCACTTCAGAGTCTTTGTTGAAAAATTGCACAACATCTATAGCAAATCAAACAAAAACCAAAGAGAGCTTTTAGAATCAGCAGCTGAGGTTGGCTCTCAGGTTCTCAAAATTGGCAGAATCTTAGATGTTAGATGGGTTGCCAGCAGTTTTCGGATCGTTCGGGCTGTCTGGACCTCTTTTACTGCTCTTGCCAGACACTTTGAAAAGGCATCCAATGATGACCAGAGGACCTGCACTGAGAGACAGACATACAGAGGCTTGTGTGACAGACTGAAGAGCCCAGAATTTCTCTGTGATCTTGGTTTGATGTATGATACCTTGCATGAACTGTCCATTGTCTCTGAGGAACTACAAGCTCAAACTATGACCCTACTCAGAGCAGATCTTCTTGTGAAAAGAGCAATCAGAGTTTTAACATCATTTAAAACTCAACCAGGAGAGAAACTATCAGCTGCCCTGGAAGCAAAGGATCATGGCACATTTAAAGATGTGCACTTGAAGTCAAACCCTAAGATGAAGTCCATTAACACTGAGGAATTCTTGCAAAGGCTAATTGACAGTCTACAGAAACGTCTTCCTTTTGAAGAAGACATTCTCAAAGATTTAAGTATTCTTGACACAAGCAGGTGGCCATCAGAGCCTAGCATTCGTTATGGTGAAGCAGAGATTTGTAGGCTTTGTGCACGTTTTAATGTGTGCCCTGACCAGGCCATTAAGGGAATGCGAGACTTAATTGAATCTCCCCAAACTGAAAGTCAGAATTTGAAACCCCTTAAGAACTGCATGCAGACTTTTCCTGTAAGTACTGCAGAATGTGAAAGAGGTTTCAGTCTGATGAATACCATCTTGACCAACAAGAGGTCTTTTCTTCTTGTTTCACATGTTTCAAATTTAATGATGATCAACCTGAATGGCCCACCAATTTCACTGTTCAACCCAGAGAAATATGTTAATTCCTGGGCAAGACATCATCGCACTGCAAATGACCCTCAGTCACGTCAATGTAAATCTGTAAATATAACAAAAAATAGTAAATCTGTTTGGAACGTACTGTAAAAAAAATGCATAATAGATAAATGTAAATAAAAAAAACGCCAGATTGTAAATGTAGTTTTAAATGTATATATTCCTAATTAACAAAAAAAACAATGACTTGTAAATTGATATAAATGTATATGAATTGATATATACCTAATAAACCAAATAAACAATGACTTCTTACATGTTTTTGCCTTTAATTATTTTTTTCTCTGGGGGGGATATATCACCACTATATATATATATAATATAACTGGCATAAAACAAGTGACAGACCTCTCTCTTGTTACATTTTTGTGTTTTTCCTTTAAATAATTGAGTGCAGAACAATGCTAACAGTGCTGTGATTAGGACTTTTAATGAGCGGTAACAATTTTCTAAAACCAAAAATAGCATCCAAACCTTAAAATGACTGGCAACCATCTCTTTAAACTTCTCTACAGAGGTTCCTCGAGTGGGTTTGTCAAAGAGTGCAACCTCTCTCTTTGGCTCCAGCCCCTCTCCCAGCTCATAGTGCAGGATGTCACTCAGTTGACACTTGATGACACCGTCATGATCACCCCAGCTGCCTGTATAAACCTGAGAGCAACAGAGGAACACACTGTCATCATGACAGTACTGAGTAGGGCTGGACGATTAATTGAAAAGTAATCGAAACCGACATTTAGAACCTCTAACCGACGTAATTTTCCCATGTTGGTTATTTCGGTTATTTCCTGTTAATACTTCCCCCTTAAAAGCATGTGTAGCCACATGATTCTGCCAGTCAGTGGTATAAAAACAAAACACAGAGGTGAACGCCGGCGGTTCATCACATAGTGATGGCGCGCGAACGGTCAGCCTTGAGTCTTCACTAAACTTTGTCAGTTATATTTGTTTTATGGTTTGGACGTTCAAGCGATTAGACTATCGGATGTGTATTATTATATCGAGCTACCATGTTTGCGCAGCTGCATTGTGGCACGAAAACTCATAGCTGTGAAGATCGCGTGCACAGAGGAATGCAGTTTTCAGCGCTGTCCTGTGATTTATCACTTAAGTATCTTAGAATCTCAAAACCTATTATAGCATATTTTTCTACGTTTGAAGGAACTAGGCTATTTACAACCCCCAGCTTCACAATAATATAGAGACGTATGACTAATTCACACACGCAATCACTCGTACTGGTACTGTTTACCTTTAATCTTTATTTATCTCTTACACCGAGCAATAATATGTAAGAAATGTTACGAACATAGATAAAATAACTGCTGATAGTGAGCTATGATCGTTCTTTCAATAGGAAAAAATATCCCATTTTATAGTCGATCTCAACCATCTGGCTGAGGCCAGTCTAAAAAGACGCTCAGGACAGGTGACAGAATGCTGCTGCGTGTCGACACGAAAGCGTATCATTTACACGTGTTATTAAGCCTTGCCACTTGCAAATGTAACCATTCAAAAGACTTTAAGGCATTCAAACACAAGACGCGGAAAAGCTGAACTGAGCAGCTGGTTACTCGCGCGCTGTGCTCGGCGCGCACAAGAGAGAGAGCCGCGTCTCACAGACAGCAACACTGAACCGAGCTCTCGTTTGCAAAGTTTTCCTTTAAGTTCCTCCTGCACCTCAACGAACAAAAACAAATCGCAGTTTAAACAAACAGAAAAGGATGTGTAAGAGCCCACTTCAGCACCGCGGTGTTCAGAGCTCACGCAGAGAGAGGCGTCTCAAAACACTTGAACACCGAACCGGGGCCCCGCAAACCCCAACTACGGCCCTGTTTACCTTACAAACATTGTAAGTGAACTATGAGGGCAAAAAAACTAAACAGAAACAAAATAATCGTTCATTAATCGTTATCGAGGTAAAATGTTCAATTAATCGAGGTTTTGACTTTAGGCCATAATCGTCCAGCCCTAGTACTGAGATGTAAATGGTTTTAGGGATGTCCAATCCCTCTCCTATAGGGCCTTCTTCATATAGAGTTTAGCTCCAAAACACCTACATGAATGTTTCCAGTAATTCTAAAGACCTTTATTTAGCTGGTTCAGGTGTGTTTAATTAGTGCTAGATTCTTCTTGAAGGTGCTTTCCAGGAGCAGGATTGGATTCTGTTTTAGGGCCTATGGTTGCGTGTGTTCAGCCCCTTTTACACAGCACGTTGGACCCGGAAAATTGAAACAGTGCTGGATTGCCTTCTGTGTGAACACAAGCATGTCCCGGGATTGATTCTGGGATCAATCCTGGATTGGTGCCCTAGTAACATTACCAGGTTCAGTCCCGGAACGAGCTCTGTGTAAATAAAAGCCAGAACAAATGCTGTGTAGTAGTGATGACGCACGTTATCGTGCGACTCTTTTACCAGGTTGTAACGATATCAACCTTCATATTCATCCGGAAGAAGGAGGCGGGAACCGGCGGACAATCAAAAACATTTTAATAACAAAATAAACACAAAACAGCGCACCAGCCCCTCACGGACGACTGGTGCGCATAAAATAAAAACCAAAACACAACTAAAAGCCCAGGCCTGGTCCTCTCTCGTCCTTCACTGTCGTCGCTCCAGTTTTATATCCTTCCATCTCCTCCATGGGCCTCGAGACCGGTGGGTCGAACAGGTGTAGTTCATCTCCAATCACTCCCCCGGCCTCGCTCCCATGTCCCTCGGCCCCGCCCCACTCGTCACATACCCCCATCGCCCCTCGCAGGCCGGGGGGTACTCCCGAGACTGCGCTCTACTCCCCCCCCCCCCCCCCCCCTCGGGGGGGCCGCTCACGGGGACCTGCGGGAACCTGGGGGTAGGACAGACGAGGCGAGAGAAAAGGAGATGGAAGGAGGAGCGACAGAGACGAGAGAGGGGAGAGAGGAAAAGAAAAAAAAAAAAAAAAAAATTCCGGTTCCCAGACGCACCGCTGCTCGGCCCTCCACCAGCTGGGCGATCTCCTCCGCGGTGCCTGGCGGTGGCACTGGACGGCCCTCGGCGGACGGCACGACACTCCTCCGCCGCCCGGTGGACGGCGACGGCTCCTCCGGTTTTGGGCAGCCGGCAGGAGTCCCCCGTTCCCTGCTCCTCCCCGTTCCGGCGGATGGCAGCAGGCTCCGGCCACCTGGCGAACGGCGCCGACTCCTCCGCTCCCTCACGGACGGCAGCCGTCTCTCCACATCGTGGGCGGCCGGTAGCGAGCTCGCCTGTCCCCGGCAACTCGCTCCAGCCCACCGCCTCGAGCGTCCATGGCGGCACACTCCTCGCCAGCTCGTTGGCACCGCGGATTCACCACAGCGGCGAGGGATCTTCAGCAGCGCGTCCCTCCTTCTCCCGGGCTTCGGCACCACTGTAACGATAAAACCTTCATATTCATCCGGAAGAAGGAGGCGGGAACCGGCGGACAATCAAAAACATTTTAATAACAAAATAAACACAAAACAGCGCACCAGCCCCTCACGGACGACTGGTGCGCATAAAATAAAAACCACAACACAACTAAAAGCCCAGGCCTGGTCCTCTCTCGTCCTTCACTGTCGTCGCTCCAGTTTTATATCCTTCCATCTCCTCCATGGGCCTCGAGACCGGTGGGTCGAACAGGTGTAGTTCATCTCCAATCACTCCCCCGGCCTCGCTCCCATGTCCCTCGGCCCCACCCCACTCGTCACACAGGTGTTTTGAAGGCAGATCAACATTCACAACTGAAAAAAAATTGCAAACTGTAACAAAGCAGAAATCGGGTAGTTCCTCACTCTCCGCGCTGAAGCTGAGATCGTTTGCCAGTTTAAAGGAACTTTTACATGCCTAGCGTTTTCGACTTGTACATTACACGTCACATCCTGATGTCACATGTCATAACAGGATCTTTACGGGCTGTGTGTGAACACACAATGTGAAAGGGACAAAATCTAGCGACCCGGGAACAATTGCCGGGACACATTACCCGTGGATTTTCCGGAATTGCAGTGTTAAAGGGTCATTTACCATGTTAAATTATTAGATTTTTAAATTATGTTTTTTAAAGAATAACTTTGAGCATTAGATAGTGTTTAAAGTAATCTAAATATAAAAATAGGGGAAATTAACCACAAAATTTAATACTTCATATTGGCCAATATATATCAAGATACATAGTCTGAAGCTGAAAATGAAAGCAACCGTCAAAGAGTACAATGATTCTCTTGCATTCTCGTCCTCTGCAAAGCTCAGTGTAAGTTGAGTACTGCACATACACAACCCAACTGCCCACAAACACAGCAAGCTATGTGAGAAAGAGATACTTTACTTGAATATAGAACAGGCTAGCCTGAAGGGAAAGAAAGCAGAAATTAAACATAACCCCAGGTCTGTGAAATTTAACGCATTTTTAAAGTAAACACAAATCCTGACTGAACTCGATGTCAAGTGTTTACTTATATTTTACTACTCTGTCAAATTTCAAACCAAAAAAGGAGGCTGAAAAAAAAACCCATTAATGTCAATACAGAAAGTTAACAACAACAACAACAAAACTCATGCTACAACATACGTAAAGAAACAGTGAATGGGTCATGAAATGAGTACAGCCACAATCTGATCACACGTAAAGCAAAGTTAACAATCATCCACTACATTAACAAATTTTAATGAAGTTCTGTGACAGCCGGCCTAGATGCTGTTTCTCTCAGTTCACTTGCACACAAACAAGGCTATTGAA
This sequence comes from Carassius carassius, assembly GCF_963082965.1. Lineage (NCBI taxonomy): Eukaryota > Metazoa > Chordata > Actinopteri > Cypriniformes > Cyprinidae > Carassius > Carassius carassius. Next base: position 23,323,830 of record NC_081766.1, on the reverse strand, counting down.
CTAAAAATATACCTGCATGAAGCTTCATGCCCCAGAAAAGCATGTGGTTACTGCGGTCACCAAAGCTTTACCATGTCATTTTGGGCAGATCAAGCTTTACGGGAGTTTGAAGTGAAAGGCTTGAGGGTCCATCCCCATGTAGGGTACAATAACAGGGCTATTTGTGCTGTGGTTTCAGCCCTCATGAGATAGAGAATACAATAACTTTACAGTTCAAAAACTAAAATACAGTAAAACAGTAATATTGTCACATATTACAATTTGAATATATTGTTTCTGTCTGAATACATTTTAAAATGTAATTTATTCCTGCGATGACAAAGCTGACACATTCTGCAGCTATTACTCCAGTCTTCAGTTTCACACAAACCTTCAGAAATCATTCTAATATGCTGATTTGGTGCTCATAAAACATTTCTTATTACTGTAACACTGTCACATAAGAGACAGTTTTACCACTTTATTTATTTGCAATTAAAGGTTTTAACTGCTTTACATGTTTTCTTAGTCCATTTTATTCCTCTTAACATTTTTAGTGTGTATGTCTTTAAGAAATGTATGGTTGGCCTGTCACATGACAGTAAGCAGGAACTTGTGTAGGGGCAGCCAGGGGGCAAGGTTTCATATTTTATTGAAGCACCCCTGGGCGCCGCCATTGGCTAGCGGACCCCCACCTGCTTTTAGCATTCCATTGACTCCCATTCGTTTTGGCGTCACTTTGACAGCAAATAACTTTACATCTGAGGCGTTTAAAGACTCCATTTGTCCATTCGCTATTTCTAAAGAAACAGGAAAATGTATAAAAGGCCCCATTACCTTGTATCTTACGTTGTGGCCACGTAGAAGCAGTTTTTGTAAAAAAATAGGCTAATGATTGCATCATAACCTGCAACTCTCTGTCGCACAGTAGAGAAATTACCGTATGGACAGGAGGAGAAGCTCGCAGGCAATCTTTTACTGTCTATGAAACTATCGAGGGGACGTGAAGGCATAAAGGCAAGGGAGAAACCCATAGAGAGTCCATAAAAGCAACGGGACACAAAATTATTCAACAATGTCTGCAAGATTCGGTGGGTGATTCAGATTTCTCTTGGCACAGTGATTAGAAGACTTACAATTGTCAGACACGTTGCTCACGTGACATCTACATCATCAAGCTCAGTTTGAGTCTGCGTAGTACGCTCAACCCCCAGGAAGTGCGTGCTTCTAATTGACTTCACTTGTCTCCGTTGAATCCAATGGGGTCGCTGTGTCCATTTCTTTTACTGTCTATGGGGGCAGCAAGACAAACAAATTGGCTGCTTCCAAAAACTTGGGCACCTGATGTGCTGCCATATGATCCAGTGCTTTAGCAGGCAGCGTTTTTGCACAAAGCCACCTCATGAAACTAATTTTGGACAGACTTCTGAGACAGAGTAACGGTTTAATGATCTACAGCAAAATATAGAGTTCTGGTGATAACTAAGTGAATATTTAATTACTGCAATATTAATTTCTTGCTAGAAATGACATCAAAATGTGAAAAAGTTTATCAAAAACAAACTTTAACACACAAACTGACCAACGGCTGCAAGTTTCAGACACCATCTTTATTTTTTAGCTTAACTATCATGGAATGGAAAGCACAGGAATGGGTTGTCAAAGGCAGAGAAGGATACATCTATGCTGCCTTCAGAAATCCGCCAGATGAAGGCATCTCAGGAGACAGGAAATTAAGCTAATGTTGAATTCGGACATGCCTTGATGGCTTCCTACCTTGGAATGCGTCCTTCGAACTTTTCGGATGCAGCCATGGACAGTCACTACTGGAACTAAACAGAACTTTCTGGATTGTGGAGTTTCCAACTTGTGTACTTACCTCTCCAGTCACAACTTTGCAACCAATAATTGGATTATCAATTCTTTTGGACTGTATGGACACACACATTGGGACTTGTCAGCACACTAGGATTCTTGGACCATTTTAGGGTATGGTGCGATGGATTGTATGATTTTAATGGCCTGAGTTTTCCTGGTTTTATTGTTTTGTTTTAAAGTATCTTGTGAACTATGTAAATACACCATTTTATTGAAACTTACCTCTTTTTTATTTAATTCTTTTAACACCTAAAAAATCTCAAAGTAAAATCTAACCCCATTTTCAGCCTTCTGACCCAACCGATTTGACTGATAGTTACTATCAATGAATACAGTTGTGCTGCTTAATATTTTTGAGGAAACCATGATAAATGTTTTTCTGGATTATTTAATAGAAACTTCAACAGAACAGCATTTTTAAAATAGATTTTATTTTGCACAATGTAAAAGCTTTTGATGTCACTTTTGATCAGTTTAAGCATCATTGCTGAATAAAGTATTCCTTTCTTTAAAAATAATGCTAATGTGTATATTAAATGTATTAAAATGCATATTTGTTGCAAGTAGAAAATAGTAATAAAGTAAAAAACTATAGATCTTAAGATGAAGTTTAAAGAATAAACACCACCACTATAGATAGATAGATAGATAGACAGACAGACAGACAGACAGACAGACAGACAGACAGACAGACAGACAGACAGACAGATAGATAGATAGATAGATAGATAGATAGATAGATAGATAGATAGATAGATAGATAGATAGATAGATAGATAGATAGATAGATAGATAGATAGATAGATAGATATACACAAAAGTTTGGGATCAGAATGCTTTTTAATGTTTTTTTACAGGAGTTTCTTATGCTCATCAAGGCTGCATTTATTTGATGAAAATACAGGAGAAAAAAACTATATTGTGAAATATTCTTATGATGTTTTTCTATTTTAATATACATTAAAATCTAATTTATTCCTGTGATGCAAAGCTGAATTTTCACATGATCCTTCAGAAATCGTTCTAATATGCTGAATTATTATCAGTGCTAGAAACTGTTGTGCTGCTTAATATATATATATATATATTTATATTATATATAATATATACATATATATATATATATATATATATATATTTTTTTTTTTTTTTTTTTTGGAACCTATAATACATTCTTTCTTTGGATTCACTGATAAATAAAAAGTTAAAAATAAGAGCATTTATTTAAAATTGAAATCCTTTCAAACAATATAAACTACTGTTCAAAAGTTTGTGGTCAGTACATTTTTGTTCTTTCTTTTATTCAAAGAGATTAATTTAGCAAGGAGGTATTAAATTGTTAAGAAGTGATAGCAAAGATTTATATTGTTAGAAAAATTTTATATTTTGTATAAATGCTCTTCTTTTTAACTTTTTTTTTTTCATCAAACTATCCTAAAAAAAGGTGTAGCAGTTTCCAAAAAAACATTTGGCAGCACAACTGTTGCCAACACTGATAATCCTAATAATGAATCAGCAAATTAGAATGATTTCTTAAGGATAGTGAAGATTCATAGGGACACTTTATACTGGAGTAAAGGCTGATGGAAATTCAGTTTTGCATCACAGAAATAAATTATATTTCAAAAGATATTAAAATAGAAATTATTTATATTGTAATAACATTTTGCAAGATTACTGGGTTTTTTTTGATCAAATAAATAAAGTCAAGTCTGTTTTATTGTCAGTTCTTCCACATAAACATATAATTGAAATTGCGTTACTCTCAGACCCTTGGTGCATACAGATAACACTAACAGTAGAACATTACATACAGATAATAAAATATACATTACAACTATACAAAAAGGTCATGTAAAAAGAAAGATAAGTAAAGCAGCACAAAGCACATGGCAGATAGAGAACAAACCAGTGAAGTAAACAGTGCAGATATAATGATTGTAGTGCAAAAGAGCTTATTCAGTCTGATTAAAATGTCAAAAATCTCAGAGAGCAGTTCTTTGGTTGCAGGCGCCATACCACACAGTGATGCAGCTAGTCAGGATGATCTTTATGGTGCCTCTGTAGAAAGTGCTCATGATGGGGGCCGGGGCTCTGGCTCTTCTCAGTTTGCGGAGGTAGTAGAGACGCTGCTGTGGTTTCTTGGCCAGTGCTACGGTGTTGTCGCTCCAGGAGAGGTCCTCTGTGATGTGCACAACCAGGAAAGAGCTGCTCACTCTCTCCACAGTCACACCGTTGATAGAGGAGCATGCTGTGTGTGCCCTCTCCTGAAGTCAACAAAAATCTCCTTCATCTTCTCCACTTTCAGAGAGAGATTGTTGTCACTGCACTACTCAGCCAGGCGACTCTCCTTGCTCCTGTAGTTTGTCTCATCTCTGTTGCTAATGAGACCCACCACAGTCTTGATGTGGTGCATGACTAGCCGTTCAAAGCACAGCACTTCACGAGAATAGGGGTAAGTGCAACTGGATGGTATCCAGCCGATATACTTCCAAATTATTAGACTCCATGTCATGAAGGCTACTGTGTTCATTTAAATATTAAGAATAAATGTTATGAATTGTCATCCGAGTCGTCTTGGTTGACATCCAGTGGCTAACACTTCCAAGTGCAGCTGTTTTAACACGCTTGGGACACCAGCATGTCAAGAGAGCAAGCCTTCAAAATTTCTGCTGATCTAATGCAAGTAACATAGTTGTGCTTTATCGCAAGCCGTTTTAGCATTTAAAACGTTGTTTTGACTATCCATAAATATAATTTCGGATAGTCACAATTGTAATTCGGATAGTCATTCCGTATTTTTTGGACTATAAGTAGCGCCTGAGTATAAGTCGCATCAGTCCAAAAATACGTCATGATGAGGAAAAAAACACATAAGTCACACTGGACTATAAGTCGCATTTACCGTAATTCCTCAAATAAAAACCGGTATTCAAATAAACGCGGGCCTCTTATAGTGGCCGGTGGCGTGGTCAACACGGACAAATAAAGGCCAGTCTTAAATAAAGGCCGGGGGAAATTTGTTCAGCAGAGCCAGATAACGAACGTACACGCCCACTGCCGGAGCGTTTCTTGTTTTCGAGACAAGAACCGGTTGCATCGGTTTTCGGATCACCAGTACACTGAACCGAGAAGCATTTCTGTCGGACGCGTCCGATTCGAGAACCGAAGAGCTGATGAAACTGCGCATGTGTAAATCAGCGTGAAGCAGACTGACACATAGAGCGTCTGAACCAAAGTGATTGATTCTGAACTGATTCTGTGCTAATGTTATGATTTCTGTCCACTGGAACGCTATCGCTTTTAATTTAAAACAGGTAATTTAAAACAATTACTTATCAAACAAATGGAATTAGAAATAAAGGCCTGCTTCTAATAAAAGCCTGTTACCTTCTGCAGTTCAGGTAAATAAAGGCCCCGGCTTTTATTTGAGGAATTACGGTATTTAGAACCAAGAACAAACATTACCGTCTACAGCCGCGAGAGGGCGCTCTATGTTTTCAGTGTAGACTACAGGAGCACTGATCAGCCTTCTCGCGGCTTTAGACCGTAATGTTTTCTCTTGGTTCATGTCAAATTAATTTTGATAAATAAGTCGCATCTGACTATAAGTCGCAGGACCAGCCAAACTATGAAAAAAAGTGCGACTTATATTCCGGAAAATATGGTAATTATAATTCGACTAGTCACAATGACAATTAGAGATATCTGCAATTATAATTGCACTAGTAAGAAATCGGATTAGAGATATCTCTAAATGCTTTATGACTATAGTCAAAACTACATTTAAGATATCTGTAATTACTTTATAGATATCTTTAATAGATGCATCATACATCCACAAATGTAATCAGAGATATCTCTAATTTAAGTTCGACTAGTCACAATTATAGTTTAAGATATCTGAATTGCAATTGCTCCTAGTTGAAATGCTGTTCTGTGACGTCAGAATAATTTTACTCAGCTCCTCCCCGCCTACTCTGCTATCTGCTAACAACATAATAAAAGTCTGCTTTTGTTGTCACGGAGAGAAAAGCTACTGGATGAAGTGCTTCATGGATTATTAAATAAATCTGGATGCAGCCTTGTGTGGTAAAAGGTCTCCCGCATGCATGTCGGGCACCTTGATGTCAATTTGATGTCAAATATAGGACAAGATTTGATCAAGATGCTGAATCCCATCCCATACTGAAATTGATTATGTAAGTATATGGGCCAACATGTTTGACATTGAGTTGACGTCAAATCAACGTCGTGTTATAGGCGTTCAGTTGATGTCATATTGACATCACATTTATATCAACCCAGCGGGCAATTGATGTCAAACAGACATCAAATTGACGTCAAACATAGTTTTTTTCTTCAAAATGCATCCATTCGGCATATGTTTTGAATCATACACAGCAAAATCTTCAGTGTTGAAACCCTAGTGTTGGGTACTTTTAGAGTAAAGTGTTAAAGTTGTGGTGTTGAATTAACACTAGCAGGTGTAAACAGCCCCCTCTGGTGGTGTAAATATGCAGAGTTACCTTTATTAACACTGCTGAGTGTTATTAGTCACATCCGGGACATTTGCTCGCGTGTGCGCGCACCTGACCTATCTGAAATATTTTTTCACAGACTCCATTGTGATTGCTCGCGATGCGGCGCATATGAGGATGGAAACCAGCGAAATAAAGTATTAGATCTTATTCAGAAAATGTGTTTTGTAATATCATATCGTTTTATAACGATATTTATTTGCTGTGTGCGCATAAACTTTTCTCAACAACATTTTCTTTCACTCACGATGCGGAACAGATGAGGACAATTATTTTCTATAAGGGGATTCTGAATGTAAGTTACGTTAAGTGTTTTTATCTCTTTTAAAATATTTTTTAATAACATTATATTGATTTATAGCTATATTTATGTGCCGTTCTTTCCAAAAAAAATTCTCAAGAGTGATATTTTCTCAAGAGTGATGGGGAGAAGACGGTGAATTTGGTTTTATCAAATGAAAACGCCATAAGTAGGTGTTTTACGTTACCTTGTTTACCTGTATTTTATAAGATGATTTTACTTATGATGATATTTAAATGGTGTGCGCGCCTAAATGAGCCCAACCGTTCCTCACAGATTTGAATGGCTGTACAGCGCAGATGTGGGTTATTTAGAGCAAGCATTCTTAAACTTTTTGATGTCAGGGCCCAAATTTTACAGTACAAAGTGGCCCAGGGCCCAACCAAATATTAGCACTGTATTGGTTTATTGATCTCACCCTTGGTTTGATTTGTATTCAATAACTAAATGAAATCCAATTGCAGTTTAACAGTTCATTAGTATTGTGTATGCAAACCTGCACATACAACAAGATGCCAAACACACAACAATTGAGGGAACAAATCAGTCTGCATCAAGAACAAAATTAAAAAGCTCAAGTCAGGCATATTGACACAAAAAAATCTGTAAGATTTGACAGATTTTACTTACAAAAAAAAAAGACAAATTTATATAAATAAAAATAAAATAAAAACAATAAAATGTTCTGCTAAAATAAATAAATTCAAAATAATATTTATCAAATTAAATAAGTTGTAAATGAAAATTGAAATAAAGTACAAATGAAAAAATATAGCTTTATAATCTGGAAAAAAAATAATAATATTTTTATTTTTATGCTTTTTATTCTTTCTTGCAACTGATGCTGTATGTCTGCGGCCATGGCCGCGATATGATTTGGTCTCCCCCTTTCCACTTTAAAAATTTCTCCGCATGTTTCACACATACTCCATCTGCAGTGCTTATGCAGTCCGTGTGTGTTATGTATGTGGTGCAGAAGCAGCACAGACTCATTGTGCTTTCACACAGGACGCGTTTGCAGTCCGCTACTGATCCGCGACTGTTTAGTCTACAAACACAACATTTGTTCATTATTTTGACTTCAAATCATGTACAAAAAAATAATATAAATAAATAAAAGCTTTTTCATGAATGTGATACTCTTATCACAGTACAGTAACAATCTTTCATAGACATTAGCATAAACTCAAACAACGTATTATTCATGCACTTGACTTCAAGGTATGTATAATAAGTTGCTCAAGCAAGCGGCAACACATTTAAACTCAACATTTAGCCTAATTTTCTTGTTAGGCTATCACAAACATTTAAAACTAAAAATCACCACTGACAGAAACAGTCGACTTTCGTGCCTTTTGCATTGAAATCTTTATTACAAGCAGTCCCACATGTCTTAATGAATTTTGTTTTTCTGCCTCCATAAAAGTGCATATATTGCGTTGCCTTGTTTACCTAAAGGTGCTCTTTTTCTTGTTTTAAACCTAGCCAAAAAGCCATATGTTGTCTGCGAAACACAGTAGGCTTTAATTGTATGAATGTATTGTGAAATGACTGCATTTCCGTGTCAATCGGTTGACACGCGGTTGAGTCAGAAACCCACCAGGGCGGCGCAGAAGACCACCACATCCGTGCGGTCGAAACAGAAGCCCACCAGGGTGGCGCAGGAGACCACCACAATCGTGTGGTCGAGACAGAAGCCCACCAGGGCGGCGCAGAAAAACACCACATCCGTGCGGTCGAGACAAAAGCCCACCAGGGCGGCGCAGAAGACCACCACCACCGTGCGGTCGAGACAGAAGCCCACCAGGGCGGCGCAGAATACCACCACATCCGTGCGGTCGAGACAGAAGCCCACCAGGGCGGCGCAGAGGACCACCACAACCGTGCGGTCGAGACAGAAGCCCACCAGGGCGGCGCAGAGGACCACCACATCCGTGCGGTCGAGACAGAAGCCCACCAGGGCGGCGCAAAGGACCACCACAAGCGTGCGGTTGAGACAGAAGCCCACCAGGGCTGCACAGAAGACCACCACAGCCGTGCGGTCGAGACAGGAGCCCACCAGGGTGGCGCAGAAGACCACCACAGCCATGCGGTCGAGACAGGAGCCCACCAGGGCGGCACCGAGGACCACCACAGTGGGATCGATGATACATGAGAGCAAGTCTGGATAGGTAAGTCTGAAACAGTGAACATGAACAAGTTAAGGGTGGCCTCCGTGGCCACGACAGGATCAGTCGAGCGCTCAGAGAGTTCTGGTAGTTCAGCAGAGACGTGGAGAGGCTTTGGTAGTTCCTCAGAGATGTGGAGAAGCTCTGGTAGTTACGCAGAGTTTAGACTGGATTCAGGAAAATGCCCATGCCTTTGCCTTTGCCTTTGCCCATTAAGATAGTGTGTGACTTGACCTTGCTCATGAAGAACACTGGTGACTTGACTTTGCCCATGAAGATCATTGGTCACTTGACTTTGCCCATGAAGATCATTGGTGACTTGACTTTGTCCATGAAGATCACTGGGGACTTGCCTTTGCACATGAAGATCAATGGTGACTTGAATTTGCCCATGAAGAACACCGGTGACTTGACTTTGTCCTTGAAGATCACCAGTGACTTGACTTGACTCCTGAGGTCTAACTGTGGTAGTGCTTAACTCATGAGTGTCAACTGTAACCCCTGTCAGCCGATTAGGGGTTAACTTATAGTAAAAAACAATGGCTCGCTAGAATTTGCCTAGATTACTTTCAGGATCGCATTAGACCAGATTAATACTCATCAGAAGACTCAAGAACTTGTAAGAGGCAAGAGCACACACACACACAAGGATAGGATTTAAATGTACTTATTTATATAAAGGTGAGATTTGGATTTTTTTTTTCAGATTTCTGGCAGAATACACAAATTGTGTATGTATATATAACAGTGTATAGAAAGTAACAAAAACAAACAAAAGAAATGTAAATCAAAGGTGCACAAATTAACTTAAAATCGGACTTTTAACCACTTAAGGTAACTGAATTAATTTTAAATGGAACTTCACAGAAGAAATTCTTTCCCTCAAAATAAATTAAATTTTGTTCTCGACTCAAAATGTTCAAATTCTAGATTTCTTCCTTTACTTATGAGCTTATGTCAATATTAGCTCAATTTTAACACTTGAATTAACTCAAACCAATTCTAACAACACATTTGGGGGGGAAAAAAAATAACCAAAATACAGTGTATGTGAAATCACATATACAAATTTACACCATAAACATAAAATTGCATTAACAAAAATCTGTTCAGTAACCTTTTATAATGCACAGTTCGATAATGTCAGTCCAGATAATAACAAATTATATTCTTCTTTTCTCTCCGTTCCTTATAAAGAATGATCCTGTGCTCAAAAAAAAATATAAAATGTTGTAAATACTCCAAACCTTCAAGAACCCAATGAAATAATGAGCTGGAAGCAATGCAGATGTCCAGGAAGGCAAAAGGTAAGTGTCTTTGGTCGTCTCAAGGGTGGCCCGCCATCTTCACACAGTGCACATTTGAAGTGTTCATAAAGCAGTCCTCGAACAGAAGAATCCAGAATCTAAATTCTAAGATAACAAAACTGGCCTGCTACTTCAATTCGTTCCACGACAAAACATCTACAAATTACTTTTAATAAATTAACATTTCGCGCAGTTTCTAGCACACGTTTCTCTTCTTGTGTTCTCTCGAACTTTCTTTCTACGCAGCTTCCCAGAGGGGGCGGAGTCAGCTTTTCCCTAATCACAGTTGATTGGCCGCTCACCTGTGCAGCACAGACAAAGAGCTCAAAATAAAATAATATTTTATTGCAACTATTTATATTGCCTAATATTATAAATAAACCTTATCTAATGTAAAATAATTTTGTATTTCAGCTTTTTATCTCTTTTATTATTTGCTTCATATCTCTTGGATTATTTAGTCTTAACTGTATTCATAAAACTGACTCACACTACAAATGTTTTTGAACCTGGGTTACACAACGGTGACTTGACCTGACTCTGGAGTGTCAACGGTGACTTGACCTGACTCTGGAGTGTCAACGGTGACTTGAACTGACTCTGGAGTGTCAACGGTGACTTGACCTGACTCTGGAGTGTACAATGGTGACTTGACCTGACTCTGGAGTGTCAACAGAGACTTGACCTGACTCTGGAGTGTCAACGGAGACTTGACCTGACTCTGGAGTATCAACGGAGACTTGACCTGATTCTGGAGGGTTAACGGTGGCTTGACCTGACTCTGGAGGGTCAACGGTGACTTGACCTGACTCTGGAGGGTCAACGGGAACCTGACTTGACTCTGGAGGGTCAACGGGAACCTGACTCGACTCTGGAGGGTCAACGGGAACCTGACTTGACTCTGGAGGGTCAACGGAACCTGACTCGACTCTGGAGGGTCAACGGGAACCTGACTCGACACTGGCGGGTCAACGGGAACCTGACTCGACTCTGGAGGGTCATCGGGAACCTGACTCGACTCTGGAGGGTCAACGGGAACCTGACTCGACACTGGAGGGTCAACGGGAACCTGACTCGACTCTGGAGGGTCAACGGGAACCTGACTCGACTCTGGAGGGTCAACGGGAACCTGACTCGACTCTGGAGGGTCAACGGGAACCTGACTCATCTCTGGAGGATCAACGGGAACCTGACTCGACTCTGGAGGGTCAACTGGAACCTGACTCGACTCTGGAGGGTCAACTGTGGCTGTCATCCCGTGTAGTGGCGCTGGACAAGCGGCCATCTTGGGCAGTGGCGCTGGGCTGGCGGCCACCTTGTGCTGTGGCGCTGGGCCGGCGGCCATCTTGGACAGTGGCGCGTGGCCGGTGGCCATTTTGGGCAGTGGCACTGGGCCGGCGGCCAGCTTGGGCAGTGGTGCTGGGCTGGCAGTCCCCCGGTCTAGAGTCGGCCATCCCACCGAGAGAGACAGGTGTGGCTGAGTCATCCCACCGAGATTGATGCTGTATGTAACTGGTGAACCCCCAAAAGTCCAGTATCTCCAGCACCTTCATCTCCCACCCAGGCAAAGGGTAATCCAGGCAGTCGTTGAATAGGTCCTTCAGGGCCTCATCATTAAACCCCATCCCCACTGCCATTGTCCAGAACATTTGCGCCAAGCACCCCACCTCACTCCCCTTTTGACGGAGAGTGGTTAGGTTGGAAAGTCTCCCCATCTGCTCCTCTATGGTGGCTGGGGAACGTATACGAAATCCCACACCGCTGGATCTTGGCATGATGGAGTCCTTCTGTCACGTACGGGAACACAGGAGACGGAAGATCCAAGTGCAGTGTAGGTTTAATAGGGTTATCCAAAATCAGAGTCAAAACAAGCCGGGGTCGTAATCAAACATCAGTCCAAAACAGAAACAAACAAACAAACAAGAACAGGAACAGGAACTCGAAGACTAGGAACGCGAGGACACTAGGTGACGGAAAGTAAGGACTCCATGCAGACAATCAGAAAAGGACTGGTTAATATAGGGAGGATAATGACTAACAAGTGAAAACACCTGAGTGCAATTAACAGGAGTGCAATTACTGTGATGAAGGGACAAGGCTAGTGGGAATTGTAGTGCCTACGGTGAGGTGCCTATGGGGAAGTGAGACCACTAGTGGAAACCCAAGGAAACAGAGACCAGACAGCGTGACAAATTCAGCGCGTGCAGCACAGCAAAAATAGACTCGGTACAGGCGGATCAGAAGCACAGCGGTAGGATTCGCGAGACCACATGATTTGCCTGTCCAACACTACAGTCTATGGACCAACATTGTTTTTCTTGATTTCTTTGTGTTCTAACATGGTTGGCTAAATGTTTATGTGTTGTCCGGTTAAATTATGTTTATTCCAGTCATGCAACTCCTGCAATTAAACTCCACAACACTTCCTTTTTTTTAATTGTCCTTGTAAAAAGGATCTGTGGTGTCATATAATAATGTGAGGTTTTTCAACTTTAAGGAGGAACCTCTTGTCATATATTTCTGGCCTCCTAGCATGAATATAGTAATGTGAACTACGATTAGGAGTCTGCACAGGGTGTTTATTTTGAAATGCACATGATTTTTTGACTTCTATTTTGTATTTGCTGTGTGGTTTGGACACTGGGTGCGTCAGAAATAGACTACGCGCCTATCTTTAGTGAAATGGTGCGGAGAGATACTTCTGGGACACTTTTGAAAAGTGCCGTGGAGCGTCTGGTGTAAACACAAGCATAGACTAGAGTGACCGCGATCAGCTCCTGTAGCTGCGTCGTAGCCGTAATGCGCTGCAGACGTGTGCAGTGGAAATCTGGGGTGAAACAGGCGTAACTTTTGCTACAGGCTACGGTTGACTGAGTGTCTTCTTCTGCTTATTAGCGCTTGTTAAATAACTGAGGCATTACTGCCACTAGTGGTGGGATTGTGTATTGTAACTGTCTCATGGATAACAGTGGTCATTCTGGTGTCTTCTGTCTGTAACTTGTTTGGTGCCACGGCCCTTGCGGCCCACAGGTGAAAAACTTAAAGTTTTTTGCGGCCCTCCAGGTGGCGCTCATGGCCCAAGTGTGGGCCGCGTCCCTATGGTTAAGAATAGGTGACTTAGAGAAGGGAGAGACCAGAAGTAAGGATTTACCTCATTTAAAATATGTATTGTATAACATCAGATTGATTTATAGCGACATAAATATGTTGTGCGCTCCTACACTTTGCTCAGAGAGATAATGTAGATTTTTTCAATCGAAGCGGAGCAGACGGGGAAGTTGGGTTTAACAAGGAAAACACTGAAAGTAAGTGTTTTACTTCATTTACTGTAACGTTATCTATATTATAAAATAATATTATTTAATAATGATATTTGTATGCTGTGCGTGCCTTGATGTGTCAATATATTGGACTTGGTGTGATTTTTACACACATACACACACACACACACACACATATATATAATGTTATAGATATATATATATTTGTATTTATGTGTTTGTTTGTTTCATATGTCATTAAAATTTATATATTTTCATATATATTCATTTGTATATATTTGTAAATAACCTTTCAATAAACTCAAACTCTCTAACGTTATATATACTTAGAGCTAAATTGTTTATCATTCAAAGTGAATTTTTGCCCTCACAAGAGACACATGGGTAGCATGAACTACAAATCAGATATGATTTTTTTGGTATGCTTGTTCTGTCATTTATTTATCTCCTGTCCCATTTATGCGTAATCATTTTGATAGACAGAGCCCTGCCTCAGCCCAATGAGATAAACATGGAAGTCAGGAATCACAACCTACAGTGAGTTAAATGCTTTTCTTTAAAGGGATAGTTCATATATCAATTATAATTTACTCACCCTTGAATTTGTCCTATGTCATACGTTTCTTTATCAGACCACAAAAGGAGATTTAAATAAAATGTCCCAAATGTGCTTGCCCATATAATGTCAGTCTATGGCGAATAACATCAAGCTGTTAAAATAGAAGCCAAAGTATAACAGAGTGGTCTTATGTATCATGTGATGTATATTCCGAGTTTTCTGCAGGTATACAATAAGGTTTGGTGAGAAACATACTGGACTTTTTCATATTATTTAACAAACATCCTGACTTTATTGTTGGTCTCTGTGCATGACTGTGTGTTCATGAGACACTATTAGTTCAGTTCACTCTGCTCACAAGTTCTGAAAAAAAATTAATAAAATTAATAAAAATATTACTCCGGCCTGGAGCTTCATTTGTCATGACAGTCAAAATGACAGCTGACAGATGAACATGGTCACTTCCTGTTGCAATGAGCAAAACAGATATATTTACCTCAGAGAAAAAAGGTGCTGCATATAGATTCTATTTTATTTTGTTTTTATTCATCTTGATTGTTCACAACTTGTGTGCTTTTCCTAGTTGAGTTGGATTGAATTGCTTTGCTTTGCTAAAAGAGTCTCATGAGACCAGCAGTCAGGTAAATAAATTATGATGTCATTTTTATTTTTTGGGGCGAAATAACCCTTAAAACAAATTGTTCACCTGAATTGTAATTTACTTATACTCATGCCGTTCCACAGACACCATGTAAGACATGTATGTCATACAGTTTTGGAACCACATCAAGATAAAAAAAAAATTATGACAGAATTTTAGGGTAAATGTTTTAAGTAAACTATTATTGTATTGTAATTTATACTTGTCTCTGATATTTCACTTGTTAATAAAAGCTTTGATAAATGGATGTGAATTTATTCTGTTTCTTCCCCCCAACTTTACAGGAGCATTTTTGTGATGCTGCAAGTGGGAGTGGATTTCTTGCTTAGCTGGAAACAGCAGAGAACCACATCCTGTCGTCCTGAAAAAAAAAGAAAGAGACTACTTTCTACAAGGAGGTCCAAACGCCATTGGCACAGATTTGTTCAGTGATTAGTAACATACATTCAACCAGGGCCGTCCTTACGGGGTGCAACTGGTGCGGTCACACCGGACCCTGCACTTGAGGGGTAAACGGACTGAATGAGCCCCCAGCCGGGAACGCTCCTTACTTTGCACCGGGCCCCGCATCAGCTAAGTATGACTCTGCATTCAGCTTTGATAGTAATGAATGAGATGCTGTGGTTTAAGCATATAAATGTAAGCACTATCCACCTTTTTCCTCAATACAGAAGTAAGTCTATGAGTGAGACTTCGTTTCATTGGCTGCTATAACAAGGAGAATAACAACGTGCAGTAAATGTTAAAACTGATTGCATTACAAACAAGTGTGTTATTAATATAGATAACAGATTAAAATAGTATTATATAGCACACATCAATAGTCAATATCAAGCAACAAAACTAACTGTTTTGTTCAGCTAAAAATAGCTGGACGCAAATGAGACTGGAAGCTACACCCATAGAATTTACAAATGTTGGCACCCATTTATACAAATATATTATATTTATCAGGAAAAAGGTGGATAAACCTAATGAAATTCAGAATACATATGATCCAAATAAGAATACATATTTTGTGCCTTTACACTGATTTGCTTTGACATTGTTTTAATTTTTGTAAGAACATGTTGTTTACATGTATTGAAAACACTGAATGTGAAGACATTTTTGTGCAGGGATAAAGTTACAATGTTTACAATGTTGTAAAGTTACAATTGTAAGTCGCTTTGGATAAAAGCGTCAGCTAAATGAATAAATGTACATGAAATTGTACCAAGTATATACAGTATTACAACTACATGTTCATTTATGGAAAATTTACAAAATTCTGATATAGTGGATTTAATAAAACACGTCTTGCATTTAATACCGTTTTGTCATTATTCTTGTGGTCTAGAATAGGACATCAATGTGTTAAAAAATGAAAAAAAAAAAATGCAAATCAAATGAATGTCAAAACTTGACGCCAATTTAATGTCAAGCTTTGACATCGATTTGATTTGCATTTTTGACCAATTCTTTGATGACTATTTTTAACGTCAATTTGATGTCTATTTGTTATCAATTGCCCGCTACGCTGTTTTAATTGAATCATGTGGCAAAAAAAGACAGAAAATCAAAACCGCTCATCTGAATAAATTAAATTATTAAATTAAACTAATGCATTTAGCAGACGCTTTTATCCAAAGCGACTTACAGTGCATTCAGGCTATCAATTTTTACATATCATATTTTATATATTTAACATATATTTAGACAATGAAAAACAATGTTTATTTATTTATTTATTTATTAAAGAAAGTTAGGCCGGTACCTTTAAAAAAATAAAGGAAGGCCTAATTTGCAGCTTTTATCTTACCATTCATTCTGAATTTTTCTCAGAATTGCAATATATAGACAATACGAGCTATAAATTTTATAACTGTGAGATAAAAAAGTTGCTATTTCTTTATTAATGTATTTTTTTTTATTAATTTCTTTATTTAGTGGCGGAAACGAGCTTCCATAAATAGCCCACAAGGTGGGAGTATTGTATTGTATTATAGCAAGAGATCCATGATGATGATGATATTCTGCTGAGTTCAGTGATGAGCATCAATTTATTATTTAGGGCAAGGGTTATTTGCATTAGGTGTAAATAGCATATTTTCTTTCAATAAATGCAAATAGCAATTGATTATATTTACACTGTGTTAAAATAGCAAGATTTGATGCTATTTATACTAATTATTTGAAATAGTGGCAATTATCTGCACCTCAGTATTGTAGTACATTATAAAACAGTACGCAATAATAACTTTTAATTTGAATTTGTATTCAAAATTTTAAATGGATGTCACCTTACTGGGTCAATAAAGCCCTCCCTACACCTACCCTAACCCTACCCAATATTTATTTTCAACTTTTTAATTATTTCCTTAATTTTATAGAAAATAAATGCCTTTCCGATACGATATGAGATTTTAAAGAGGAGGAAAACGTACTCAGTTACTAACGTAACCTCGGTTCTCTCTAGAAGAGGGAACGAGTACTGCGTCTTACCTAAGACGCTATGGGAAAAGTCTCTTTTCACGAAATACTGAAGCAAAAAATTATCCGTAATTTTGAATTTTTGTAAAGCGCATTTGCAGCAGTACACAGCCATAGGCGAGACGGCTCGCTCGCTCATTGGCTGCTCTGCGGCAAGTGCACAGCCTATCGAGCACAGGCTGATGCAATATCAGACCAATAAGAAACGGGTGTGGCCCAACCCTATAAAAGGAGCTCGAAAAGGCTGACTCACCTGATTTATTTCTTCGCCGAAGCGAACCAGAGTGAATCGTATGCACGGCAGAGAACGCAGTACTCGTTCCCTCTTCTAGAGAGAACCGAGGTTACGTTAGTAACCGAGTACGTTCTCTTACGAGAGTTCTCTCGTACTGCGTCTTAGCTAAGACGCTACGGGAACCCCATGTAAAACGCCGTGCGCGCAGGGATCACACACCAATAAACCTGAAGCAACACCCAGGATTTACAGTGCACAGTCACCCGAGGGACTCACAGAGAGCCCAGGACAGGAGAGGGTGGGAGCCCTCCATCCCATATCTAGCAGCACCCGTAGATGCGGCAATACAATCATCACACAGTCGAGGCAAGCCCTGACCAATGTGGCAATGCTGGTCTTACGCAATACTGCCCATATAACAGTCGGCAGCGCATAACGCTCACGAACTCAGAATTCCCATCAGGGCCCTGATTCGGCTATACCGACAGCAGCCTTGCTTGCAAGGCGGGAACCTCCAGGTTATAGAACCTGATAAATGTAGACGGCGAGGCCCAACCTGCCGCCATACATATATCCTGCAAGGAGATCCCAGTAGACCACGCCCACGACGAGGCGACGCCCCTCGTGGAGTGTGCTCTGACGCCCAGTGGGCACTGAAAGCCCCTGGAAGCGTAAGCTAACGCTATGGCGTCAACTATCCATCTGGATAGAGTCTGTCTCGAAACAGCCATTCCCTTGGAACGTCCACTGAATGAGACAAACAGCTGCTCAGTCTGTCGAAAGACAGCGGAGCGAGACACATAAGCTCTTAAAACCCTAACAGGGCAAAGAAGACTCGAGTCTCCATCCTCTCCTGACACCGACAGGGCAGACAGGGCAATAACCTGAGCCCGAAACGGCGTGTTAAGGGACTTTGGCACGTAACCGTGCCTAGGTTTGAGTATGACCCTTGAGTCATTAGGCCCAAACTCCAAGCACGACTGGCTCACCGAGAGCGCGTGCAGGTCACCCACCCGCTTCACTGAAGCGAGAACCAACAAGAATACCGTCTTGAACGACAGATGCTGGAGGCTAATCGATTGGATAGGCTCAAAAGGGGGACCCTTCATGGCCTCCAAAACCGCCGCGAGGTCCCATATAGGGACTGACGGAGGTCTGGGAGGATTCAGCCTCCTAGCTCCTCTAAGGAAGCGGATGACCAAATCGTTCCTTCCTATTGACTGACCGAGCGCTGTTTCAGAAAAACGCTGCGATGGCCGCCACATAAACTTTGAGCGTGGATGAATCGAGCCCCTGGCCTGCGAGAGGAGGCCCCTCCTCAACGGCACTGGCCACGGGGCTATGTCTGCTAACCGCATCAAATCTGGGAAACCACATACATGTTGTCCGAACGGACTAAGACGTGGCGGCCCTTGATTCTGGGACAAAGGCGCGTCAGCGCATTCTCTACTGCCAGCATTTCCAGACAGTTGATATGTTGGAGCTTTTCCCGTTCTGACCACAGGCCAAAGGACGGTCTGCCCTCGAGCAGCGCTCCCCATCTCGAAGTGGAGGCGTCCGTCGACACCATCTTCACTTTCGAGGAAGTCCCCAGGTTTACACCTGATTGGTACCAGTTGTTTGCTGTCCAGGGTTTCAGGGCTGTAACGCAGCCCTGATTGACCTTGAGACGCAGTTGCCCAGATACCCACGCTCCACACGGTACCCGCGCTTTCAGCCAGAACTGCAGGGGGCACATGCGGAGCAGGCCCAACTGCCGAACCGGAGATGCCGAGGCCATGAGACCCAGCATCTTCTGACATTCTCTGAGCAAAACAGTCGCGCCGCAGCGGAGAGACCTCGCCGCGCGCTGAATGCCCAACGCGCGCTGTGGTGACAGCCGCGCCGTCATGGAACGTGAGTCCAGAGCTAGACCCAAAAACAGTATCGTCTGACTGGGGTTCAGCGAACTCTTCGCCCAGTTGACACTGAGACCGAGTTTCTCGAGGTGATCGAGTAAAACGGCCCTGTGCTCCACGAGCTCCGCTCGTGATTGAGCCAGAATCAGCCAGTCGTCCAAATAGTTCAGCACTCGCATGCCTCTGAGTCTGAGAGGAGCGAGCGCTGCGTCCATGCACCTCGTAAACGTACGAGGAGCTATGGACAAGCCGAACGGCAGGACTGTAAACTGGTATGCCTGGCCCTCGAAGGCGAATCTCAAATATTGCCTGTGATTTGACGCTACCTGTATTTGAAAATACGCGTCCTTCAGATCTATTGACATGAACCAGTCTCCTCTGCGAATATGTGCGAGGAGCTTCCTGGTCGTAAGCATTCTGAAACTGCGTTTCACCAATGCCTTGTTCAGCTGTCTTAGATCCAGTATGGGCCTGAGACCCCCGTCTCTCTTGGATGGCTTCGGGGCTTCCGGCCTCACCGTAATCCTCTGCCGCGGTCCCCACGGCGCGGGGCGACGGCCGGTAGAGCGAGAATGGGGGTCTCGAGCTGTGTTGCTGAAGCTGTTGCGATAACGGCTTTTGTGTGCAGGCAAGCGGGCAACTGTGCAGGCTTGCGCGTTGCAGAAAACGCTGAGACAGTCACAATTCCTGGAACTGAAACAGCGGCGCGCTTCGGTGAGAGCTCGGCCACAGCGGAACTCGTACACCGGCGCTTTGATGAAGCAGCCATCGTGTGTAGTGCAGACGCAGCCTGCTCAGCAGCAGAATAGATTTGCGCGAGCAGACGTGATGTCATGCAGCAGGCTTTAGATGGCAACACCGCTTTCGTCCGCCGTCCAGCAGAGGGCGGACAAAGGTGCGTCGCTATCGCCTGATCCACCGGCGGAAGTGACTGGTAGTTCCTGTTTTTAGCATCATCCAGTGTGGAGAATGCTAGTGAGATAGACGAACGAGTTCGCGCTGAATATGGAGCGTTCCAAGCCTTTGCCACCTCTTCGTGAAGCTCAGGAAGAAAGGCGGGCTTTGAGAAGTATGCTCATCGGAAAGGAAACTACCATCCAGCCGGGAAAGAGAGGGGGGGGGGCGCTGGTGCAGATCACTCGAGGCCGAGACTCGTCGCGGCCAGCGTGAGCACTCGCCTCAGCTCCTTCTCGATGTCAGCTCATTTGCTGGGCTTCTGAGCAGAAGGCGCGAGATCCTCGGAGCTCGCCCAGCCCTCACTGCCCGAAGCTAGCAGAGAGCGCGTGTCCTCTTCCCCCGACGCGGCCCTGAGATTGACCTCCTCGGACGACGCAGCGGCAAACAGCGGGCGCTGCCCATCGGGAAGCGATGCAGGGGAGGCTGGTGAAGCAGGGCGAACCGGCGAGCTCGGTTGAGCTGAAGACGGTTCCGGATTCCGCTGAAAGCGGCGCTTTTACGGCGCCTCAGTGCAGCGGAGAATGCAGGCTAAGAGAAAAAGGCCAAGCGAGTCCTCAGAGTCACAATGGCAACAGCTCGCAGTGAGGGCATCCGCCATCAGCGAGCGCGAGCGCTGCATGATCTTCACCCAGGCAGGAGACACAGATGACGTACCGGTCTCCCTCGCTGAGTGGGGCTCTGACGAGCCGCAGGAAGGCATCTTAAAAAAGACGCAAGCTCTTTTACGACTGTGTGTCGCAGGGCGAACACACACACACGCATAAAGAACAGTTGGATATAACAGAATTGAAAGGATATGTGCGCCGGAGAGCGCAGCAGGAACGGCAGTGGAAGGCGGCGAAGGCCAGCAGCTTCAGAAGTGGCTCGTCCCGCTGAGATGCCTATCAGACGGCGCTTGCTTCCTTCGTGATCCAGCGATGCGTGAGCCTTGCTGAAGAGATGAAAAATCAGGTGAGTCAGCCTTTTCGAGCTCCTTTTATAGGGTTGGGCCACACCCATTTCGGCGGGAAGTGGCGTGAAGGGGCGCGAAGCGCCCTTATTGGTCTGATATTGCATCAGCCTGCGCTCGATAGGCTGTGCTCTTGCCGCAGAGCAGCCAATGAGCGAGCGAGCCATCTCGCCTATGGCTGTGTACTGCTGCAAATGCGATTTACAAAAATTAAAAATTAAGGATAATTTTTTGCTTCAGTATTTCGTGAAAAGAGACTTTTCCCATAGCGTCTTAGCTAAGACGCAGTACGAGAGAACTCTCGTAAGAGAACATATTTGGCAAAGGGCGGACGCAAACTCGGGATGATTGTATCAAAAAAAGTACACGTTAACCTCTAATCCACCGCAATTGATGTTGATATAGCGTCGTGTATCAGTCTCAACCACTGATCTATATTATAGATCAGTGGTCTCAACCCTTGTGCACTGTTCGATTTCTGTGTACACCCTTTATGGAGCGGGTCAAATTGACCCTAATTGGATTCAATACAATTCCTCAAAAATCACACTATGAAAAACAACAAAGATTCAGGTACAAACTGTAAACTTTTGTTACGAACATTTGTCAAATATTCCCCAAAAAATATATCTGAAGATATGATTTAATGAAAATGTTTTTAACCATTTTTTAAATTGTTTTGTTTTGACAAAATTTGAAATTAAACAGTATGCTGACTTGTTTTTCATATACATTTTTTTTTTTAAACTTTTTTCTTTTCTTAGAACATCATAATTGAACATTTAAATGTAGCTGTATAATGAAAAAATTTACTTTTCTTAAGTTGGCTGTTTTGTAAACTCATTTCATAAAGTCTAGAAGTTACTTCTGACATGATGAGCACACAGCAAGTGTGTGCTTTTGGCATATGAATTTCTTGCAATTCACACACATGGTGCTGGTTTCCCAGACAGCAGACGACTCCGACCCAGATCCGTTTTCAAACCGGGAAATCTGTGTTACAGTCACATCCGTTTCAGGACTGTAACACGGATCCAGCCCATAGACAGTAAAAGAAAGGGACACAGCGACCCCATTGGAACTCAATTGAGACAAGTTTTTTTTTTTTTTTGTCAAATACAGTTGTTACAGTTTGTCAGATCATATCTTCATAACAAATAAAAAATAAAAGTAAAAAAATAAATAAATAAAAATATATAACAGCCAGTAGATAAATTGAAATACATATCATATAACAAATGAAACATAAACATAATTAACAACAAAAGTGCATCGCCAGAGTATCAGACATTAAATATCAGTTAAATTATATAGTTAAACCAGATAAGTATTTCATACATTTTGATGCTGATTTACCCTCGTGGGAACTTCTCAAATATAAAATTAGAGGTGTCTGCTCAAGTTATGGCAAGATGTTGGCAAACAAAAAGAAAAATGTGACACACGCTAATCAACACTATCAACAAACTTACTAAAAAAGAGCATTTGAGCCAAGAAGATAATAATACCTTATTAGACTTACAAAAACAACTAGACATTGTATATGAGAACAAAGCAAAAGGAGATTTTGTAAGGTCGCGTAGGAATTGGATGGAACAAGGTGAGAAAAACAGTAGATATTTCTTTAACATGGAAAAAAGAAGAAATGAAATTAATTCTATAAGAAAACTTGATATTGGAGAAAAGATTAGCGATGACATTAAAGAGATATCAAACTATATAAGTGCTTTTTATGAAAAACTTTACTCAAAAGATATTAATCTCAAAGACCCAAAAGAAGTCTTAAGCTTGATTAACTCTACTAACTGTGTGGATGCAGAATATAATGAAATATGCTGTCAGGATATAACTCTTGAGGAGATTATATGGGGAAAACTAAATTAAAAAACAATAAATCACCAGGCTGACCTCGGAGATGTATAAATGTTTCTCTGAGTCACTAGGTAAATTTCTTCTGGCTGTCTTCAAAGAATCTCTTCATAGAGGGGAGCTCCCTCCTTCTCTGAGGCAAGGTGTCATAACACGTATCCCAAAACCTCACAAAGACTCTCTATTAATTGAAAATTGGCATCCCATTACATTGCTAAATAATTACTATAAGATTCTAGCATCTTTCTTAGCAAAACGTCTCAAATCTAAATTACACACTTTAATTGATGAATGCCAATCTGGTTTCATGAAAAATCGTCACATAGCTAATAACATTCGCCTAGTTTTAGATCTGATTGAGTTCAATTGAGACAATTGAAGCCCATTTTTAGCGATTTTTAGCACTTCCGTTTCTGACGCGCAGACTCAAACTAAGCTTGATGACGTCAGCAACCTGTCTGACAGATGTAAATCTTCTAGTAGCTGTGCGTGCAAACTGCCATCGTTAATCTTGCAGAGACGGCGAGCTTGAGCGGGGAGTTCTTTGGCGTGAGTGAGCAGGAGTAAGTATTCTGATTAATTATTTTGTATAGTATTTTAAAATGTAACGCCAGTACACCATATTAAGTTAATGCATACTATTAAGAAGTTATGTAAAATTATGTTCAAGAACTAATATGAATTCATACCCAATAATTTAACCGCCCAGGGATCGAATATTTTAAATATTTTAAATTACTCATACTGACAAAACATACTGAGTGTTTTGATTGTGATTGCTGTATGCTATTAACAGGTCCAGTGATTTGGATCATCGGGAGTAGCTACATTCCTCGTGGGGAAGAGAGGGCCAGAGAGACCATCGGGGCCAATCTTGGCCTAGCGGCCAAAGTTTACTGGTTTGGCTGGGGTGGACTTCGATGGCACGGACTCCTTCCTTTCTTCTACCGGTCCCTCAGAGGAAGAGCAGCCCCGGATGTCCTGCTGATTCACTGCGGCGGGAACGACTTGGCATGCATGAAGAGCATCTATCTCTTTGCAACATCTCTATCGGCGTTTCCCTCAGATGACCATTGTGCTGTCTGACATCACCCAGAGAAGTCGGTGGAGATTGGGCCTTCCGGGGAAAATTGACAAGTCCCGTAAATGGGTGAACAGTGTCATGGCTACCTTTGTCTTGGGAATGAAGGGGGTTTTTTTGCATCACCCTCAAATTGTATTTAACAAGCCTCAACTGTTTCTAAGGGACTAAGTTCATTTATCACCTAGGGGTAATGATATTTTTTTAAATAATTTAGCTGAAGGTTTGAGAGTCTTAATCCAGTAGGGGTGATGCTGGATTAAACATCTCAGCATGTTTTTAACTTGAAACAGTTGAAGATTGTTAAATTGTTTTGGGGTTGTGTATGTGCCTTTTGTCTTTAGTTTAATACATGTTCACATTGGTAGACATAACACTGTTCAATAGTCACTGCTCTTTCTCCCCCCACCCTTCTTTCTCCCCTCCGTGCCATTCATGTATCACCCTAGCTATCCACCCCATGACCTCTCACTTTTCTTCCCCACGACGAATGTAGCTAGAGAGGGGATCAGGATTTAAAAAAAAAAAAGTATTACTTTTTTAAAATTGTTTTTGTGTTTCAATAAATAAATATTTATTAACGAAATGATTGAATATTTATTATCAAAACACACAGTAGACACTTCAAGTAGACTAGCTAGCAACGTTTGCTCGATGTGTTCATAGGTTCATATCCGTGAGAGCAGCTTCCAGCGGAATTGGTCGACTCTCTTTTATTCATGTCAACATATATATATATATATATATATATATATATATATATATATATATATATATATATATATATATATATATATAAATAACAGATAACAAAGAACATGTACAATCATCCAAAATTATTAAAAGTGATTCAAATAGCACATGCACACATACATGCATAAACGCACACATTAAAAAAATGTTCGTTTCCTTCTATCTACATCAAACCGAAAAGTAACCCATCCAAAACAGACATATATAATCCCAGAAACTGTACTGTCAGTATACAATATCCCCTCGAGTCATTTTCGTATCGATTCAATATAGGCTGTTCATTTATAGTCTCTTAAAATTGCTTATTGTTCTACATGATTTCATCTCTTCACATAAAGCATTTGACCATAGGCTAATATTCAAATAATTGTGAGCTAGGTGTTAAATCATGCAGTTTTGGCTAATAAATCATGGTCAAAAACACTTGAACAAAAATCTTTTTTCTTTATTTCACGTTATGTAAGCTATGACATTTTGTAGATGGCTTCCGACCAGGACGAAAGGGATCACATTCATCTTCAAGCATAGATCTGTAATAAATAAAGAAACGTTAACCGCGATTGACATTGAGATTTTTCTTACACTGCCTGTATAATTTCCTGATAATTTCTCCATTCCCCGTCAATATACCAGCCGTTACCCATACTTCATTATTTAATGAAGTAGATAAATTATTAAAGTTCGTGGATAAAAGCTACTTCAAATGTATTCACTTGCCATATACCAAATTATTTCCAATTCCCCAAAAACGTTGTTGAAATATTTTGTCCCGTTGCTTTTATGGACTCTATATCTATGGACGTCTCTCCGATTGCCTGCGAGCTTCTCCTCCTATCTGTACAGTAATTTCTCTACTGTGCGACAGAGAGTCGAGTGGTTATGACGCAATCGTTAGCCTATTTTTACAAAAACTGTTTCTACGGGGCCATAATGTAACATAGAAGGTAATGGAGCCCTTTATACATTGTCGTGTATCTTTAGAAATAAATAATGGACAAATGGAGTCTTTAAACGCCTCAGATGTAAAGTTATTCGCTGTCAAATTTACGCCAAAATGAATGGGAGTCAATGGGATGCTAACGCAAGTGAAGTTCTGCTACAAGATGGCGGCACGCGGCCGACTTCAACTTCCGGTCGACTTCCTTCCCGCCTGATCCAGCCCAGGTGCGGTTTCAGTGGGCGGGAACTACAGTCGCAGAGCGGATCCGGGCCGCACCCATGGAAATGAGCGCGCAGTTTTTTTTTTGTTTTTTTTCCTGGAGTTCAGAACAGGAGAACGTGTGCGCATTGCAGAGCTATGCAAGACAAGCATTTGAGGACAAACCCAAATAATTGTCATTCCTTTTTTTTTTTAAGAAATGACCAATTGTTTCGCTAGATATGACCCTTCTTACTTGTCTGGGATCATGTTTTGAAGCTGCAATTTGGACCCCACTGAAGTCCACTATAAAGAGAGAAACCCTGGAATGTTTTTCTCAAGCCTTAATTTCTTTTTAAATAATTAAAGGGAGTAGATTATGAGTAAATTGATTTAGAAGTAAGCTAATACTTTAAGACTGCTTGCATTTATATGATCAAATATAAAGTTAAAAGTAATATTGTGAAATATATTACAATTTTAAATAATTATTTTCTGTTTGAATGTATTTTAAGACATAGTTTATTCCTGTAAATTTTCAGCATCATTACTGCAGTCTTCAGAGCATGATCCTTCAGAAATTATTCCAAAATGCAGGTTGAGTGCTGGATTTATTTTGGTACTCAGTTATCAATAATGGTTCTTATTAAAAAAAAAAAAAAAAAAAGTTTTTGCTGCTTAAAATTTCCTGGAAACATTTTTATGATTCTTTGGTGAACAGAACGTTCAAAAGAACATAATTTATTTGAAATATATTTTTTTGCAACATCATAAATGTTTTACTTCTATCAATTTAATGCCTATATGCTGAATGATAACAGTCATTTCTATTTAATAACACACATATCAAACATTTGAATGGTTGTATATCATGATTTTTGAATATATTAAAGAGTATAACTGTTTTAAATATTGATAATAATAATCAGAAATGTTTCTTGAGCAGCGAATCAGCATATTAGAATGATTTCTGAAGATCATGCGACACTGAAGACTGGAGTAATTATGCCACAAATTCAGCTTTGATCACAGAAATAAATAAAATTTCACAATATATTCACAAAGAAAATAAATATTTTAACTGATGATAAGTCTTTTAAATTTTCCATTAAAATATTAATTATTTACGTGATGGCAAAGCTGAATAAATAACTTTTTATTCATCAATAAATCCTAAAAAAAAAGTATCACCCCCCCCCCCATAAAAAAAATAAGCAGCACAACTGTTTCCAACACCGAACTTTGATCAAGGCAATAAATAATTTGAAGTATGTTAAGATAGAAAAATTTGAAATTTGAAATTTTTGAACAATATTACAGTTGATCAGATAAATGCTGGCTTGATAAGCAAGAGACATATTTCAAAAATATTTAAAATAGTAATGTGTCCAAACATTTGACCAGCCCAGTCCCCTTATTAAGCAGACAGAATGTTCTCCGGTGCATCCTGAATGATAGATACAGAGAGGAACATGTATTACATTATATTGTTTGGTTTGGTTTGGTGATTAATTTTTATATTTATAAAATCTTTGCCAGAAGATGCTTTTATTTCTGCTAACAATATGCTCCATTTTTGAGTAAATGTATTGAGAAATTGTCCAGCAACACTATATAATAATCTGTTTCAATTTCAGGTTCCAGAGCAGGGACTGTCAAATAGTAAGGTGAGTCCCCCTTTTTTCTATTTCAGTGGAGGTTGAGTTATTAAAGCTATTTGAATGCTACAATGTATAATTGAGTATTGATAATATTGAGTGCCTGATAATGTTACAACTAGTGCTGTTCAAAGCATAATGTCTGTTAGGACCGATTGTGGTTTGCAGCTTTCTGGAGAAATGTTCCTTTAAATAACGTCCCACTCAGCATCCTGAACTATATACAGGTGCATCTCAATAAATTAGAATGTCATGGAAAAGTTCATTTATTTCAGTAATTCAACTCAAATTGTGAAACTCGTGTATTAAATAAATTCAGTCCACACAGACTTTGGTCTTTGGTTCTTTTAATTGTGATGATTTTGGCTCACATTTAACAAAAACCCACCAATTCACTATCTCAACAAATTAGAATACTTCATAAAACAAACAAAAAAATCCAAAAGATTTTAGTGAATTGTTGGCCTTCTGGAAAGTATGTTAATTTACTGTACATGTACTCAATACTTGGTAGGGGCTCCTTTTGCTTTAATTACTGCCTCAATTCAGCGTGGCATGGAGGTTATCAGTTTGTGGCACTGCTGAGGTGGTATGGAAGCCCAGATTTCTTTGACAGTGGCCTTCAGCTCATCTGCATTGTTTGGTCTCTTGTTTCTCATTTTCTTCTTGACAAGACCCCACAGATTCTCTCTGGGGTTCAGGTCTGGTGAGTTTGCTGGCCAGTCAAGCACACCAACACCATGGTCATTTAACCAACTTTTGGTGTTTTTGGCAGTGTGGGCAGGTGCCAAATCCTGCTGGAAAATGAAATCAGCATCTTCAAAAAGCTGGTCAGCAGAAGGAAGCATGAAGTGCTCCAAAACTTCTTGGTAAATGGTTGCAGTGACTTTGGTTTCCAAAAAAAACAATGGACCAACATCAGCAGATGACATTTCACCCCAAATCATCACAGACTGTGGAAACTTAACACTGGACTTCAAGCGACATGGGCTTTGAGCTTCTCCACCAGGGATGGAAATTAACTTTTTTGTCCACCGGCCACTGTGGCTGGTGGATTTCCAAATCTACCAGCCACTCAATGTTTTTACCAGCCATTTTCTTGTTTTTAACCGACAATGTGTAACTGCATGTGAAAATTAATACTACAAGATCTACAATACTTAAGCAGTTTATTTAATCTCAAGTCTCAATGAAATACTTTCTCTTTCAGTGATGCTCAAAAATGCTGCCTATCTAGGCAGCTTATAGGTTTTGAAACAGCCGACTCTTGCTGAAGCAGCTCATTCTCTCAACTCCGTAGCCCAACCGGATGATACACTGCACTGTTTTTGTACGCATTAATAATGTTGTATTTAATTCCAAAGGAAAGGATTCACCAGTATTTGTATAGTGTATTTTTATTTTTTTTTTTGTGGTTGAGGGAACACGTGGGGAAAAGTCCCCTGTTCAACAGTGTATCACTGAAAGAAATCTCGGCTCGCAAAATTTTACACCATCGACAAACGAACGCACAGCATTTTTAATACATAGTTTTTACGCGTCTCGTCACGCCAGAGCTGTCAAACATGTGTAGTGATACAATGTTGTTTCAACATAACAACCCTCTACGGACACCTTGGGAATTGAATCGCCATTGGCTAGTAATTAATAATAATAATAATAATAATAATTTAATTTTTTATATAATTTTAATTTAATTTAATTTTAATTATTTTAGTTTACTCGCCAGTCAGTCAAGCTTTATAATAATCAAGTATCATTTACGAATAGAACTTTAGTAATTAGAAGTAAACTTGATAACCATGTTTGAATGCTTATTAGTCGTTTTAATTGAACATTTTAACTGGACTGGTGGTGGTGCTTTTTTGGTTATTCAGTGTTTCTGTAAAAAAAAAAAAAAAAAAACGTTTTATTGGGAAAAAACCCTTACAAAACTCCTGATAAGATAATAATAATACCATTCCTACTAATTAAAACTATAAAACACACTAAAGATTACTAAGGATTAATGAGCTGCTGGATTCATGAATATTAATTAGATTTTGTGTGTTCGCTCGAACTGATTTGCTGAAATTAAAACAGGGACGATAATAGGTGAGCGCTAGCCAATGAGATTGCCGTTCACGCATTAGCTCCACCCACTACCGGAAAACCCAGCTGTTCTTAAAAGCTGAAGTCTTCCATAGGAATGCCGTTATTTTGAAAGGAAAATACAACAAATAATATTGTTTAAATGTAGCACGTCAATCCCCTCTCTCTCTTTCTCTTTGCGAGTGTTAGAGAAACCGACAGCGATTTGTGCTCCTTAACACTAGAGTTTACGTTACATTATATAGGTGCGTTTCGGATCCATTGAGGAAATAAAAGCACAGATCGTCTGACGGAGAGTCAGAGAGTGTTCGCGAGTGAAAATATCTATGCTTAACTTAGCTTCCAACTAACACACTGGCGAGTAAAATCAGATAATTGATTAGCCATTGGCTAATATTAGACATCATTTAGTAGCCAGAAGGAAGATTTAGTCGCATATGCAAGTGATTTACTCGCAATGTAGAGGGTTGACTTACTAGCCACAGAGCTAACTTCTGAAAAAGTACTTGAAGACTGGACATAAAATGCATCCCCCGGACAGCAGTTATTAGACACGCGACTGATAATACTGTTTGTTAGTTTGCTTATTATGCCGTTAAAAACAATAAAATAAACACAAACTCTCCATATAATCTAAAATGTTGCAGAATGCTGGAGGAGAATGAACTTAATGGGGTTTGACAGAGACGTGACAGTATGCGGAAACTTGTGCGTGATAGCAAATTCAACTCTTCACGCGATCTTGTATATCATGAGCAGTGTTTGGAATAACGGCGTTTAAAAGAACGGCGTTAGGTAACGACGTTATTTTTTCAGTAACGGGGTAATCTAACTAATTACTTTTCCCGCCGTTACAACGCCGTTAACGTTACTGAACGTTAAATGCGGTGCGTTACTATGCATTGATTTAATATGCAATCCGAACGCACCCCTGGCTCACACAGCGAGTGAGCAGGTGGGTTAATAACGAGATAAGCGATTATGATTGGCTAAGCAGAGTCATGTGTTTCATGGTAGCCAATCAGAGCCAGTGTTTTTACACACACGCGCCAGCGGCGCCAAACACACACAGTCACACACACGCAACAGCTACACAGAGATTTGCAGCAGCAGGAGAAATGGTGAGTCAGGAGCAATCCGATGAAAAGTTGGCTTAAGGTGGAGATATAAGCACTACTTCAAATTCATTGTAGTCAAAGGCAAGAACGTGCATGTAATGTGTGACACACGCATCTACAAAGCTAGTGGCCAAAAACACTTTTCTTACAAAGAGTGCAGGATAAAACTCTTGCTGTCTGTTGACGTGCAATAAATCTCGAAAGTTATGTACGAACACCTGTCTGTTCTACTTATTTCAACTGACTTGTGAAAACTGCTAAAAAAAAAAAAAATACTTTGAAATATAGCAACTATTTTTTTTTTTTTTTTTTTACAGTAACGCACATAGTTACTTTCCCTGGTAACGAGTTACTTTTATTATAGAGTAATTCAGTTACTAACTCAGTTACTTTTTGGAACAAGTAGTGAGTAACTATAACTAATTACTTTTTTAAAGTAACGTTCCCAACACTGATCATGAGCGCGTGCTATAAAACGTACTGTAAATAACCAACAAATATATCCCTCCGCCGGCGGCACTAACTTCAGCTGCAAACACTGTAACGTTACTGGGAACAACGCTGCCGTTTCGAGCCCGGTTTACACCGCGTTTCTCCACGGAGCTGCTTCGGATGATATTACACTTTATTGCGTGTTGTACACACACCAGGGATGAAAATTAACTTTTTGTCCACCGGCCGGGTGAAACAGTATGCTATTTTTATTTACCCGCCACGGTGGCCGGTAGGTGAAGCGAGTTTACCCGCCACAACACAAAAACACCCGCATTTGGCTGGTGGCGGGTGCTAATTTCCATCCCTGTTCTCCACCCTTCCTCCAGACTCTAGGAAAACAATTCTATCTTTGTTTTTTCATACAAAAACAAATATCTAATCCTCTTTTTTTATATTACTTATCAGGACCAAAGATGTCACTTCTCCAGGTAGGCAGTGAACCAATTCATGTTGTTCTGTGTATATAAAATACCAATAAATGTGCATATAATTTTTCATCTTTTATTTTTATTCATGATTATAGACTGGGTAGCTGGCATGGTTCTAAACTATTAATAAACAAACACTCTAATATATAATTCTTTCTTTCTTTTCCACTTTTTGCACTATCGTCATGAAGCTACTCCTTGTCATATAAGTATAGTATGATGTCCCCTTTCCCTTAAAGTAAAAGTGATCTCAGACTCATTTCAATGCTATGTGTAAATAGGGCTATGTTACATGAGATTGGAACAATGTGAAGTAAAGTTCAGGATCATCATTCTTGACCTATTCATGTACTTGAATATAGTTACTTTGGGATTATGTAAGATCCTTTAGCAATTTATCAAACTAAACATAGTTCAAGCTTATCTTTTGTGAGATCAACGCAGTTAGTATTGTAAAACTACCTAATTGTTTCTTTTTCAGATGGTGGAGCAACTTTTTCAAGAGGAAACTATTGACAATGACACAGAGGATGATGGTGTGGTGGTGCCAGAGATCTACTGTCCTTTATCAGACCAAAAACTTATTGTCCTGCAAGGAATGATGAGTCCTTTGACATCACCATTGAATGACCGGGCTCTATATCTACAGACACTTGATGTCATCCAAAGATTGTGCTCTATTTAACATTTGACTTGTGAAAGTCCTACGGGTTAGAAAGAAGGCAGACGTTGGTTCACAGCTGAATTCTTTCTTTGAAACAATCTCCCACCTGGAATCACAATGGAGGCAGCTCTGACTGCTGGCCTTCCCCTCTCATTGTGTTCAGATGCATCTGGGGGTTGTTCAGGCCAACACTTCATAACTATGCTGCCAATTTATCTTGATATCTTGTGTCTTCTCACTGTGTCTGTCAGCCTGTGCTTTGCCTGAAGAGTCAACGTAACTTAATGTTATGGACAAATGCAATGCAAGATGTTGCACATGTTATTTATCGGCACATGAATGATTTAGATTAGAAACCACTATCTGTTGGTGTTTAAACATCTTCTTTTGCCATGGAGTCACATGACCAAGACATTTTACTGTCTTTTTTTTCTGGTGTATAATAATTCACTAGAAAATCACTTTAAATTGCCATTCATTTATTTTGAACAATGTTTTTTATAAAATACTGTAACAAAAGTATTTAAGACTTTGTAAACCATTGAAAAGCATGTAAATTCATTAACAAGTGTTGTTGAACAGTATCTATGAATTTTAAAAAAGAAATTAAAACTTTTGGGAAGAACATGGTCTAGACATTCAAGTTCATTTTGACATCTACACTAAAAGCAAGCACCATGTTGCACTGCTGTTTTCATGATTTCTTTAAATTCATTAAAATCTAACAGATGTGCAGTGGGAAATGTAATGGTTTGGGTGCACGTGTTATCAAATTCAACAGTTTTTTTTAAAGGCTTGTCTCTGAAGCAGGTGCCTATGTGCTTGATGAGTCAGCCACTGCATCACCCGTGGGACAGAGTGCCTCCTCATCCCGAGTATCGCCATCTAGGGCAGTAAAATATACAATATGTATTTAAGACATTTAATGACCTCATATAGTACAATAATCATTCAAGACATTTGAAAACGTACAATTAGTTTATAACTAACTGCTGCTTTACAGAAGTTTACATATAAGGTTAACCTTAGAACAAACGGTATTAACAAATCCGTTTCTTTACCCTTTTCCTCTCTCCATTTCCTGTACATTAAATTACCTGTCAAAGGTTGGAAACACTCAATGTTTTTTAAATAAGTCACTTATACTCACCAAGGGTACATTTATTTAAAAGTACAGTAAAAACAAATATTGTGGCACATTTTAATGTCAAATAAGTTTTCCATTTTAATCATGTAAAAAGATCTTTGCTAAAAAAATACATGCAACATCCTTGAATATATAAGGTATCATCACCTTGGAATTATAAGGTTCTCGTTCACATTTTTGTCCAAATTTATTTATTCACATTTGTATTTTATGGTATACATAATCTTTGAAGCTCAATATCTCTAAGCTGATCAGAAAATTACAATTCCAAGGTGGCAAAATGTTGGGTTATAAAGAGCAATCAGGGTAACGGACTGAATCAAACTTCATAACATAATACAAATACAAAACATAAGTGCACTGCAGACATGTAAATAACAAACCTATCCATGACAAATACCAATCTAAATAAAGACCAACTGCTGCATTCTGCACAGGAATAACACTTATATCTCGATTTTCTATTTATTATATTGGTTACAACAAACTTAGGGCCGTTTCATAGTCAACGCATCTGTACGCATACGCGTCCCTGAGGCTACGCATCGTTAGGGCCGTTTCATAGTCAACGCATCTGTACGTATACGCGTCCCCGAGGCTACGCATCGTTACGCTTCGGCCGCCATTATGCGTCGGTGCGTAGCCATATGTGTCGTCCTAGTTTTTGATACGCGACGCGCCGATGCACGCAATACTATGCGTTGTCGGTGGGGGCGACATTGCAAGTATTGTACATTAATTCAAGTATATTGTGTTTACAGAAGAAGAAGGTTTGAATACAATGGCGGGCGAAGAGGAAAAATTATACGAACTTAACGGCCCTATCTCTGCGTTGCCTTTGTTGCCGCCGATGTAAAATCAGCAACAGAATACACTCCTCTTCAGTTGCCATTGTGATCTGAATATCACGCGACCCGACTCTACTAATATCACCCTGACTCTACTACCCCCTGTTGCGTAAGTGGTGTATTGCATACACGCATCGCCCGTGACGCTTGCGTCCACTGTTTAGACTATGAAAGGGAGCGCGTCGCTCGCATTGACTATGTAACAGCCCTTACGCTTCGGCCGCCATTATGCGTCGGTGCGTAGCCAAATGTGTCGTCCTAGTTTTTGATACGCGACGCACCGATGCACGCAATACTATGTGTTGTCGGTGGGGGCAACATTGCAAGTATTGTACATTAATTCAAGTATATTGTGTTTACAGAAGAAGAAGGTTTGAATACAATGGCGGGCGAAGA
Organism: Carassius carassius; assembly: GCF_963082965.1. NCBI lineage: Eukaryota > Metazoa > Chordata > Actinopteri > Cypriniformes > Cyprinidae > Carassius > Carassius carassius. The sequence continues at coordinate 23,288,958 of NC_081766.1, read as the reverse complement.
GGAAATATTATGCGAACTTATACGTATTCATCCACATTTATACGATATTTCATCGCAATTACATTCAAAGCAATTCATCAAATTTTGGCGCCGACATCCTAAAATACTGGAAATGTCTCTCCTCGTCCAGGCTTCGCATGGGAAGCACCAGAGACACAAACTCCCCATCCTGATCTCTTTTTTGATTTAAAGGGCGAACATACCACCGTCTATCTCTGCGTTGCCTTTGTTGCCGCCGATGTAAAATCAGCAACAGAATACACTCCTCTTCAGTTGCCATTGTGATCTGAATATCACGCGACCCGACTCTACTAATATCACCCGACTCTACTACCCCCTGTTGCGTGAGCGGTGTATTGCATACACGCATCGCCCGTGACGCTTGCGTCCACTGTTTAGACTATGAAAGGGAGCGCGTCGCTCGCGTTGCTTGCTCGCGTTTCTCGCGTTGACTATGTAACGGCCCTTATCTCAGGCTGCCTCGAATGTCCTGCCGAGGAGGATGTTGACGAGGCTCTGTGAGCCTTCCGATTACGCATCTCAAATAAGCCTATACTTCTTCCGATGTGGAAAATATCCATGTTTTATCATCAATTTTCTTTAATATCCCCCTATTACCATTACATCTCCCCACATGCACCAGCGCCACTAAAACACTACTTCCGGTTCAATGAGCCACCATCAAAATCTCACGAGCCAATCAGAGTGAGCTGCTGTTAAGCCCGCCCTCACGAAAGGTTTGTGTCAGAATGGCGAACGTAAATCTGCGAAGCGCAAACAAAAACTTGGAAAGCAAAAACTAAAACTGGCATCGCATTCAAAACTTTGTTCAGCAAACGTGAAGCTGAAAGTGAAATCAACAAAGAATGCAGTTTATTTGAAGACGCTGTTCCTTTTTTGCTATTTAGTTTATTGTTTTTATTTTCAGAGTGTTTTTCTCATTTATCAATGTATATTTTTTGTTCGTTTTCGCAAAAGTTGCGTTCGTTTTATTTGGCACACATCTGATTCCATAATCTTTTGCATTGTTTTTATAGTAATTCAATTGTTTTTATATTAATATTGTTTTAATAGAGTGGTCAGTACAGTAATTGTCTATACATCTAAATCAATACTTCAAACTTTTTGTTGTCTAAAAGCTTCGTATAACAACTTAAAAAAAATATATATATATATCAGTGCCGTAAGACAGTAAAATATTTAATTATTGTGTAAGATGCTTGTAATGATTGCTTTAATGGTATTATTTCTGCTTAAATACAGTCATAATGTACTTATGTGATTTTGTATTATCAGGTAACTGTACAAATACTGTGGCATATGGACATTGATATGAGCTGGCCCAGATCCGAGCTTGGTACTGGACCAGATCCGGCCCACATTTAGGCCAAATCATCATAAAGGAATCCACATCTGGTCCAGATCCGGTAAAAACGGATCCGTGTCGGTATTGGCCCGTTGTGCCAAAAGACCCCGGCCCGAGTCCGTTGCGTGGATCTGGGCCAGATCTTCCGATTGGCCCAGGCCAGATTTGGCCCAGATGATTTTTGCTGTCTGGGATAATAAGATAAAGATTCTAGAAAAAAAAAAAAAAAACAGCTACACAGAGCTACGATCAACTACAGCAAGGCCAACAGGAAGCAGAGAAAACACTGTCCAACAGCGACACCCGCAGTCAGGGAAAGTCAAACAGTCAAACAGAAATGTTATTTTAAATAGTAAAGATATTTCACAATATTACTGCTTTTGATATATTTTGGATCAAAGCCTTTTTGTGAGCAGAAGATAAGTCTTTAAAAAAAACATAAAAAATCTTACTGTTTAAAATGTTTTGACTGGTATAGTGTATATATGTAGTGGTGGTGGGCCACCTGGACCAAAAAATGCCAGGCCGATTTTTGAACACATTTTAATTGAACACATTCAAATTCTCATCAAGGGTTTTTAAATATCAAATATCAAACATGGTAATATTGCACTATACCACCTGCAGTACACTGCTTGTTTCTGAGAGTGAACTTTGTGACATACAACAACTCAAAAAAAAAAGAAAAAGACAAGAAGAAGCTATATATATATATACATCTGGGGACTGAGAAGACAAGTTGCTCAAGTTTAGGAATAGGAATGTTATCCCATTTTTGTCTAATGCAGGCTTCTAGTTTCTCAACTGTCTTAGGTCTTCTTTGTCACATCTTCCTCTTTATGATGCGCCACATTAGTGTTGTCACGGTACCAAAATTTCAGTATTCGGTACCGATACCAGTGAAAATCCACGGTTATCAGTACCAATTTCGGTACCAAAGCAAAACACAAAAATATGCTAATTAAAAAACACACACACACTTTTTATCACTAAAAATAAAACCAATGCCATCCTTTATACTTATTTACGATTGTGTTTAAAGTTTTTCTACAAGTAATATAATTATGAAAAACAGTAAACAAGTTTCACCAAAATTTAATTTGTCTTTTAGTTAATGAAATTTAAACACCTTTTATTTTTTGGTAAATAAAGGGGATTTGCTATTAAAATTAAAACATGGAAGAAATATTGTGTGATTTATTTCTTTAAAAAGTTTTATACATTTTTTCAACAGAAGTAGAAGTATCACATACATTCTACTAAATAATAGTAATATTTCTAGCACAATGCATTTATGTAAAAATTAACTTATTTTGATGGGTTGCCGTGAATACATTTAAATTGACACTGGTTTTATTCAAATTAAATGGTAAAATGCTTGTGAAGTGACCCAGAACAGTTCTGGTGATGTTGTTTATGTATTTATGTCCTCAATGAGATGGCAGATGCTGAAATTACTGCAAGCATCACACGCTTCAGTCTATGTAGTAAACAAACATATGTTGTTCTAGAACTTGGATATACCTTTCAGCATTGATGGTGTCTTTCCAAATGTGTAAGCTGCCCATGCCACATGCACTCATGCAAGCCCATGCAGGCTTCTGAACTGAGCGCTGATAACAACTTGGTTTGTCCTTGTCCTCTTTAGTCCGGATGACATGGCGTCCCAGTTTTCCAAAAAGAACTTCAAATTTTGATTCGTCTGGCCACAGAACAGTTTTCAACTTTGCCACAGTCCATTTTAAATGAGCCTTGGCCCAGAGAAAATGCCTGTACATCTGGATCATGTTTAGATATGTATTCTTTTTTGACCTATAGAGTTTTAGCCAGCAACGGCAAATGGCACGGTGGATTGTGTTCACCGACAATGTTTTCTAAAAGTATTCCTAAGACCATGTTGTGATTTCCATTACAGTAGCATTTCTGTATGTGATGCAAGGGCCTGAAGATCACAGGCATCCAGTATGGTTTTCCTGCCTTGACCCTTACGCACAGAGATTGTCCCAGATTCTCTGAATCTTTGGATGATATTATGCAATGTAGATGATGATAACTTCAACTCTTTGCAATTTTTCTCTGAGAAACTCCTTTCTGATGTTGCTCTACTATTTTACGCCACAGCATTGGAGGAATTGGTGATCCTCTGCCCATCTTGACTTCTGAGAGACACTGCCACTCTGAGAGGCTCTTTTTATACCCAATCATGTTGCCAATTGACCTAATAAGTTGCAAATTGGTCCTCCAGCTGTTCCTTATATGTACTTTTAACTTCTCCAGCCTCTTATTGCTACCTGTCCCAACTTTTTGGAATGTGTAGCTCTCATGAAATCCAAAATGAGCCAATATTTGGCATGACATTTCAAAATGTCTTTTTATGTGTTCAAAGTGTGATGTGTTCTATTACTCAGAACTAGTAAGACTTAGAGTGATTCTGAGGTTTATTACGTTTAGGAACAAACCTCAGAGTGTCACCTTTCGAAAGAGACCAAAACCATGCATATACTACAAATGGTTCAGTTGGGTGTGCATCACACGTCCTGAAAAGTGAAGCTGCGGGCTCTTTGATCGCCCCCTGGTGGTTGGGCAGGTCATAACCCCCACCCCCCCCCCCCCCCCACCCCCCAACTCCATGTAAACGAATGGGACTTGAGTCAAAATAAATAAATAAATACATTACACTTCCAATACAATTTTACGTAAGATGTTTCTTTCTTTTAAGGTAGCTGTTATCCCGCTGATATATGTTCAATTCTTCATTTTTGTGATAAGTTTGATTTTAGCTAGAAATTTGATGCTATAAAAACGGGGCGTGTTGTTATGGTTGATTGGGTCTGTGTGGGTTTGGGAGGGAGTTTGATACTCTTTGGTTTGATTCCATTGCTCCACCTCACCACACAATTGCGCAGACTCTGGCTCCAAACAAAATCTCTACTGTGCAGACTCTAGCTCCAAATGATGTCAATTAGCCTACTTATGATGGCAGCGACCATACTGAGATGCTTAAAGGTCCCCAGAAGTGCCTTGAAACAAGCAGCATTATTCTGTGTGGAGATCATTGACTGTATAAAAACATGGACGTAGTGTCTGTGACGTCACCCCTAGACTCCTGAAGTGTGTTTTTGAAGCTTAAAGTGGTGCAGAGCGGGCCGTCGCCATCTTGGCAGCACTTCCCCACGCGACTCTCCCGGACAATCGAAAATGGGCAAAAAGGCGGGAGCTAGTTCCTGAAGCCACGCCCACTTAGCGCGACGGCACTGTCAGTAGCGGCAAACCACCTGTCACTCAAGTGGCCACGCCCTTAATTATGCAGAACTTTAAGTCTTAATATAATTTAAATGGATGAGTTATAAAAAAAATCACCCCCCTCACAGTTGTCATGAATGGCAAAATTAGCTATATAGACCAAAATCTTTTTTTTGCACCAGGCTGTAAACATGTTTTTTTCTGCTGTAAAGTTGGGCATTTTAACATGGAGAGTCTATGGGATTGACTTCCTTCTGTAGCCAGCCTCAAGCGGCCAGTCGATGAATTACAGTTTTAGTCACTTCCTTGTTGGCTTCACGAGAAAGAGTGGGAGGTTGCCGCTCGGTGGAGATGCGTTGTCCATTTATTATCATTATTATTTTTTTACAGTCAATTAGTGGTGGGCAGAGCGAGGAAACACTGAAACAGTCGAAGCAAATGTGCCTAGGAAAAAATTCGACACCCGTCTCTGCAGTGACACCTGGTGGTCACTTTCAAGCTTTGCCATGAATCAACATTAGCAATGAATAAATTAAGTGAAATGATGTTGTACCCGCCTTTCAGCATGTGTGTTGTGGGAGTGGTAAGTGTGCATGTCTGGCATGTTGTCAGAGCCTGTCACTTTAGGTTAGAATACTGTAACGGATGAGCAGTTCATCGATTCATTGGTTCTGAACTAATGAATCACGGTTCGTTGAATCTAAAACAATGTAAACCCAAAGCTTGTAGATTTTGAATTCAGGCGTATAAACCAAACTCTCTCTAAACTAAATGCCTGGCCTGGCACCAGCCTGGCTGGATTTCAATTGTTTATGACACTCTGGAGTGATAAATTCCAGTCACGTGAGCAGCCTCAAAGGAGAAACGAAACACATTCCACAACACACACATACACCCATACACATACACAAACACAAATGTTCTATACCTTCGTCATTTTATTACTAAGATGTATTTTGATAGGTTTGTGTGTTGCATAAAATGATTAATCCATTTTTTATAGGATTATAATTTGCTGACTTGTAAATTGGAAATGTTTTTGAAATGAATGTTCTCAAATAGAATCATGAGTTGTAACCTTACCCCTGACCAGGTCATAAAACTTTATGACCCAACTCACAGAACAGCAAAGCCAGCTCACTGGTACCTTTTCTCAATGTATTTTAATGTATTGAGTATTGCCTTTTTTGTGTATTAGATGTTTTCCATAATCAAAATTGAAGTATCTGCAATTTTATTGTATGTTTAATCAAACTTTATATGCATGTAGTTAGGAACAACTCTGTATCTCTGTATCCCTGACTCGCAAAATTATAGTTTATGGTATCTTTATAATCGTAAAAACCCGACTGTGTCGAATCTCAACGACACATTTCAAAAAGATGCATTGTTTCAGAAATACAATCTTTCTTAGGAAAAATGTTCAATTCTGTCGACACTATAACTCACGTGAGTGGGTGTTTCCCCAGAGACAAAGGAAAGTTTTTCCTGCTTCAGATCGCGGACGTTCATTGGTTGTTCGCGCAAACAGAGGCGTGAACCAGTCCATCCATAAGAAGAACTGACCCAGGAAGTTCTCCCTCTTGCTCTTGTCTACCTTCTCCTCATCTCTGCACTTCCGTCGGGTACGGTGGCTGAGAGAACAGCCTGTTCTCATGGCTCCTTCGGGAGCTTTCATCTCCGTTGTTTTTGTTTCTTTTCCTTACTAAGTTTATTCTCTGATTCGCCTCTCTCCATGAGGGAGACGAACTCTGAATCATTACGTTTGTTGGACCTTTCAAACATCGCGCGAGTCCGCAGCAGCCCCGGAAGACACAAGAGAACCCGCCCAGCTCCAAAAGAATGAAACACGCACGCTCGTCTGGCGAGTCACAAAAGAGACCCCATGCAAGTATCATTCTCTATGGAGATTTAAATGCTGCTTAAAGTTTGTCTGTTACCTTTTCAAGGTGATTTGATTCCTTGTTGTCTTTCAAAAGGTTACTGTCTGTGATTTTGCTTTACTGTGAGATTATTCTGTGATCTCGCCTATTTCTCTCTCATTCTCTCTCACTCCCTCATTTGGATTCCTTTATGTCTTGTATTTGTTTGCTTTCTGTATGCATATTTACTCTGTGTGAATCGTAGTTTGATGTATCATTAGTTCAATTATTAAAATCCAATATATATTCATGATTGCTTCTGTCTAAAATGCTTACATCACGAGTCAATGAAATGTTTGATCTTAAGCTACAAAGCTCGTTACTTTTCAGTAACCGAAATTTCATAAGGATAGGAGAATGTTTTCATGGCCAGAAACTATTATTCCTTGAATTATAAGAAGTGATAACTTTATTGAAAGTTGATAAGTTAATCTTACGGCCGTTTGCTGGACAAACCACTGTTTGATTTGCTGTAATTCACAGTAAGAGATATCACTATAATTGATATGAAGAATGGAATATTGACATATTAATGAGTAAATTACAATGCCTTGTAATGAGTTATTGATATATACAATTCACCTATTTTTCATCATCAATAATTTTAATGTAACTGTCATATGAGATATATATATATATTAACCATATTCCTGATTAATTATTAAAATTCCCTATATATCATTTGAGTTAATTTTAATTTACAACCCAGTGCGGCTACAATACTGAGTGATGCATGTTTATAAATATTTTGTCTAATAAATAAAAATGTTTAATAAATATTTGAAAGTTGTGTTTTTATTGTTCAGGTCTTGTAATGTGTTGTAACATCTCTCTGACAACTGAATGAACTCTTTGTGAATATTGGCCTGATGGGAAGTTATGGCCTAATGGTTAGAGATTTGGATTTATAATCTGAAGGTTACAAGTTCAAGTCTCGGGCCGGGAGGAATTGTTGGTGGGGGGAATGAATGTAAAGCACTCTCTCCACCTTCAATATCATGACTAAGGTGCCCTTTTTGCAAGGCACCGAACCCCCAACTGCTCCCTGGGCACATCAGCATAAATGGCTGCTGGTGTGTATGTGTGCACTCTGGATGGGTTAAATGCAGAGCATGAATTCAGAGTATGGGTCACCATCCTTGGCTGTATGTCACGTCACTTTCATCTGTTATTTTGGTCATGGAAAAATAAACATTAATAAACAACATAAAGCCAAATCTGGCTTTTTTTTTTTTACATATTCTAAAGATTTTTATTTACTTTGCGGGAGTAGGTTAAGACAGATGTGCGATTGTGTGGTTTGTTCCCGACCTTGACGATCAAAAGCAGATTCGGTTCTCGAAACACTTGTGAAACGACCCGATGCTTTGATTCGCATGTGTATGAATGGACGTCAACAGAACAAAAAGTGCAGTGTGACCGCCCCTTAAGTCAAGTGATATTGGTGTTTTGAAACATCTGAGCTTAGGGATCTCGACACCATGTCGAAACATCAGTTTTGCGTCAGCCATCCCTACAGTCTATGGGTTCAAGAACAGCATACAATTTACTTTGGGAATGCATTTTTTTTAGGCATACCCAAACTTACAACAATGACAAACCGTGGTTCACTGCAAAACTCAGTTAGCTCCGTCAGGCCAAAGAAGATGCTTACAGGAAGGGGGACAATTTCTTGTATAAACAGGCTAAATACACACTGGAAAAGGAGATAAGAGTGACAAAGAGGAATTATTCTGGAAAAATAAGGACTAACTTCACTTCCAACGACTCAGCATCAGTGTGGAAAAGTCTGAAAGAGATCACCAACTACAAGACACCATCCCCCAGCACTGTGGAGAATCAACGACTGGCAGAAGACCTGAACACGTTTTACTGCAGGTTTGAAAGAAGAACACCCATCACCTGCCCTGAACGCCTCTCCACACATCCATTCACACCATTAGCAACTCCTGCAACCCGCCCTGAACGCCTCTCCACACAACCGTTCACACCATTACCAACTCCTGGAACCCGCCCTGAAAGCCTCTCAAAACAACCGCTCTCACCATTCACACCTCCTGCATCCCCTCTCTCCCCCACACCTGCAATACAGATAAGCGAGGATGCTGTGCGTCATGTCCCATGAAAAAAGCACCAGGATCAGATTGTGTTACACCAGCCTGTCTGAAATCCTGTGCTGACCAACTGGCTTCCATCTTCACACAGATCTTCAACAGAACACTGAAGCTGTGTGAAGTCCCTTCATGCTTCAAATGCTCCACCATCATCCCCATCCCAAGGACATCTAAAATGACAGGACTAAATGACTACAGGCCTGTGGCTTTAACGTCTGTAGTCATGAAGTCATTTGAAAAACTGGTGCTGGCCCAGCTGAAGGACATCACTGGACCCTTACTGGATTTGGAATCCTTCAGTTTGCCTACAGAGCAAACAGGTCTGTGGACGATGCAGTAAACACTGGACTGCATTATGTTCTGCAAAACCTAGACAGAATGGGGACTTATGTGAGGATCCTGTTTGTGGACTTCAGCATGGCCTTTAACACTATCATTCCAAACCTCCTCCTGCCCAAACTAACTCAGCTCTCCATGCCCACCTCCATCTGTCAGTGGATCAACAGCTTCCTGACAGACAGGCAGCAGCTAGTGAGGCTGGGAAAATACACATCCAGCACCTGTACAATCAGCAACGGAGCTCCCCAGGGCTGCATTCTATCCCCACTGCTCTTCTCCCTGTACACTAACGATTTCACGTCTAAGGACCCCTCTGTCAAGCTCCTGAAGTTTGTATTCAGGAAGGTGATGAGTCTGCTTACAGTCAGGAGTTTAAAGAGCTGGCTTTTTAAGCGACTCGTCATCATGAACAGCACTGTGACTGCAGTGGAGTCATTCAGGTTCATCTCTCAAGACCTGAAGTGGGACATTCACATGACTCCATTGTGAAAAAGGCCCATCAGAGGGATGGAAGTTTAACCTGCCACAGGAGCTGCTGAAACAGTTCTACTCCATCATCATTGAATCCATCCTCTGCACTTCAGTAACTGTCTGGTTCAGCTCAGCTTCTAAATCTGACCTCAGAAGACTACAGAGGGTACTCCGGACTGCTGAGCGAATCATTGGTACAACCCTCCCTTCTATTCAAGAACTGTACTTATCCAGAGTGAGCAAAAGGGCTGGCAAAATCACTCTGGACCCCTCACATCCAGCACACTCCCTCTTTGAACTGTTGCCATCTAGTCGATGCTACAGCGCTCTGAGCACCAGAATGACCAGAGACAGGAACAGTTGCTTCACTCAGGCAATCCATCTAATGAACACTTGATAACACTTGACTTCAGGGAAGTCGTGGCCTAATGGTTAGAGAGTCGGACTCCCAATCGAAAGGTTGTGAGTTCGAGTCCCGGGCTGGCAGGAATTGTGGGTGGGGGGAGTGCATGTACAGTTCTCTCTCCACCTTCAATACCACGACTTAGGTGCCCCTTGAGCAAGGCATCGAACCCCCAACTGCTCCCCGGGCGCTGCAGCATAAATGGCTGCCCACTGCTCTGGGTGTGTGTTCACTGCTCTGTGTGTGTGCATTTCGGATGGGTTAAATGCAGAGCACAAATTCTGAGTATGGGTCACCATACTTGGCTGAAAGTCACTTCACTTTTCTTTTTCTTTATTTTTTTTTTTTTTTTTTTTTTTTATAATAACTGAATGCAGAATAAAATCAAATACAGAATTTTTGTCAGAATTTGCTGATTTGCTGACAATGCTGTCACTTAAGTTTGAGAGGATTCTGATTCTTGGTGATCTTAACATACATGTTGATCAGAAAGACTGTGCTTTGGCCAAGGACTTTTTATCTCTGCTGGACTGTTTTAACTTTACACAATTTTTGAATGTTCCTACACATTGCAAAGGCCATACACTTGATTTAGTTATGGCAAATTATGCTTTTGGGTCATATATCTCTACTGTAGATGTTGGTCTCCCTGATCATCTAGCCATCAGTTATTTTTTAACTGACTAAAACATTTATAAAACTCTTAGGTTAAACTATGTTCAAATAACACAACCAACATTTAGGGTTACTGTTCTTCTTCTGGATTTATTACTTTAAGGAACACAACTCACAATTACAAGTGGCAGTGCCACCCGCAGGCACAATGGGGAAATAATGATATTACATACATAACATTTCTTCCCCTCTTAATCAACAAACAATGAAAAACCATGCATTCTCAGCTACTCAAAAATTTACTAGAGGTAGAGGGTAGACTGCCTCTTGCCTCGAGCCAGTTCGGGGATTATTCTGCCCCTTGTCAGAACAGGCTCACTAACATAACTAATTACATTTCAGTTCAACAGGAGTTTCTCATGGCTTTATAATGTAAAACGGTGGGGTGGTTTAATCACTCTGGCTGGATAACGTCTGACCTGCACTGATGGAATGTTGAGTTTGCCATGATTTATCTGAGACTCTGATGTGTCACTGTTAACATCCTGTTCCCTGGTTGGTGGTGCTGAAGAAGTGTCATTTACAGAGGTCTGTATAGGAACAGATACATCACTGATGTCAGGTGGTTGTGTCACCTGAGTTTCAGCTGTTTGATTCGGAATGGACAAGAGTTGATCAGCATGGCGTCGCCATTCCGCAGAAGCTCCTCCATCCACATTATAACATACTGGACCACTTTGAGCCGTCACCACAACTGATGTCCATCTTTCTCTCCCTCTGTAATCATGAGCCAGCACTGCATCGTCGACTACATACTGTCTTGGTTTCGAATGACCAGCACGGCGGAGGACCTGGGAGGTCTGTGAGAGTCGCACGGCAGCTGTCACACTGGGTTTCAAGGCATCCAGCCGTGTGTGCAGTTGTCCTCCCAAAAACAGCAAAGAAGGGGCCTCTCTAGGATGTGGTGTGTTGCGATACATCAGCAAGAATGTTTCCAACTGTCTCTGAACAGTAGAAGAGCCCTTAGATGTCTTCAATGCTTGTTTTAGCGACTGAACAAACCTTTCAGCCTGCCCATTGGTTGCTGGATAATATGGGGCTGAACGGATATGCTTCACATGGTTGGCCTTCAGGAAAGTTACAAACTCCTGAGAGACAAATTGTGGTCTATTATCACTCACCAGGACTTCAGGCAGTCCATAATGACTGAAAAGGTTCCGCAAAACTTCAATTGTTCTCCCTGCTGTTGTTGATGTTATCAACTGCACCACAGGCCACTTCGAATGTGCATCAACTACGACTAGGTACATGTGACCCTCACAGGGGCCATCAAAATTTACATGAATACGTTCCCATGGTCTGCTTGGCCACTCCCAGGGTGGAGGGGTGCTTGGGGTGACATTTTCTGTATTTGTTGACATGACTGACACATTTTTACACACAGTTTAATGTCAGCATCAATACCAGGCCACCACACATAACTGCGAGCAATGGCTTTCATTCTGACAATTCCTGGGTGGCCAGTGTGCAGTTCCTCCAGTACTCTTTTCCGCAGCTTAAGGGGAACAACAACTCTCATACCCCGCATTAAGCACCCGTGTTGGACGGACAGCTCAGCGCGTTTGGAGATGAAAGGTGAGAGTTCATTATTACCACTCAGGTTGACACCTTGGGTCCCTTTTATGACCATTTCAACGACTTTAGACAAGGTTGAGTCACTCATAGTCTCACGTCGGATATCCGTGGCACTGACAGGGAGTTTCTCCATCTGTTCGAGGTAACATAGCTCTACTGCATCCATTTTCTCACTGTGTTCTACTTGTAACAGCAAACAGGAAAGACCATCAAAAATTTGCATGATGCTCAGCTCTTTTGTACTCTATTGTATAATTGTGCACAGACAAAAGTAATGCCCACCTTTGCATCCGCGCTGCCGCCATAGACGGAATTCATTTTTGTGGCCCAAAGATCGTAGTAAGGGGGCGGTGATCCGTGAAAAGCGTGAATTTCCGTCCGTAAAGATATTGATGGAATTTTCTGACCCCAAACACTATGGCCAGAGCCTCGCGCTCAATCTGTGCATAAGTCTGTTCTGCCTTGCTAAGTGTGCGTGAGGTGAAAGCTATTGGCTTTTCTTCACCGCTGGGTAGCATGTAGAAAATGACGCCACCAATGCCATAAGTGTCACGTTCGGTGATACAAAAAAACGAGGAGAGATCCAAATGCAGGTCTGAGATTTATTAAGAGGGCAAATCCAAAGGGGTAAACAGTCCAGGCAGGGTCACAACCAGAAAATCCAATAAAACATGAAAACAAAACAAGAACACACGGCGAGAGCAGACTATGAAATGTATCACACATAAGACAAGGACTCCGTGACAAAGACTCAGACAGACCAGGTATAAATACACAAAAGGATAATGGGGAAACTGGAGACAGGTGGGGAACAATCAATTAACTAAAACAAGGAGGAAGGTGACCAAATAAGGAAACAGGAAGTGTTGATATGACAGACACCGTGGGAACGGAGGACACCTAGTGGACACCCAGGGAACACAACCCAGACACTGTGACAATAAGGTGATGCATAGCATGCAATCTGAGGGTCATAGTGTGTCAAAACATTTTGTGACACCAATTGTTCTTTTGTCTTTTTAAATGCAGCATCACACTCCTCAGACCTCTGCCACCGTTTCCCTTTACACAACAGGGCGTTCAAAGGATTCGCTATGTTTGTCAGATTGGGTATGAATCTCCCATAATAGTTTAACAGGCCTAGAAATGATCTTAGCTGTGTGATGTTTGATGGAATTGGCGCATTGACAATTGCATGTACTTTTTTAGGTGACTTGTGCAAACCTTCTGCATTAATTATGTGACCCAAGTATTCCAGTGAGTCCTTGAAAAAGTCACATTTCCCTATTCAGCATGCAAACAAAACTGCTCCAGTCATCCAAGGACTGCATCCAGGTTTTCCAGGTGTTCAGCTTCAGTCCGCCCGGTAACCAGAATGTCATCCAGGTAACAATGGACATTAGGCAGACCCTGTAATATTTGGTCCATAGCTTTCTGGAAAATAGCTGGTGCTAATCCCAAATGGAAGGCGATTGTACTGGAATAGTTCTTTTTGTGTAGAAATTGTAAGGAAATTCCTGGACTCCTCCTCTACCCTCATTTGAAGGTAAGCATGTGACAAGTCCAATTTGCTGAAACACTGTCCTCCCGCTAATGAAGTGAACAGGTCCTCAATGCGCGGTAATGGATAGTGTTCAATGTGTAAGACAGGGTTTATCGTCACCTTAAAATCACCACAGATGCACACGTCTCCATTTTTCTTTACAACAGGGACTATTGGAGTAGCCCATTCACTATGCTCTACTGGTGACAATACTCCAATTTCAGTGAGACGGTTCAGCTCTGCTTCGACCTTTGGACAAAGAGCATACGGTACGACTCTGGGCTGGCAAAACTTGGGTTCAAGGCGGTGTACATTTCCCTTTTTTATGTAGCCTTTCTGCTTAAATGCTTTCGTTGGCCCTGCAGCTTTTGCTGTTTTTCCACTCTTTGTTTTTTCTGTCATCATAAACCTTACTTTTCCTGCAAACGCGACTGATATGGCCCTTTTTTCCACAAACATTACAGTTTTTGTCTTTAAACCAACAATCATCATCATTATGGTTATTTTTTCCGCATCGCTTGCATTTGTTCGCTGTCTTACTCTTTGATAAAGTGCATTCATGTGCATTCAGTGCTTCACGTGACGCTGTTTCCATGCAGACCGCCAACTCTACCACTCTCTGAAACGTCAGCGTAGACCCAGTCAACAAGCGTTTTTGAGTAGCCTCACTCTTTAGGCCACACACAAATCTATCGCGAAGTGCATCATCCAAATGTCCCCCAAATTCACAGTGTTCTGACAACCCTCTAAGCACTGCAACATACTGTGTCACCGACTCGCTCTCCTCCTGATTCCGCCGATGGAAACGAAAACGCTCAGCGATGACCAGGGGCTTCGGCGAGAAGTGCTGCTGTAGCGTGTCTGTAATGTGCTTGAAGCTTTTCTCTCCCAGTTTGTCTGGAGCGATAAGACTTCGGAGTAGTCCATATGTTTTTCCTCCTAATACACTGAGTAGCACAAGCACTTTCTTTTCAGCCTCAATACTATTTGCTTCTATGAAGTGTTCAAATCATTCAATGTATGGGGTCCACGGTTCAACGCTTTCGTCAAAAGCTTCCATGTGGCCAATGGCAGCAGCCATCCTAGCTAATCTGAACACTAAAGCTACACATAGAAAAGAAAATGTATGGTAACGTAATGCCTAACTACGATTCACCGTAAGTTAAAAGCTTCGTGGTCATTTTAATCCACCTCGTCGCCAAATATGTTATGTTTTAACTGACTAAAACATATATAAAACTCTTGGGTTAAACTACGTTCAATGGGGAAATAATGATATTACATACATAACACCATCCTTTTTAATTTGGAGGTATCAAACACTTTAAGGTCAGTTACACGTACTCTCTTTCCGTAAATGGCAATCAATTGACCCTCTGCCTCTTGCTAATTCTATTAATGCATGCCTGGGTGATTTGTCTTCTGTCCCTTCTGAGCATAAAATTATTTTACTTAATAATGCTCTTGCTGCCAAATTGGACATGTTTGCACCTATTAAAACACACGTTGTCTCTTTTGTACATACAGCTCCCTGGTATAATGATAATTTACGTTCAAAGAAGGTGGAATGTCGCAAACTGGAACGTAAATGGCGTGGTTCAGGCTTGTCAGTTTTTTTATCAAGCTTGGAAAACCAGTTTGGGCCAATATAAAGCAGAAATTGACACTGCAAGGTCTTCATGCTTTTCTCAGATTATTGAGAATAATCATAATAACCCTAGGCAGCTTTTTCATATTATTAACAGTTTATTGAAAGTAGATGTACGAATACCCAAACTGCATCAGTTCAGATGTGCAATGATTTTCTTAAATTCTTGAATTTAAAAATTGATAAACATTCTCAAAGATATTCTTAGTTCTTTTAGTCATCATGCTTCTACAGTTAATCTGCCATGTTTTTCCTGTACACCCTTCTCTAATTTTTCCTTAGTCACCTTTGAGTCTCTTTGTGCATAGGTATCTGGTATGAAAGCTTCCACCTGCATACTTGATCCCCTGCCTTCTACTTTATTTAAATCCTGTTTTGGTTATTTGTGCCCTGTTGTTCTTACCATTATTAATGACTTCTTGGCTACTGGTGTTGTGCCAACAGCACTTAAAACTGCTGCTGTCACTCCCATGCTAAAAAAGCCAAATAGTGATTCGAACAATCTAAGTAACCTTCGTCCAATTTCTCATCTTCCATTTATTGCTAAAATTTAGAGGGTGTTATTTCATCTCAATTACACAACCATCTAACCATCAACAATATGTTTGAGCCCCTTCAATCTGGGTTTAGGAAACTGCACAGTACTGAAACAGCCCTGGTTAAAGTTGTTTATGATTTGCTCCTGGCTTCTGATTCTGGCGCTCTCTCGATTCTCATTTTGCTCGATCTTAGTTCAGCCTTTGACACTGACATATGATTTTACTGAATAGACTGGAAACTGTCTTTGGTGTTTCTGGAACTTGCCCTTGAGTGGTTCAGGTCATATTTTACAGGTCGCACTCAATTTGTTTTTATGGATGGTTTCAGATCTGATGTGGACCCTGTCTGTACTGGTGTCCCACAGGGCTCAGTTCTTGGTCACTTGCTGGAACACCATTTTATTATAAGTCAGCTTGCTGTCGATACAACCCTTTTTTTAAAAGATCATATGCAAATCCCATTAGTTCTTCATTCTGTAGAGTGTTTTGCCAAAGCATCAGGATTAAAGCTAAATACTTCTAAATGTGAATTAATGGCTATTCACGAGCTCCCTTTGACCTCATTATATAATGTTTCAATTAAGAAGGAGGTGAAATATTTGGGTATCACAATCTCAAAAGATGTAGAGAGAATTGAAATGTTAAATATTGACAAAATAATTGAAAAATGTAAATCAATTATGAACTCTTGGTTACGTAGAGATATAACAATTTTCGGAAGAATATTGCTATCGAAAATTGAAAGTCTTTCTAGATTAATTTACCCAGGTTTTTCATTGCCAATTTCTTCCAGAAAGATAAAAGCAATTAATAAACTTAATTTTGATTTCATTTGGAGGAAAAAGTATCAAAAAGTATCAGAGAATATGAGGATGGTGGGTTAAAGGCAATAGATTTTGATATTATGAATGGAGTACTTAAACTCAAATGGCTTCAGTCTTTTGTTAGAAATGAGCATTCATACTGGTTTGCAATTCCATCTAGTTTGTTTAAAAATTTGGAGGTATTAAGTTTTTTTTACAATGTGACTTTGAGATGTCTAAATTTCCACTGAAACTGTCGAATTTTCATAAACAAGTCCTCTTGTATTGGAAAATGCTGTTTAAACATAACTTTAGTCCTCATAATGTTTCCTTATGGAATAATCGTTGTATTTTATTTAAAAGAAAGTCTTTATTTTTGGAGGACTGGTGGCAAAGATGTATTTGGTCAGTGTTGCACGTTATGGATAAAAATGGTTGCTTTTTTAGTTATAATGATTTCTGCACTAAATTTAATTTTAGGTTTGAGGAAAAAGATTATTTAAAAGTTATTAGAAGTATTCCTTTACCATTCCTTAATATGCTAAAGGGGATTTTAACATATTCGACTATCATTCCCAAGATTTTGGATCTTA
Organism: Carassius carassius; assembly: GCF_963082965.1. NCBI lineage: Eukaryota > Metazoa > Chordata > Actinopteri > Cypriniformes > Cyprinidae > Carassius > Carassius carassius. The sequence goes on along the minus strand of NC_081766.1, from coordinate 23,271,724 downwards.
AATTAGGCAAAGTAAATTTTACAGATGAGAAATGTATTAATACGTTTTTAAGAAATTGTCTTATGAAGGAAAGCTATCCTGGTCCAATAATAAGGAATTATATTTTTCAACATCTAAATAGGATTTCAGTTAATGAATTTAGGTGCAAATATTTGTCATTTCCTCTTCCACCAAAATATAAAGAAGTGCACTTTAAAATTTTGTACGATATTTATCCTGCTAAGGAAATTTCTCAGATTAAGATTTAATATCGATTGTAATATGTGTCAATTTTGTAATAAGGATGTAGAAACTGTTGAACACTTATTTCTCAATTGTTATCTGGTTAATCCGTTTTGGACTGAAGTATGTCATTGGATTAAACAAAGAATTTCTATTTTTCCACCGATTACTTGGGACATGTTGAAATTCGGAGTTCATTTGGTGGATAAAAATTTAGACTTTGTGGTAAATTGTTTACTTCTTATATTAAAATACTTCATTCACAAATGTAAAGTTCTGAAAACAGCACCCCAATTTTACGTTTTTATAAAAGAGCTTGACATGTATATAAAGGTCCTGAAAATTATGAGATGTGATAAGGCAAAGAAATTATGATTTGTTTAATAAGTGTGATTTTGTTTAATGCCGTACATTGTTGATGGTTGCATGAAATATATATATATATGTGTAAGGAAGTGTAATGGAATGAAGCGTGGTGTGAGTGAGATACATCCAGGCGGAGAAGGGTGCCAAGATGGCGACCGAGTAAGTCTGTCACTGCTGAGCTCCCGCACAAAAGTACTAATTTGGTGGTATTTTAAGAAAAGCTGCATTCCTCGGATATTGGACTATTTCTTGTGACTTTGAGAACGACCTAATGTCACCGCCTAAGAGGAAAAGAATGCACAAGAACAAGAAAAACCTCATCCCTGATACACAACCAAATAATGCTCTGATAGCCTCGTGTCACGATTATGCTAGCACCATGCCGTCAATAGAGGTATCCATGTCGGAGGAAAACTTTCCCCAGCTACCTGTGACTCCATGTGATTCCCCAGCGGCAAAAAAGGCTCTTTATAATGCAAAACACGAGCCTACATCCCAAGACAACATCGTCATTTCTACTCTTTCCCAGCTTAAAGACTCCATAAAAATTCTGGTGAGTGAAAACTCCAAGAAAATTGATGGAAATGCAATGAAAATTGAAGGTCTAAAGAAAACGGTGGACTTTGTATGAAGTGAAGTTAAAGAAGCACAGCAAAGAGTTAAGAATGTTGATGGCCGCCTTAAAGAGGAAGAAAAAAAAGTGGCAGCGCTCCAAACTTGCGTGTGTGAACTGGAGACTTACTCAAGAAGGTGGAATTTGAAGGTCTATGGAGTGGCCCAAAAATACTGCAGAAAACGTGAAGGAAAAGGTTACAGAGCTTTGCCGGAATATTCTGCCAGATGACAAATTGGCGCCAGCGATCGACTGTGCCCATCGCATTGGGAAACTAACTCCAGCCAGCTCTCGGCCGAGAGCGATCATCATCAGATTCTCCCAGAGATCCTACAGAGATGCTGTATGGAAAGCGGCAAAAAATCACCCCGTCATGCGTGATAACAAACTCCGTTTTGTTGAAGATCTCCCGCAACCTGTCAAGGAAGCTAGGATGAAGTTGTGGCCTTTGGTGAATAAGGCGCACAGTGAAGGTAAATCTACCTACTTCGTTGGAGCACGGGCTTTTGTCAATGGGAAGGGAATCTGATCTTGAAATCTTGAAAATCTGATCTGACATTGACCTGAAATCCCCGGAACAATGTAGGCTACATGAGACGATCTCTTAGATCCCCATTTTTTGGGGTAAAATATTATATTTTTTGACACAATCCTAAGTGGGTTTCCAGGCCCTTGGTTTTTTTTTTTTTTTTTTTACCTTGTTCTGAAGCCTGATCCTTAGTTTTAATTTTTGAAGATCGTTTATGTGGGATGTAGCTTACTGACCAACAATTTAGAAGACTTATTTTTTAATAAATGTGGTCTCCTTTCTTTTTTCTGGGACGCAAAAAATATGGTCTTAAATTTCCACCATTTAATTTTTTTTTTTTTTTTCATTTTAAGGTGCAATAGGTGCTCAGTATAACTTTGTTAATTGTTCCGTTGTAATTAAGACATATTAATATAAGCCTTTTATTTTCTTGAAAATTTCATTGTCTATTGTTTCTTTAAACGCCAGGGGGTTAAGAAATATAACTAAACGTAAAGCGTTATTTTTATTTGTTAAACAGCTGAACACAGATTTTTCGTTTTGTCAGGAATCTCAAACTCTAATGACGAGAATTTTTGGAGTTCCAGTGGGGGAACGAGTTATGGTTTTCTCACTGTTCAGAAAGATCAGCTGGAGTCTTAACATTGAGGCATAGATATAGTGGTGACATATTACACACAGATAGAGATCCAAAAGGGCATTTTATCTGCCAAGTAGTTGATTATAACAAGATTGTCTTAATCATATTCAACATTTACGGGTACAATTCTAGTTTAGAAAACATCCAGTTATTTGCTAATATAGAAAATAGACTCAAGTATTGGCTAAAAACATTCCCAAACTCTCACATTTTACTTGGAGGAGACTTTAATGTTACTCTAAATTCTGAGATAGACAGATGGCCACCTACACATGAAAATAATAGAAATGCACATTTTAAACTTTTTATAGACAGATATGATTTAAATGACATATGGAGAGTTAAATTCCCAGATGAAGTTTCGTTCACCTGGAGTAACAAAGACAACACTTAGACTTTCTCGCATAGACTTCTGGTTAGTTTCAAAAAGTATTAAAAGCAGAATATCTCAGTTAACATTCTTCCCTGTCCTTTAAGCGATCATAAAGCAGTATTCATTTCTATTAAATTTTTTTCAGATAATGGTTACAAAGCCAATTACTGGAAACCTAATAACTCTCTTCTTAAAGTGGAGGAGGTTAATCAGAAAATCCCACAGTTGATTAAACACTTTTTCAACAAAGCTGTGGTGGAAAATTATTTTAGTCTTAATTGGGAGTTATTTAAATATGAATCATCAAAATACTTTAGGATGCTTGGTAGCAAACTTGCTAAAACTAGAAAATTGGAAGAACAGAGAGTTATCACAGGTATCTCGGTAATGTCTCAAATTTCACCAGACACCTTAACAGAGGAAGAAAAAATAGAAATGCTTAATTTACAAGAGAGCCTGGATAATATATATAAAAAGAAGGCAGAAGGAGCTTTTATAAGGTCTCGGAAACGGTGGTTAGAAGAAGGGGAACAAAATTCAGCATACTTCTTCAAACTGGAAAAGTATCACACAAAAATGAATACTATTAATGAATTAAAAATGGGCAACTCTATAAGTGATGATCAGCGTGTAATATCTGATTTTTGTTCCTCATTTTATAAAAACCTATATACCTCAGAATATGTTGACGGTAATTCTTCGATATTTCTTAACTCTCTACATGATACTCCTAAGCTCGACAACTCAGAAAGGGATTTTTGTGACCTCCCGTTATCCCTGGCAGAAGTCACTCAGTGTTTAGAACTGTTAAAAGACAACAAGTCACCTGGGACAGATGGCCTATCGTCTGAGTTTTATAAAAAAAAAAATTCCAGCAGATGGCGCCCTTCTTACTGCAGGTTTTTAATGAAAGTATAAAAGCCAAAACTTTACCATGGAGTATGACTCAAGGTTTGATTACTTTACTCCCTAAACCATGCAAAGATTTGCTTTATATTGATAATTGGCGTCCAATGATTACAAAATTTTGGCCTTAATATTTGCTAGAAGAATTAAAAAAGTATTAGATTCTATAATTGATGGAACGCAGTCAGGTTTTATGCCTAAGAGGCATATCTCCAACAATATAAGGTTAGTCTTAGATTCAATTGACTATTCATATTTAATTTCAGATGACAGCTTCATATTTTTCTTAGACTTTTTTAAAGCTTTTGATACAGTTGAACATAATTTTCTTTATCTTTCACTTAAGAAGTTTGGCTTTGGGGATTTCTTTTGTGATGCAATCCAAACTTTGTATAGCAAAGCAAGTGGCTCAATTAAGCTTAAAAATGGATCCTCACCCAGATTTGAAATCAGACGAGGAATTCGACAGGGATGCCCTATTTCTCCCTATCTTTTTTTACTTGCAGCCCAACTTTTGTGTGAGCATATAAAAATAGTAATTTGCAGGGCATTTCCATTGCTGGAAGAACAGTTATCATTAGTCAGCTGGCAGATGATACAACTCTGTTTTAAAAAGACAGCTCCCAGGTTCCTCTTGCTATTGACATAATAGAAGCCTTCAGTAAAGCCTCTGGTCTCCGCTTAAACCTTAAAAAATGTGAATTGCTGGCTCTTAAAGACTGTGATTTTGAGTTAATTGCTAATATTCCTGTGAAAAGCTCTGTTAATTACTTGGGTATTGTGATTGATAAAAATGAACCCCAAAGATGCAAGAATAACCTCACTCCCATTGTTGAAAAAATGAAGAAGAAATTTAACCTGTGGCTATTACGTGATTTATCTTTGAAAGGCAGGATTTTACTATCGAAGGCAGAAGGGATATCAAGGGTAACATACGCTGCTCTGTCTTTATACATAGATCAACCCATGTGTAAAACCATAAATAAAATTTTGTACGGAAAAATCTTAATCATTATCTGAAAAAGTCTGTTTTAATGAATGAGTACAGCAAAGGTGGCCTTAGTTTTCTAGACTTTTCTACTTTAAATTACACTTTCAAGATTAATTGGATTAAGCGGTTATTAGAGTGCCAAACTAATCTGTGGAATTTTATTCCCCATTATGTCTTTTCTTCAGTTGGCGGGCTCCAGTTCATGTTGGTATGCACTTATAATATTGAACAAATTCCAGTTAAACTTTCTTCGTTTCATAAACAAATGCTACTGGCTTGGTCTCTAATTTACAAGCACAATTTCACTCCTCACAGATTTTATATTTGGAACAACAGATATATTTTGTACAAAAACAAATCCCTTTTCTTTCAAAAGTGGTATGACAATAATATTTTGCTTGTAAATCAATTATTCAATCAACGTGGTCAACTTTATAACTACACTGAATTTATTCATCACTTTGGTATCCCTATTTCACCAAAGGACTTCTCTATCGTCTTTGATGCGATACCTTCAGCTGTCATCTCACTTTTTAAAGGTGCTAAAGGACTTGTTGATTCCCCTACACTGGTGGATGTGAAGGAAACAACTGTTGGGAATATCTGTTTTTCACTGCAACCTAAAAGCAAGAATAAAGCAATTCGTCAACTTTTTCAACAGGATATTAGGAATACACCCACTGCTGTATCTTATTGGTCCTCATTTGTTGGGAAAAAGTTTGGCTTTTGCCGCACAAGTTTTTTTTAACCAACAAAGTCAAAGAGATCTCATTCAAAATGCTCCACAGGTTTTACCCCACTAACTATTACCTGAAAAAAAAAACTTGGATATCAGCTGTACTTTCTGTGAAGAGCTAAACGAAACACTGGTGCATTTATTTTGGTCTTGCCCACATACCAAAAAACTTTGGAGCAAAATGTCTCAATTTATTGTTCTCCATATTTACCCTGTTTTGTTTGGTTTTACTCGACATGACAAAAGTTTATGTTCAGAGTATTATGTGATAAATTTAATTATTATTTTAACCAAATTTTATTTGCACAAGTCAAAATTCTTAAAAAAGAAACCAAGCTTTCTAGAACTTGCTGCTAATATTAAGCACTATGTTCTCTCAATATCTGAGAGTACAAACAAAAAAAGCTGTTAGATCATATCACCTCTGTAAGCTTTACAAGATATTTGTTTAATTTTTTTTTTTTTTTTTCATTATACTTTGTTGTTGATAACCCCTCGACCTCCTTGGCTTATTTGTAATCTGTCCATAGACTTTATTGATGTACAGAAGATGTTGTTTGCCTACTGTATGTCCTATTTTTGAATTAAACACATCCAGGATACATCCAGGCGGGAAGGAAGTCGACCGGAAGTTGAAGTTGGCCGCGTGCCGCCATCTTGTAGCAGAACTTCCCTTGTAGCGAATAACTTTACATCTGAGGCGTTTAAAGACTCCATTTGTCTATTATTTATTTCTAAAGATACACGACAATGTATAAAGGGCTCCATTACCTTCTATGTTACATTATGGCCCCGTAGAAACAGTTTTTGTAAAAATAGGCTAACGATTGCGTCATAACCACTCGACTCTCTGTCGCACAGTAGAGAAATTACCGTACAGACAGGAGGAGAAGCTTGCAGGCAATCGGGGAGACGTCAAGAGAGAAGCCCATAGATATAGAGTCCATAAAAGCAATGGGACAAAATATTTCAACAACGTTTTTGGGGAATTGGAAATAATTCGGTATGTGGCAAGTGAATACATATGAAGTAGCTTTTATCCACGAACTTTAATAATTTATCTACTTCATTAAATAATGAAGTATGGGTAACGGCTGGTATATTGACGGGGAATGGAGAAATTATCAGGAAATTATACAGGCAGTGTAAGAAAAATCTCAATGTCAATCGTGGTTAACGTTCCTTTATTTATTTACAGATCTACGCATGAAGATGAATGTGATCCCTTTCATCCTGGTCGGAAGCCATCTACAAAATGTCATAGCCTACATAACGTGAAATAAAGAAAAAAGATTTTTGTTCAAGTGTTTTTGACCATGATTTATTAGCCAAAACTGCATGATTTAACACCTAGCTCACAATTATTTGAATATTAGCCTATGGTCAAATGCTTTATGTGAAGAGATGAAATCATGTAGAACAATAAGCAATTTTAAGAGACTATAAATAAACAGCCTGTATTAAATCGATACGAAAATGACTCGAGGGGATATTGTATACTGACAGTATGGTTCCTGGGATTATATGTCTTTTTTTGGATGGGTTACTATTCGGTTTGATGTAGATAGAGAAGGAAACGACTATTTTTTTTTAATGTGTGCGTTTATGCATGTATGTGTGCATGTGCTATTTGAATCATTTTTAATAATTTTGGATGATTGTGTATGTTCTTTGTTATCTGTTATTTATGTGTGTGTGTGTGTGTGTGTGTGTGTTTGTTCAAAATAAGCTAACTAAACTAACTAAAATGACTAAGTACTGCAGAAAGGCAAACGATTACAATCCAAAAATAGGCTATAATTTAGTCGATAATAATAATAAAAGTCGATTTTAGCCACTTCTTTTGTCAGGCCTACAATGTTTTAATGTAAGATGTCATATTGTAATTATATATAGCGTAATATGATATGATATATAATTATTATAATATTATTATATTATATTATGTTATTATATTATTTTATTACTATACAATACGATTTGATTTCCAAAATCACACACACACAGACATATGTGAGTTTATTCTGATGCGTCATTGAGCGTTCGAGTTCAGCTTGCTTGCACTTAACGTAACGTTATATACACCTGGCTAGTCTGAGCCCTTATTTCTGGAAAGCCGTGATACTTCGACCTTGGAAACTTCTGATCATCATTCAAGACATCTAAGTATTGTGTTATAGGTGGTATTTTGTTAATTCAGTGTGTTAACTGTTTGTTGCCTTTTTTTTTCGTGATTTCATCTTCCCACTTACTTCAATTTACTTGTTGCTAGCATATTTTCCCTCGTGCGAAAATGTCTTGCTGTGTAGCATACATGTGTTCTAAGAGGCAAGTCTCTTCTTCCGAGTTAAGCCTTTTCAGGTAAGTACACTTTCTCCATCTGTATAATGCAAGATTATGAATTTTTGAATCATCATTATATAGGCCTAAGCAGAGGTGTAAAGAGTAACGTTACCTGAAAACCATAACGTTACTTAAGTAAAAGTACAGTAAGAGTATCTGATTTCAATCATGTTTATTTTCTATAAAATGCTAATAAGTAAAATAAAGATTATATTTTGTCAATATATAGAGGATATATAAAATAGTGTAAATTAAAATTAAATGCACTGGATGTGCTGGTTTCGGCCTCATCAGCAGCCAGCTGCGGTCATGACCATAGGTCACGAACGCAAACACCTGCAATTCAGAAACCAAGCCCAAAAACTAATTGTACTCTTAAGTGATATGCGGCCTCCCCTTTACTGACTTTATTGGACTAAAACGACAATTTTATGTAATAACACACAGAATGCTGAGTTTATTTCCCTATTTTAACAGAATTGAATAGTTATTTAATAGTGTGTGTATGCAGTGTTAGACACTGAGTTCTCTCTATTGTTTAAGTGCACTTCACTGTAGGAGTGTCACTGTTGTACTTGCATCATAAATATTGTGCATATTTTCAATATTTAAATGACTTCAGGAAAGATGTCAATAAAACAACAATAAATCTAATATTTGCACTTAGTGTTAGGTACGTGCCACCTAATATGGCCTAATAGTCTTAGGAAAGCAACTATCTGTCATTTTACATTGCAGTAATTTAAATGTAAGTACAGTACAATATATTATAGCTGTGTGTCATAATTCAGTTGTGAAATATGGTAGCCTACTGTTGTGTATAGGGGAAAAGGTAGAGGAATTACTATGATCAAAATACATTTTCGACCCTTCTTTAGCAAGCTAAACATTTTATGACCATATATTTTGTCATATATTTTACATTACATGTTATAAATGTAAATATATTTCACAATATATTTTTTTTATATTTCAGAATATATTTCAAAATGATAAATATAAGTGAACAACAATGCAAATATATTTCAATGTATTTGAAATATATGCCACATATATTTTTGACACTTTAAAATATATTTCAATATATTTCTTTTGTGTATGGGATAGCCTATAGTGCCCAATTGAATGCTTTCTATCAATTTTAATATACCTCCACAGCCACATTTTATTGTTTTGGTTGGTTGTGAGTGGCAGATCAGCTTTTGCATTGTCACTGCAATTGATTCTCAACTGGGGTGGGGGGTAGTGAGATTTTTGGGTAGCATGGCATGCAGATATTTTATGAGAATAAAAAACATCCATCACTTCTCATCCTTTTGGTTTAATTTCCATTTAATTCATTGGATGAATTGAATGACATGAAATTCATTAAATGTAAATTATATTAATTTCCATTTAATTCATTTTCTTGAACAATGTGATATGCTTTTTTCTTGTCAGGTTCCCCTTCAATGACAAAGACAGGTTGCAGCAGTGGATACACTATGTCAAGAGAAAGAACTGGAGACCAAAGAAGTATTCTCCCTTCACTTCACACAGGACTGTTTCATCCCTGTTCAGGGACGAAACACCCTTAAAGCAGACGCGGTGCCAACCATCTTCTATCCCCATTGCCAGGCAAAAGTCAAGGTGAGGCACACCAGAGTCAGTAAGAACACAACGGTAAGTAAGACTGACTCTAAAACAAGCTGTTAAATGCAGGAACTTCAGTCATGACCATAATTACATCAGTTGCACTCGCAGTGAACCACTGACAGTCGAGATGAGTGTAGCCAGCTGCAGCCATAGCCATTCTGCAGATCATGGTGCATAAACACTGAAAAAATCCCACAGTCCTCTAAAGAGGAAGGTGTCATTTGGTCAAAGTAGCTTGCGTCCTTACAAGAAAAAATTGAAGCTTCAAACTCAGAGAGTCAGAAGCCTGAAACAGAAAGTGAAGTTTCTTTCTTCAGTTGTCACTGATCTGAAAGAGAAGCTGCTTATTTCCACCAGCTGTGCTGATATGCTGGAGGCTTCCTTACAAAAAATTACAAGAAATTCCTTACAAGAAATTCTTACAAGGACCAAGTGCAAGACTAAATCTCAAAGAATCTCTGATAAGTTGAGATCTTTTGCCATGACTCTCCATTTCTACTCTCCAAAAGCTTATCAGTTTGTTCGTGAAAGCTTTGATTGTGTTCTGCCTCATCCTGAAACAATCAGGTCTTGGTACAGCAGTATTCCTGCAGACCCAGGCTTTACAGAGGCATCATTCGCTGCCCTACAATCCCATGTGGAGGACGGAAGGAAAGATGGTAAGGAGACTGTTTGTGCCCTTATGATGGATGAGATGGCCATTAGAAAGCTTGTTGAATATGCTGAAGGGAAATTCCATGGGTATGTTGATGTAGGATGTGGCAAAGTTGATGACTCTTTACCAGTAGCCAAGGATGCATTGGTCCTTATGGTTGTAGCTGTTAATGGATCTTGGAAAATCCCTGTGGCTTACTTTCTCCTTGATGGGTTAAGCGGACAAGAGAGAGCAAATATTGTCTTTACAAGTTGCATGACATTGGAGTGCGCGTTGTTTCCCTGACATGTGATGGACCGTCTTGTCACTTCACCATGATGCAGGCTCTTGGAGCCAATATCACAGTTGGAAACATGAGGCCATTCTTTCCTCACCCTGCAAGTATAAAGCAGGCTGTACATGTGGTTTTTGACGTGTGTCACATGATGAAACTCTTGAGGAATGCTTTTGCTGATGGGCGTGTTTTCCAGACAGGCAGTGGCAAAGAGATTAGGTGGAAATACCTAGAAGACCTCAACAAACTTCAGGAGACGGAGGGCTTGAGGCTGGGTAATAAGCTGAAGATGGCACATATTCAGTTGAGGAATCAGAAGATGAAGGTAAATCTTGCCGCTCAAGTTTTCAGCAGCAGTGTGGAAGATGCTCTTGAATTCTGCAACAAGGAGCTCCACTTGCCTGAGTTTCATGGTTCTGAGGAAACCGTTGAATTTCTGAGAACAATCGATTTAGCTTTTGATGTTCTCAACAGCAGAAATCCTCTGGCAAAGGGTTCCAAAGCTCCTTTGAGAAGTTGTAATAAACTTCACATGCTAAGTCTGTTGGAGAGAGCTGAAAATTTCCTTCAGCAGCTCAGAGATAGCTCTGGGAGACATCTTCATGCAGGCCCTAGGAAAAAGGGTCCCATTGGATTGTTGCCAGCTCCAGAAGCATTTCCAACATTTTTAGAGATCTGGTTGAAGCACAGGAGGCCCCTTGTAAGTATCTCCTTACTTACAAACTCAGTCAGGATCATCTTAAGCTGTTCTTTTCTGCAGTTAGGGCACGCGGAGGCTACAACAACAACCCAACTGCCCGACAGTTCAAAGCTGCATACAAACGCCTCCTAGTGAGACATCAAGTGAAAAATTTAACAGGGAACTGTCTCATTAGAGATGGAACCAACATGTTGGCAGTGACAGTTGTTCCAGCTTCTCGTCAATTTGATGTCACACCAGCACTCCCTCTGGATTCTGACCACGACTACAGCATCTTACCTTATGCCGAGTCAATATCCGAGTTCAAGGACGCCTTTATCCATTACATTGCTGGATTTGTGATGAAAAAGATGAAGGAGAAAATCTTGTGCATGCCCTGTTCTCTTGCACTGAGTTCTGATTCCAGCATGCATGCTTTCATTGCCCTGAAAAACGGGAGGCTTACAGAATCCATCAACAAACATTGTGGAGGTGTGTAAAGCCTCTGAAATGTGCTTTCAAAGACTTCTGACCACCAGTGGAGGAAAGCTTCCTCAAGGAAAAGGAGTGACAGCTGCCATTACAATTCAGGTTCTGAGTGATTGTGCTGACAAGAATATTTTTTCAGAGTTGCACAACCACATGTTTGAGACCAGTGTTGAGGACAATCATGTACACACCTTGGTTAAGATGGCAGCCTCCATGTACTGCAAGATACGCCTTCATCATTTGGCAAGGCGAGAAACTGAGAAAGTAACAGGGGCTCTTGTGAGAAGGAGGATGAACAAATTAATACTTTTCCATCACCAATAGTATGGTGTTTTTAGTGCACATCTTCCTGTTCGTATAATGTTTACAGCACTTTTTGTGTATCACTCACACTTGCTTTGCTTAGAGCCCGCATCAACGGGGCATAAGTATTTGCTGTGAGAAACCTTCCTTTAAATACATTCATAATTCGCTCACACTTGCTTTGCTTACACATATGCTATCAACAAGTTACATGAGGTTATAAGGTTGAACTGTTATTTTTTGTTATTATACAGTATGTTCTGTTCAAATGTTACACTGAAATGTGACCCTGGACCACAAAACCAGTCTTATGTGTAATTTTTTTTAAATTGAGATTTATACATCATCTGAAAGCTGAATACATAATCTTTCCATTGATGCATTTTTAGGATAGGACAAAATTTGGCTGAGATACAACTATTGAAAATCTGGAATCTGAGGGTACAGAAAAATCGAGAAAATATTGAGAAAATCTCCTTTAAAGTTGTCAATTTCTATTGGCGATAGTTCTGCATCCATTCACAAAAATAAATGTTTTATATATTTAAGGTGGGAAATTTACAAAATATCTTCATGGAACATGATCTTTACTTATTATCCTAATGATTTTTGGCATAAAAGAAAAATCTATAATTTTGACCCATTCAATGTTTTGTTGGCTATTGCCACAAATATACCTGTGCAACATAAGACTGGTTTTGTGATCCAGGGTCACAAATGTTCAATTGTTCAGTTGTTTCAGTGTTATCTGTTTGTGGCGTCTGTTTGTTACGTTTGTCTTGTCCTGTGTACCCACTCTGAGCCTGCACCTTGACGTGGTGAGTGGGCTTCTAACTGAGCCAGGCTAGATGTTGAGAGTTAAAGCCAAGATGCTGTTCATCCTTTCTCTTTTTCAGACATGCTGGTGATTACTGTTTCCAAGTTTTTCCAGTAACGAACACTACTAAGTATGAAAGAACTTTAACTCAGATTGAGGACAGTGAAGAGCAGCACACGTACAAAGCACACATACATAGTTTAGTTATAATTAGTCACCTGGCTGTTAAGCCAAGTTAAGTGAGATAACTCAGACAACATCTGTAGTTTATATTGTATTATTTGTATTTGTCTATGTTGTTCATACTGCAGTGCATACCCATGTGTTCTGCTCTTATGCTACCGTTAATATACTTTACATATCGATTGCATCGTCCGGCACGTCCACGCTACTTCAGGTAAAGGTAAGGTGCGCAGTCACTGCTTTCCTGGTGCTCGTGTTCTAGATATTGCTTGCCAGGTTCCCGAGATCCTGAACGGTGACGAGCGCGTCGGAGCTGTTGTGCTGCACGTGGGAACGAATGACATCAGGCTGCGGCAGATGGAGGTTCTGAAGAAGGACTACAGGAGCCTGATTGAGACAACGATCATCGTGTCTGGACCGCTTCCCATGTACCGACTAGGACAAGAAAGGTTCAGTAGATTATTTGCTCTAAATGAATGGCTAATGTCATGGTGTAATGAACAGAGACTGCCCTTTGTAAATAATTGGAATCTGTTCTGGGAGCGACCTAGGCTCTTCCGTGCTGATGGCCTTCACACCTGCAGAATCGGACCGGCTCTTATTTCGGACAACATCTCCAAGGCGTTACACACCATATAACTAGTAAGTCAAAGTCCAAATCACACTCTTTGCTTTCCCAACTTAATTGATATAAGTACCAGTGTAGAACATTATAGAAACTGTGTCTATTCCTCGTTTAGTTAGGTCAAACAATAAATCCACTGTGGGATCTATGAAAAATCGAATTGTGATTAAACCATAAAATCTAAATATTATTGCTTCAGAAACACAATTGTAATTACTGTAATGCTTTATTAGCTGGTTGTCCTGCATCCTCAATAAACAAGCTACAGTTAGTCCAAAATGCAGCTGCTAGAGTTCTCACTAGGTCAAGGAAATATGATCATATATCACCGATTTTATCATCACTACACTGGTTACCTATTAAGTTCTGTAACAATTACAAAGTATTACTACTGACTTATAAAGCCCTAAATGGTTTAGCTCCTGTGTATTTAACGGATCTTCTATCGCGCTCTTTAAGATCACTAAATTTGAGGTTTCTGGTCATTCCTAGGATATCTAAGTCCACTAAAGGAGGGAGGGTGTTTTCACATTTAGCTCCTAAACTCTGGAATGGCCTTCCTGATATTGTTTGAGGCTCAGACTCGCTGTCCCAGTTTAAAACTAGATTAAAGACGCATCTCTTTAGCCAAGCGTTCACATAATGCATCTCATTCCTTTTATACTACAGTTAAATTAGACCAAATGCATTAATATTATGAAAAGCAGCTATGCTAATTATTTCCCATCTACTTTTTTGTTATAGACTATGTCAGCTCCAGTTTGTATCCAGCCTCTCATGGAAACTTCAGATGCCCCAACACCTGTGAAGAGACGACTCGACGCCTGTGAAGAGACGACTCGATGCCGGCGATATGTTAGGCACTAAATTAATACATTTCTGAAATGCATTTTCTGTAAAGCTGCTTTGAAACAATATGTATTGTGAAAAGCACTATACAAATAAATTTGAAATGAATATCCTTACTGTAAACCGTACCACTAGGTTAACTGTATACTACTTTCATGTCATTTACTGTTTATAATACACCACACTTTTTTTGCACTTCTGGTTAGACACTAACTGCATTGAATTGTCTCTGTACTTGTACTCTACACAGTGACAATAAAGATGAATCTAATGTAATCTAGAGGTGTCTTTACATCTCCCTTATCAATATTCACTGTGAAGGCTACGGACTGAATATGTATCATTACGAAGTTCTAAACCATAAGTAATAAAACCACATGACATTTCTGTCAAAGTATGTCTACTTGAACTGTCTACTGTGTGTTTTGATAATAAATATTCAATCATTTTGTTAATAAATATTTATTTATTGAAACACAAAAACAATTAAAAAAAAGTAATACTTTTTTTTTTTAAATCCTGATCCCCTCTCTAGCTACATTCGTCGTGGGGAAGAAAAGTGAGAGGTCATGGGGTGGATGGCTACGGTGATACATGAATGGCACGAAGGGGAGAAAGAAGGGTGGGGGGAGAAAGAGCAGTGACTATTGAACAGTGTTATGTCTACCAATGTGAACATGTATTAAACTAAAGACAAAAGGCACATACACAACCCCAAAACAATTTAACAATCTTCAACTGTTTCAAGTCAAAAACATGCTGAGAGGTTTAATCCAGCATCATCCTTACTGGATTAAGACTCAAGCCTTCAGCTAAATTATTTAAAAAATATATAATTACCCCTATGTGATAAATGAACTTCGTCCCTTAGAAACAGTTGAGGCTTGTTAAATACAATTTGAGGGTGATGCACAATACCCCCCTGCATTTCCAAGACAAAGGTAGCCATGACACTGTTCACCCATTTATGGGACTTGTCAATTTTCCCCGGAAGGCCCGATCTCCACCGACGTCTCTGGGTGATGTCAGACAGCACAATGGTCATCTGAGGGAAACGCCGATAGAGATGTTGCAGATCCTGCTTCATCGCTGCGACGAGATCGATGCTCTTCCTGCATCCCAAGTCGTTCCCGCCACAGTGAATCAGCAGGACATCCGGGGCTGCTCTTCCTCTGAGGGACCGGTAGAAGAAAGGAAGGAGTCCGTGCCATCGAAGTCCACCCCAGCCAAACCAGTAAACCTTGGCCCCGATGGTCTCTCTGGCGCTCTCTTCCCCACGACGAATGTAGCTACTCCCGATGATCCAAATCACTGGTTCTGTTAATAGCATACAGCAATCACAATCAAAACACTGTTTTGTCAGTATGAGTGAACAGATTTTAACACACAACTAACTTGTCTCTGGCCATTGATTTATTTATATCCGAACAAAACAGAAAAAAAGTCTATGCAAATATACAATAAAACACAAATTAAGTGCTCTTATCTGTTCATTGAAATAATAATAACAATATAGGTATTACACAAGGTTAATTTATTATTTTATTCTCTCTTCCAGTGTTGCTTTCCATATTTTATACTATATATTCTAAATGATACTATATTATTATGGCTTACCTTTGTTGGTAGCGTAGTTAGCCATGGTTTTAGTTTTTTTTTTTTTCTTCTTTTTCTGGTGTTAGCAGAAGAAAAGTTTGTATTTTTACCTATGAGGAAAGAAAAATGAAAAGGGCAACCATTAGTTATAGATGTTATTGGTGACATTCGTTATTGTCCATTTATTATCTATATGTTATTTAACAGTCCAAAGCAGACGCTTTTGTCCAAGCGATTTACTGAATAACTTTTTTTATATGACTGATTCGTCCATTTCTCTTGTAGATGTGTAGATAACAGTTAACACCATTTTGTGGTTATATTCGGCGCCCATTAACGTTATACAACATCATGTTCAATTATCATGTTTAACATCAATTATATTTAAAATATTCGATCCCTGGCCAGTTGGGTATGAATTCATATCAGTTCTTGAACATAATTTTACATAACTTCTTAATAGTATCCCTTACGAAAATTAATTATGGTTTTACTACAAATAAAACCAAAAAACAAATTAACCATGGTTTTGCTATATTAACCATGGTTTAACCATGGTATTTGTAGTAAATCTGTGGTTATACAAATGGTAGTCAACACGCCAAAAAAACATGGTTTACTACAGTATTACTATAATAAAACCATGTTTATCTTTCGTAAGGGATATGCATTAACTTAATATGGCGTACTGGCGTTACATTTTAAAATACTATACAAAATAATTAATCAGAATACTTACTCCTGCTCACTCTCGCCAAAGAACTCCCCGATCAAGCTCGCCGTCTCTGCAAGATTAACGATGGCAGTTTGCGCGCACATCTACTAGAATATTTACATCTGTCAGGCAGGTTCCTGACGTCATCAATCTTAGTTTGAGTCTGAGCGTCAGAAACGGAAGTGCTAAAAATCGCTAAAAATGGCCTTCACTTGTCTCAATTGAGTTCCAATGGGGTTGCTGTTTCCATTTCTTTTACTGTCTATGGATACATACTCCCACTAACCCTTTTTTTCAAATTTGAATTTGTGAGGGAAAGTGAGTCCGTGCGGAGCGCGAGCGCGTCCCACAATGCACTCGCCGCTCAGCGGGGAAACCAAAATGGCGAGATGGAGTGAGCCAAACCAAGTGTTTACCACAGTGTAAAACACTTAATACATTAGATTCATCTCGCACAAACAGCACTACCTCGATTTACAGCGGAGCTCTTGTTGACCGTTTATGGTGTAGTTCTTTTTGTTTGTGAGGCATTGTAACCTGGGAACGTGGCCGAATGAGGTAAGACAGATCCAGACAGGATTCAGTCTGTTACAATAAAACAAGGGGGTGTGCGGGGGCTTTCATCTCTCACTTACCAGCAGGTAAAAATTACTGGGTTCAAACATACTTTTTTTGATTCCAATGAAACAAGTTCTTTAGGCTTTTGAACGGGATGCTTTTATTTGAAGTTACATTGTTTTGAATGAGAAAACTGTTAGCTCTTTCCAGCTATTCTGCTAACAAAAGAGGCTTTTTTGTATTCTCTGTTATTCTATTTTGGCGCTTTACTTAACAGGCAATACAAAGTGCACTCAATCCTAAAAAAAGACCCTACACCGTTTTAACGTGAAACACCTCTAAAGACCTGCACTAGGGAGGTTTGATACTACATTTTCAGCCTTTTTTGTTTATTTGAGCATGTGCCATTGACATTTTGTGTGTGGGTGTGTAAGCAAAAATGTGGTTGAATCATGTTTTTCATGAGGTGTCTTGTTCATTTGACAGAGACTCAGCGAGTGCAGATAAACTGGCCGCCCATCAAAAGTCAACACCAAATTGCCAACACAAGTCTTCAGTGCCCTTGTCACAATTTCCCCTGAAAGATGGGCTGACTGACACGGCCGGACTCGCCAGCAAGTTTGAAGAAGGGCAGGACATCCTGGCCCGATGGTCAGATGGCCTCTTTTACCTGGGAACTATCTCCAAGGTGTGTAAGAGATAATGTACAATCAGATGATAATTATATCAAAATATAAAACACAGATGTGTTGTTTTGAGTGTTAATATCAAAAGAAATGGACAGTATACTTTAAAAGGATCACAGCTATGTTGTAAATCAGCTTCCTGGTAGAACAGTCATTCATACAGTTTAGTGGCCGTTATACAAAAATGTATGACCTATCACAACCCTCTATGCACACCTTGGCAATATAATCGCCAGTGGCTAGTAAAATTTAATAAAGTTTACTCGCCAGACTGATATACTTTTTTACACACACACACACACACACACACACACACGCACACACAAACATACACACATATATGATTCCAATCAGCTTATCTTTGTAAAATGACACTGCTTCTTAAATCTTAGCTTCTTAATCAATCAGTCAAGCATTATATTATGGTATTATAAGCACTATTTAATGATAGAACTTTAGTGATTAGAACTAAAACTTGATAACCATGTATGAATGCATATTTGTCATTTTGGGTTTCTGTAAAAAAAAAAAAGTAATAGATCATATTAATTATTATTAAAAGATAATACTACCTTAATACTACCTTTTCCTTAATGCATAACTTAAATGCCACAGGTATATTCTCCATCTGTAAATGTTGAAAAAAACAACAATGGAATTATTTCCATTTTGGTGTCATAAGTGCATGAGTTTCTGCTTTAGCGATTCTCCACTAATCTCCAGAGACTTTATTTAGAATGAGCGCCTTGTGCGCATGCACGCCAAACATACAGACCTCAATGAAATAGGAGCGCAATAGCTTTGACTAAAGTATACATTTTGCTGAAATATTTGTAGTTGTAGAATTTTAAACCAAGTAAGTTTATTTGTATGATAGCACTAACTGTAAAATGTAATGGGTTAATTAAAATAGCCTTTATAATCAATTGGTCTGTGATTTTTATTATTTTCATTTTTGGTTTAGTAACTTTAACTAATGCTTTAAAAATATATTTTAAAAAAATGTTTTCTTTTTAGATTGCAATATTACAATGTAATGTGTTTTTAACCCTTTTTTGCACATAATATATGCCTAAATGCTTACATTCACTTTATTTCTTACTTTCGTGGTGGTGTTGGCGCAGTGGATAAGACACATGCCTTTGATGTGAGAGACCCGGGTTCGTATCCACTGTGAGACACCAATGTGTCCCTGAGCAAGACTTAACCACTAGTTGCTCCAGAGGCGTGCAACCTCTGACAGACATAGCAACTGTAAGTCACTTTGGATAAAGTGTCAGCTAAATGAATAAATGTAAATCTCTTTAATCAAAATACAAAACACCAAGATGCTACTGTATACCGCAAATCAGCCAAAAAATACAGAGACATGAATTTTTGCTCATATTGCCCAGCCCTATACAGAAGTGTACTAGAGTTTTTTTTTTTTTTTTTTAAATAGTATAAAAAAAAATTATAATTAGCAAAAATTAACTAAACCGTTATGGTTAACAGTAAAAAACTGTAAACCGTTTAGCCCCACACCCCCCGCTGATGGTACTCAATCAAAAAAAAAAAATTCCAAGGTTGGCAGGTCTGCATAGTTTATGGTTTCGTTTGGCATACTAGTTTAAGCGGCTTGGCCCATCATATGCTCTGACAGAAAGGCTGCGTGTGCCACTGACAGAGACACTAGGCTACTAGTGCTGTTTAATGTGTTTGAGATGTGCTGTATTCCTGAATGCATAAATTAAATTTCACAGGTATATATTACATCTGTAAATGTTAGAAAGCTTTGGAAAATGTCAATTTTTATAAACGGGAGAAAAATTTTCAAAAAATTGACACAAGACAGTAATGCTGACTAAAATATACATTTCGCTGAAATATTTGTAGTTGGATAATAAATGTGATATATAGAATTTAAACCTGCAAGTTAGTCTATTGTTATGATGGCACTGGCTGTAATCAAAATACCCTAACACAACTCTGTGCTTTTGTTCTCATTTATTTTCATTTTTAGTTTAGTGAATTTAACTTCCACTTTAAAAGCTTTATTTTTGTTTTTAGATTATTATTATTTTTTTACATTCTTAGAATATGCGATTTAAACCCTTTTTTGCACATAATAAAAAGGAAAGCATAGTTACATTCACTTTATTTGTTTTCATAGCCTTTAATATGTTTTGTTTTGTTGGACAACATATATTAGTGCTTCCCACAGGTTTGAAATATATTTGCCGAGGTATCCGGGTAGAAAATCCTCTTAATACCCACAGCACAAAAATGGTCTACTTACTACATGTGACAAATAACTAATAATGTGTGATTTAGAACAATATTTTCATTTATTGAAATTCATTTCAATTACATAGGCTACTATTAAACTTAATTACATACTAATAGTATGCATTATTCTATGCATTGTAAATTATGCAAAATTACAACTTTTAAATAGAAGAGTTCACCTTCCTTTGTCATACATTGTCTCTCTCAGTGAATGGAATGCAGATTTTACTGATAGCTTACTAGTAAAGTCTATATATTGAATAATGTGTGTCAAATAATGTTCTTAGTCTTTTCTTCCTGTGGGGAAGCATCCCAGCCAGAATGCTGCGTGTTTCTTTGTGAAATTGAAATATAACACTATAATAATATGCTAATATAGCACTTGCATATTATTGCTCTTTTGTTAGTTTTGATTGCTTCTATTTTCCTTATTTGTAAGACGCTTTGGATAAAACCCAATTTTTGGGGGGGTAGGTTGGTTAGTGCATGATGATTGAAATAGCGCAATTGGACTTAAGCTATTACCTAAATAAAATGCGAAAAGAAACATCATGGACGGAATGGTCCTTATAGCACTACACGAGCTTGCGCCACCACCTGCAGGACAGTTCAAATGATTCAAAGAGCCAAACGTGAGCAGAATTAAAGCTTAAGTGTTACTCGACCCAGTGACTTTTTATGAATGGCGGTGAGAATTTGAGATTGCCAGTACTGTTTTTGGTTTCGATTCACTGTTAGTGCTGCGCTTGGTTTTAGCTGCTTTAATTAGCATAAGAGATTCACTAAACATTAAATCACACCAAAAGATCTCTGTAGCACCCACCCACTCCCATGAAGCACTCTGAATGGTGCTGTAGTCATTTTCCCTGCCCTTTTAAATTATATATTTGTTTACTAGGGGTGTGAACCTGCACTCGTCTCACTGTTCGGTTTGATTATGATTGTCATGTCATTGATTCAGTTTAATTCGATATCATGATGCATTTACGATGCACTGTTTACCAGGGGTGTGTTTCTTATAGAATGACGTCACTCACTACTTAACTACTTCATTAACTAACTACCCAGTCAAGACTGTTTCCCGAACACAGTTGCATCTCCATTGTTTGAACCACATTGGTTCAACAATTTAGGGCCATTGTTAATGACATCACACGCATGTGGTGGAGTAATAACTTCTGCTAATTAATTGATTCGAGATCTCTGAGATGCTGCTATATTTAACATGGCACCTGATGACTTTTTTACTGTGTTTTGTGTCCCTTGCATTTTGCTTTGTCATGTTTGATTCATTGCAGGTTTCCTCTTACGTCATACTCCAGGGTTTCCTTAGGCTTTTATGCACATGTATAAAATTCTATTAAAAATGGAGCTTATTTAGGACTCGCTAAAATTTGATTAAAATGTGAATATATGATTAAATCAAATTTAAGATATAGATTGAACTGCTTGTTACCTTGCTTACTGTCCCCAAAAGCCCAGTTAAGTCCATATGTCTTACTAACAAGAAACCATGCTTCTAACCACAGGTTGAGAGCTGTAGTTCCTACCACCCAAGTTTGCGACGCTGTTTGCAAATGCTCGTTTGAACTATGGTTTCAGGAAACACTAAATTGTTGAATACTTTGGTAACAACGGAATTTTCGCCAATAGTTGGCTAATGATCCTTTTGGGAAACACACCCCAAGTTGTTCATAAAAGCTGATTTGCCCAGATTACGCTTTTAAAGTAGTTGTAGCATATTTAATTACTCGTGTCTCGCCTCCCTCTGCCATTGTATGCTATCGCGACAAAGCACATACATGACAAATGATGTCAGAAAAGCCTCAGTACGTTATAATTGGTTTGGTCTGTTACTGAACTGATACCAAATCATCCTCATCTGCATCGCGATGGATCGTAGAAACGATTAATTTCGACACCCCTTTTTTTGGATTGTAGTTCTTTTCCTCATTAAATCCATTAAGAACACAGTCTTGTACCTCTGTCTTTTTGTCTAATATTCAAATACTTTTTTGCCTCAAATCAAGGTTTCTAAATGTTGTGATTTGCCTTGTAGTGGGTGGTCATTAATACACCCTTTAATTGTACTATAAGGTTGTCTATCTAGAGAGTACTCAGAACTTTTCCTAATTTATGCTTTCCACAGATAGATAAACATAAGCATCGCTGCTTTGTGATTTTTGAAGATCAATCTAAGTCCTGGGTTCTGTGGAAGGACATTCAGACAGGTAAATGCAAACTTTTTTATATTTTTTCTGATGATTAAAAAAAAAAAAAAAAAACTAATTCCCTGTTACCAGTCTATTGTGTTTTGATGGCATCTCTGAGGTGGGTTTGATAATGAGATCTTGAACATCCTGAATTAACTTTATGCACAAAATCCGCTGACTGATTCTAATACTGGTTCTTTTTTGCTATCAAATATTTCTACTTTCCTTCTGATAATTTCAATAGAAGATTGGTCAGTTCTTCTATTATGCTGCTGCTTTCTCTTAATTAAGTTATCTCTTAATTTGTCCCATGACCTCAGAGTCTCCGGTCTTACACAAACCGCAAGTCCCACATCGACCCAGGAGAAAAGAATAGGGAAGGTACCTATGGCATCTGTCAGTGTATTTCTTGGTAAAATTGCAACAAAGGCGTTAATGCATATGCATAAAAGAAATGTCATAATTTTGTCTTTAGTTGTTTCAAGTGGTAGTTGCAGTTAAGTATTTCAGAGGGTGTTCACCATCAGTGACGGCTGGCAAATACTATTCCTCCTTTTTTTGAATTTTAAGTGGTTTGAACAATGTCCATTAGAAGTTCAAAATATTCTGTAACAACAACCCCCTTTAGTCACTTTTACACCCAGTAAAAGCAGTCACTGGGTCTCATTCACTAAGAATGTATGCGCATAAGTTTGCATAAAAAAATTTTCACAAACAAATAATGATTTACCTAAAACTTTTGTATTAAACTTATAAAATAATTTAGACAAATATACAAATGTATAAAAAAATATATGTATTTGTCTTAAATATTTATTATATAAAATGAAAGAATAAGAAAAGCTGTGTAATAGCTTGAGCTTCAAAGTTTCTCTAAATAACAAAGCAGAAATATGTGTATATACAGCTGACTAATGAGAGGTCTGTAATCGGAGTATGTATAAAAGGTGTTTATTGTGTTTGAACTTGCTTTTTAGGAAGGCACACTTGCCATTGCTCAAGGATCTTGCTTCTTTAGAGGGTTTCATCTTTGCTAGAGTGACTAAAGGCTGTAAAAGAAAGGTTTTTCGTAAAGCCCTTATATGGAGATGGTTAGAGCACATTTTATTTTAATGGCCAACCCTCTGGCACTCGTATTAACCTGTCGCTTATTTAGAATGCTCCAAATTTCCAAAACATTAGAATGAGGTTATGAACAAATTCATTTGCATATACACGTCTTGTAAATTAGGTGGAATTTTTTTCTCTCCTGTGCATAAGAATATTAATTCTATTATGCGATTATTTCAATTATGAAAGAATCGCAATTATTAGGGAATTAGACCCACTGTTCCCAGCTGTAATGGATAACACAATCGCGTACATCTGCACACTTGTTAATTGTCTTTGTTCCTTCTTTCAGGGGAAATGCTCTGCTCTATATGCCAGAATCAAATCTCCGAGCCCCCCAATGAAATAGTTATCTGTGACAAACGTGGACAAGGTAGACTTCCACTGTCCTACTAAATCTGAGTCACTTCGCTCAGTGATATTAGGGATTGAGTTCCCTATTTCACAGCAGACAATATCTCTTCCACAGGATACCATCAGCTATGCCACGCTCCCATAATCGACCCCAGTGTCATTGACTCTGATGACAAATGGCTGTGCAGACAGTGCGTGTTTGCTACAACAACAAAGGTTTGTTGATGACACATTCACTCTCACTGTCCAAAGTGCATAAAAGCCAGAGGTGTCTTTTTTCATCATGTGAAGAGTTTTTAGTATGTAGACCAGAAGCTGCATATTTAACCATGCCAAAAACTTCTCCAGACTCAGTGTTTTCATAAATTATTTGATCTGTAGGAGGCCACCAAGCCGCACATCTTTTTAAGATTATTCCAAATATTGGGTGCTTCTCGAACCAAAGGCTGCATCCTAACGAGGCCGCATGGTGATGATACACGGTGCAACTTTTTAAGCAATGTTGCCGGGCAGTGTCGAAGAGCAATGTTGCTTTAGATAGAAATTTGTGGCCCATTTTCAATGGAAAAAGTCCTCAAGCAACATTGCTTGGTGACATTGCCCGGCAACATTGCTCAAAAAGTTTTCCAGTGTATGGTCATCTTTACATTATTGACAGTTTATTGTTAAGAGTAATTTACACCAAAACAAAATATAATACCTTTCATGTCGAAAAACATTATTACATTTCATAATAAATTCAGACAAGCTCATTACTGACTTGTTTTTTTTTTCTTTCAGTTTATTTTCATGAATTTGAAAGTGTACCAAGGATTGTGGGTGATTTGAAGGTTGTGAGGGATAGATCCCATGCATCCTTCAAATTCAGCTGAGTGAAGTACACAAAAAGGCTGCCCTCCTAGGATCCTTCCAATTGAGATGGCCTTCATCAACTTTTTTCAAAAGGGTCTGGCTGCAGACTTGCACTTGCACTCTGACATGCATTCTCAGACTAGCACTCTCAGACACTTGCACTTCCACTAGTGACATAACTTGCAGTCTTTATTTTTTATTTAGTTTTGAATTTTTTTTTTATTACTTTTTGTTTGAATTTCCCAACATTTTATAACAGTAGCCAGGTGGCGAAGACAAGAAAAAATAAATTAAATTACAATGTCTCTTACAATTACTACTTGCACTCTCTGCTACCTGTGACGTCACTTGCAATCAACACAAGTCGTGCGTGTTGCCAATGGAGACAAGACGCTGTGGTGGTGATTAAACCTAATTTAGTACTATAACATACAGGTCCTGCAAGAACAAGACAAGACTGGCAAATCCGTGGCCAGAATATGAACGCTTGTGCAAAGTCTCTCGCTAAGCGTTTTCCTCCCATAGAAAAACATAAACCCTTAACATGGCTTAATGTATTAAGATGCTATTAAAATATCAAATTAAATATACTGTTCATTATTTTAATGAATATGTATATAGTATTTTCATCACATACCACAAAATGTGGCATAATGAACTAAGATGATAAAGGCCAAACTCAATATGCTTCTCTACATTATTAAAATACATTACTAATATGTACAGGCAAGCAGATGAGCCCAAAATAAACGCAACATGCAAAGTTTTCCATATAGAATAAACTGTCTACAACTTGTTTATTTCACTGTCTTTGTCCATTAAGATACATTATGTGTTTTATTTCTATAGGAGGAAAACGTTTAATGTACAATTTATTGCAGTGGGTTCTGTACTCGTCTGCTTGCCTTTACTGAGTTGATCCTTTTAAAATCACTTAATGCATTTCATAATGCACGTTCATATTTGCTGGTCTGTGTATACGTCGAGTCAACAACAAGACATATAGGCTAGGCCTACTGAATTGTCTTTATCATCTTAGTCTGTTATTAGGCCGCATTAAGCGTTTTGCTGTATGGGAGGACAAAGTTTGCGCATTGTGTTCATAGCCATCTGCTTGCCTTGTAGTACATTAAATAAAAACTATATATCGCATTTGGTCTTTTAATTGAAATTAATGTATCTTAATACATTATGCCATAATAAGTGTTTGTTTTTTCTACAGGAGGAAAACGCTTAACGAAAGACTGTGCATTGCGTTCATATTCTGCTGTTCTGTGGCCACGGATTTGCCGGACTTGTCTTTTTCTTGCAGGACCCTGTACGTTATAGTAGTAGGCCTATTAATTTAGTTGTAATCGTTTAATCACCACCACAGTGTCTCGTGTCCATTGGCAACATGCACGATTTGTGTTGATTGCATGTGACGTCACAGGTAGCGGAGAGTGCAAGTGATTATTGCAAGTGACATTGTAATTTAGTTTCTTTTTTCTTGTCTTCACCACCTGACTACTGTTGTAAATGTTGAACGATTCAAACAAAAAGTTATCAATATAACAAAATAAAAAAATAAAGACTGCAAGTGACATTGCTAGCGGAAGCACAAGTGTCTGAGAGTGCACGTCTGAGAGTGCAAGTGCAAGTCTGCAGCCAGACCTTTCTCACTTTTTTATGATATGGCAGCCGAGATATGCAGCCTTCTGTTTGAGAAGCACCCATAGTTGCAACTCATGTTGACCAAAACATTCATTCTTGCATAAGGGTTGTGGATGTGGGATTAGCTATATACCGTAATTCCTCAAATAAAAGCCGGGGCCTTTATTTACCTGAACTACAGAAGGTAACAGGCTTCTATTTGAAGCAGGCTTTTATTAGAGGCAGGCCTTTATTTCTAATTCCATCTGTTTAATAAGTAATTGTTTTAAATAACCCGTTTTAAATTAAAAGCGATAGCGTTCCAGTGGACAGAGATCATAACATTAGCACAGAATCAGTTCAGAATCAATCACCAAAAAAATCAGTCCGGTTCAGACTCGCTGTGAGTCAGTCTGCTTCATGTTGAATCACACATGCAGAGTATCATCAGCTCCTCGGTTCTCGAATCAGACGCGTCCGACAGAAACGGTTCTCGGTTATGTGTACTGGTGATCCGAAAACCAATGCAATGGTTTCTTGACTCGAGATCGAGAAACGCTCAGGCAGTGGGCGTGTACATTCGTTATCTGGCTCTGCTGCACAAATTTTCCCCCAGCCTTTATTAAAGACCGGCCTTTATTTGTCCATGTTGACCACGCCCCCAGCCACTATAAGAGGCCCGGCGTTTATTTGACTATTGGTTTTTATTTGAGGAATTACGGTAATATGAATAAAAAAACACTGTGTAGTCTTCTGTATAAGGTACAAGGTTAACTTTTTGCTGCAACTGCTGGGTGAATTAAAAGAAAAAAAATCACGTTTTGAAAGACATCTCCAGCGCTCACAAAGACAAATCATTTTTTAAATGATTAGAATATAGGAAAAATTTTAAAAATGTTGAAATATTACAATTTAAAATAACCATTTTCTATTTAAATATATTTTAATTTATTCCTGGAAAAGCTACATTTTTTGCAAGCATTAGTACTTCGTGTCACATGACTTTTCAGAAGTTTTGGTGTTTAAGAAACATTATTATTATTATCAATGTTGAAAACAGTTGCACTGCATAATGTTTTAGTGGAAACCATGATACTTTTTTCAGATTCTTTGCTGAATAGAAAGATTAGAAAAGAACGTCATTTAATTTCAGAATTTGTTTTGTAACTATCTAAAAGTATTACTGTGTCTTTTAATCGGTTCAATGCATTCTTGCTTAAAAAAATCATCCTGATTTCAAACTTTTGAACAGTAGTGTATATTCATGATTATGTGATGTTTGATTCATTGCGGGTTTCCTCTTACGTCATACTCTAAATATTTGTTATTATAGTCTAATATAATTTTATATCTCTAAAAATTAACAAATTCTATCCAAAACAAGAGGGAGTGATAAAGTAGCCAACCAAAGATTTTTGTAGGATGTTGAGCTGTAGAGTAGAATCTTGTTATGGGGGTCCAAATTGAACTTTTTTGCCACACCCACCAATTTTAATTTACAATAAATATAACCTTTTTATGCATCCTAGCTGAATAAAAGTATTGAATATAACTGATCCCAAACTTTTGAACAGTAATGTAAAATACAGGCAACACCATTAGAATCCTGGGACACTGAATTCTACACTTTGCTGGAATGACTAGAAGGGATAGGCAAACCCTGTTATTTTTATAAATATCAAGAGTTCTGTCTCCACCTTAGAATTGAGTTACAGGCATAGTGGAGGCATGTTATCTGTCATAAATCATTGTGGTTGTATCTATGAAATCGTAGAGAAGCGGTGCACTGAAGAAAGGGCCAAATGCCAAAGCCCTACAGGAAATGAAGCAGTCTCTGCCTTATGCCCTTGAAGATTTACTGTGGGACCAGGGCCACAAGACCAACATCCAGCAATGTTACTGCTACTGTGGAGGGCCTGGCGAGTAAGTGCCACACATAGACACATCGTTGCTGAAAACAATGTTGCTTGATGTAGTATTTCTTAGGATAAACCCTTCTAAGAACATATCATGCATTGAATTAGGGCTGGACGATTATGGTCTAAAGTCAAAACCTCGATTAAATTGAACACTTTACCCTGATTATGATTAATGAACGATTATTTTGTTTCTGTTTTGTTTTTTTTGCCCTCATAGTTCACTTACAAAGTGTGTACTGTAAACAGGGCCATAGTTGGGGTTTGCGGGGGCCCGGTTCAGGTTGTACCTGTGGACCCTGTTTGAAAGTGTTTAATTTGTATGTTCGTTCTGTTTATTTGTTCATCAACATGCCCAAGCCCTAATAGGCACGGTCACTTTAAGAGACAATGAATGCATCCAATATAATACACATACAATTTTTTTCTCAACTGTTTACTTTAACTTGAGACATAACTCACAGTTTTTTCGAACATACTATCCAAGACGGGTATTTTCACATATTTTTTTATCATGTATTTGTCGGTACAAGAGCAAAAACAGACAAATTCGGTGTTCAAGTGTTTTGAGACGCCTCTCTCTGCGTGAGCCCTGAACACCACGGTGCTGAAGTGGGCTCTTACACATCCTTTTCTGTTTGTTTAAACTGCGATTTGTTTTTGTTCGTTGAGGTGCAGGAGGAACTTAAAGGAGAACTTTGCAAACGATAGGTCGGTTCAGTATTGCTGTCTGTCAGACGCGGCTCTCTCTTCACGTGCGCACCGAGCACAGCGCGCGAGTAACCAGCTACTCAGTTCAGCTTTTCCGCGTCTTGTGTTTGAATGCTTTAAAGTCTTTTGAATGGTTACATTTGCAAGTGGCAAGGCTTAATTACACGTGACAATGATACGCTTTCGTCTCGACACACAGCAGCGTTCGGTCAACTGTCCTGAGCGTCTTTTTAGACTAGCCTCAGCCATACGGTTGAGATCGACTATTAAAGGTGGGATATTTTTTCCTATTGAAAGAACGATCATAGCTCACTATCAGCAGTTATTTTATCTAGGTTCGTAACATTTCTTACATATTATTGCTCGGTGTAAGAGAAATAAAGACTAAAGGTAAACAGTACCAGTACGAGTGATTGCGTGTGTGAATTAGTCATACCGTCTCTATATTATTGTGAAGCTGGGTGTTGTAAATAGCCTAGTTCCTTCAAAAGTAGAAAAATATGCTATAATAAGTTTTGAGATTCTAAGATACTTTAGTGATAAATCACAGGACAGAGCTGACAATGAGTATATGAGTTTTCGTGCCACAATGCAGCTGCGCGAACATGGTAGCTCGATATAATAATACACATCCGATCATCTAATCGCTTGAACGTCCAAACCATAAAACAAATACAACTGACAAAGTTTAGTGAAGACTCAAGGCTCACCGCTCGCGCCATCACTATGTGTTGAACCCAGGGGCGCAGATGGGATTTTTAACTGGGGGGGGACCAAGCTGTCCAGCAGTTAATTTTTTTCAGTACAGAAAAATCACCAGCTCAGTCATAGATGACAGTACAATTGCATCTCAAAAAATTTGAATATCATAGAAAAGGTCTTTATTTTTTGTAACTTAATTAAAAAAAGCTAACTTTCTTATATTCTAGATTCATTGCACACAAACTTAAATATTTCAATATTTTTTTTGTTTTAATTCTGATGGTTACGAAAATAAAAAAATCAGTATCCCAAAAATTTGAATATTCTATTTTGAGCTTGAATAGTTTGATTAATTTTGAGTATAAATACAGGGTACCTCCTGGGCTAGTTTAGAACATGCAACCACAATTTTGGGAAAGACTGACTTCACAGTTGTCCAGAAGACGATTATCAACACCCTCCACAAGGAGGTTAAGCCACAGAAGGTCATTGCTGAAAGGGCTGGCTGTTCACAGAGTGCTGTATCAAAATATATTCATAGACCGTTTACTAAAAGGAAAAGGTGTGGTAGGAAAAGGTACACAAGCAACCATCAAGAGCAACCACACTCAAACGTCTTCAGGAAAAGGGCAACAGCCTTCACATTTCTAGAACCAAGCCACACCTGAACCAGAAAAAACAACAGAAGCATTTCACCTGGGGTAAGGAGAAAAAGAACTAGACTGTTCCTCAGTGGACCACAGTCCTCTTTCCAGATTAAAGTAAATTTAGCATTTCATTTGGAAATCAATGTCTGGAGTCTGGAGGAAGACTGGAGAGGCACAGAATGAAAAGTCCAGTGTGAAGTTTCTGAAGTCAGAGGTGATTTGGGGAGCTGTGATGTCTGCTGGTGTTGCTCCATTGTGTTTTATCAAGTTCAAAGTCAATGCAACCATCTACCAGGATATTTTTGGGAGCACTTTCATCTTCCATCTGCCGACAAGCTTTATGGAGTTGCTGATTTCCGCTTCCAGCAGGAATTTAGCCCCTGCCCACAGTGCCAAAACCACTTCCCAGTGGTTTGCTGACCATGATATAACTGTGCTTGATTGGCCAGCCAACTCACCTGACCTGAACCTCACAGAGAATCTATGGGGTATTGTGAAGAGGAAGAGAAGTAACATCTGACAAACAATACAGAGGAGCTGAAGGGCACTAACAAAGCAACCTGGGCTTCAATAACACCTCAGCAGTGCCACAGGCTGATCACCTTCATGCCACGCCACACTGAAGCCCCAACCAAGTATTGAGTACTTAATTTTCTACTTTTCATTTTTCTAAGCTGTAGGTCACCATCAGAATTAAAACATAAACTCTAAAAACTAAATATTTCAGTCTGTGTGCATTGAATCTAGAATATAAGAAAGCTTGCTTTTTTGAATTATTTTCCATGACATTCAAATTTTTTGAGATGCACCTGTATATGATCATTATGGTTACCGCTACAGGCACAATTGAGGCAGCTACCAGCTCCTCGTAGGACCCCGGGGTCAGGAGTCATAGCAATACACACAGAGAATGTAAATGTCAGTGGCAGCACCATCGTCATGTGTTTGACAACAGAACAGCGTGTAGTGAGAAGGTGGGTACAAAGTAATGGTTAGATTATTATTGTGCTTCAGCCTGCGTCTGGCCTGAACCGATTCTTTAGCACCAAAACAAGAAACAAGCGAAGATGACACACAAGCATATTCAAACAAAAGCCAACATGGATAGGTTGTGTGAAACAATGCAAAATCAACGTTACTCACCTATCAAAAAGAAACAAATAAACTTCGGTGTCCGATTCGAGCCCTTCCCAATCCTTGAGTTTCTCTCCACTGCTGGAAAGCTGCTCCGATATTTACGCGGGTCCTACCTCTTGTCTGATTGTAAACCCTCTTTTTTTTTTATCTGCCATCTCTCTCAATCTGTAGTCGATCTGCTAATATGCTAATTTTGAATAAAAGCGTCTGCTAAATTACTAAATGTAAATGTAATGTAATATGCGTCCTGCGCACTCAAATTGAGCGCTCTCTTCTTGCTATCAGGACAAGACATGCCCCCTTACCGCTGATTGGCTACAAGTGTGTTTTGGGACTTGGTCAGACACTGTCGTCAAAAGCGTGTTTCAAAAATCGTTTAGTACACGTTTAAGGAGCGGCGGGCCGGGTCGCCACTATTTAGACTAATGTACATAGCGGAAACTCAGATTAATCCTCTGTTTACCAATAGAGCCTTTCATCGAGACAGTGAGGGGGACGGATCGGGTCACTATGAATCTGGGGGGGTCATGTCCCCCCCGTCCCTAGTGCCATCTGCGCGCCTGGTTGAACCGGAGTTCACCTCCGTGTTTTGCTTTTATGCCACTGACTGGTAGAATCATGTGGCTACACGCTTTTAAGGGGGAAGTATTAACAGGAAATAACTGAAATAATCGACATGGGAAAATTACGTCGGTTAGAGGTTCTAAATTTCGGTTTCGATTACTTTTCGATTAATCGTCCAGCCCTACATTGAATCATAGGTTGCAGAGGAATGTGGGTACAGAATACTAGTCCCAGCAGGAAGTAGAATTGTAATGACTGTCTTTACTCCCCCAGCTGGTATCTGAAGATGTTGCAGTGTAATAAGTGTAAGCAGTGGTTTCATGAAGCCTGTATCCAGTGTTTTCAAAAGCCCATGCTCTTTGGAGACAGGTGAAGTACTGCTCTCCAGTCATTTGATTAAAGTTAAAGCCAGTGTATGAAGTCTTGTCATTTAATTGACGTTTTCCATCTTTATTCTCAGGTTCTATCTATTTATTTGTTCTGTTTGTAATAGTGGACCAGAGTACCTCAAACGTTTGCCTCTGAGATGGTGAGCTTAAAGCTGTTTTCCCATTTTCACACTGAAAGTCCGTTCAAGTGATTTTGAAGTAAAAAAAATCTAAAGTAATTGACAGTGAAGAATGATTGTCAGTTAGCGGTGCAAAGGATCACAAAATAAATTTTTCGGATCATATATGGATTTTGAGTCACGGATTGGATCATTATTCGGATCAGAAAAAACAAAACAAAAACAACAACCCTTCAAGTACTTCTCTACCACAGCAAAAACTACTAGCTTAACTAAAGTTAGTAATAAAACAAGAAAAATTACACAAATAACAAGCATAGATGAAAACAAAACACAGTTACAAATATCAGAATTTAGGTGCAGAAATTTAATAATTAAGTTTAACAAAATAGTGCTCACTGCACAAGTTAAATACAGATTAATCTTTGTTAAAGCTGTGGTGCTATTTGATTAGCAGACAGAAACTGGTATATATTGGCTGCTTTAAGACCAAATGCATGGACCTAATACTGACACAGATCCGGTTTCTTTCTCCCCTGTTTATGTTCACTTAAGAAATAACCGACTGTGTTTACTAGAATCCTATCAGAGAGGGTATTTTAACTTTGTGTTTATGTGAAAGAGGAATCACGCGTTGTCTGAATCACACCTCTCTCTGTGTTTGCACACTGCAGTGGCTGAGCGCACAGAAAAAAGCGAAATAAAACTGTTTGAATGTGTAAACTGGCAAGACAAATGTGCAAATGATAAACTTTTACTCTTATGGTTAAACTTAATGGTTCATCCGTGAAACACATGCCTGCCAAACAGTGGGGGCTGGTCCATAGGGATCATCTCAAGATGTAGGTGTATCCACAAGGGTTTTGTACGTCTTCATCACATCTACCTGTCTTTAAGCGCTCATACAGTTGTGAGTTTCTGCTAGATTTCGGCAGAACCACTTTTTTAGAGTTAAACTCTGCACACACCGAAGAGCTGTGGGATCTCGGTCTGCTCCGGTGGCCTTCACCATCACCGACCCCCACTGCTGCATCTCCCCGAGCGCCACAAGCAGCATGAGAGGAAGCAGAAGAGGGGTAAGCGCGGAGGTATCCGGGCTAGGCTTACGCTAACCCACACATGCCGACTATCCTCACCATTGTACTGGCTATAGTACACTCTTTGGACAGTAAACTGGACTACATCCGACTTCTATGCTCAACTCGGAGGACTGTAAAAGATTGTGTTTTTGTGTTCGTGGAAACATGGCTCAGCAACAGCATTCCAGACTGCGCTATTCAGCTCGATCAGTTGACATGCTATTGAGCGGACAGAGTCCTCATCGTGGGAGGTAAATCATGTGCCAGCGGGCTTTGTGTTTACATCAATGATGCGTGGTGCCGTGATGCTGTTGTGGTCTGCAAACACTGCTCACCCCCTGGTGGAGTTTATGATTATTAAGTGCCAGCCATTCTACCTGCCGAGGGAATATTCAGCCATACTGCTCGTTGCTGTTTACATTCCTCCCAGCATCAACAGGAGTGAGGCACTGAATTAACTGTACCAATACATCAGTGAGCAGTAGACAGCCCACTCTGATGCTTTTCTCATCTTGGCTGGGGATTTCAACCATGCAGACTTGTGTGTTCTCAAAAATACACCAACAGATTAACCTTCCAATTTGCCCATTTTCATGTCATAGTTCAGACGCGGGCCAGTCCTCTTGCCTGTTTTAGACTTTTCCATACTTTTATATTTTAGACATCCATCAATTAGTGATGATGTGGAAACAACATGAGACTGCTACCGCAACTGTCAAGAGCAACTCGACAGTGTTTATTGTTACTTTTGCACCGGCAAAAGTAAATACCTTAAATGTGACAGGGAAATAATGAGATATTTGAATTATTTACTAATAAACTGGTGTTTTCTGAGTCGCAAGGATGAAGTTGCCGAGCCTGACTCGCCATCTCATTAGAAGTGCATTTAGAGAGAAGTGCATCTTTACTGATTATGATTATAATGTAAGCGTTTTTGTATTCCTTTAAAGCTTTCTATAGATATATTTATCATGTCTGTGAGGCATGTTTTCACGGTTACGGTTAATTTTTGTACTCCTATTAAAGACGACACAGCAGAAAGTACAATGTTTTTTGGTATTGTGTGTGCACACAAATAAAAGTAGACCCTTTCCGGTTTACGAATGATGAGCAAAAATGACACCGTATCCACTGAAAAAAAAATGCAACGAACAAAAAATGCTCTAAACATTTTTCTAAATGAACTTAAAAAAATGAAATGAAATATAATCCCTTTGCTATTACAAACAAAACTGAACTATTAATAGCTAAAACAGTAGTATAAGCTGTTTTAGGACTGTTTAGCCGTTCAAATCATAGAGTATCCCTTCATTCAGACACAGTGGAAGATCTGATAAGAATCAGTGTAGAGGGGCCAAGTCTGGAAGATTTTGATGCTAGAGAGAGTGTGGCCAGCTGGTTTAGCCAAGGCCAAAGATCAAGAAAGCCAAACTACAGGAGATGGCCATCCGGGGGGCATGTGACTGCAATGGAGGATAGTCCATAAGACATTGAGCCATGAGATGCTCAGTTTAAAATAGATTTCCTTTTTTTTAATTTATCTTGAGATGTTTTTAAGTTTAAATTTCAGCTCAGTGAAACACTAAGCACCAACACTTTTTCAGTAAGTTACCTTTCCTATAGAATTGTGCTTCAAATAAAGAACATCATGTTGACCAGATTGTTGATTGTCAATATTGCCTATATGGACAGCAATTAAAAAAAATATATATAAAAAGTGAACTTTAAGTAAAATTGCGCCATCTCCCTGCTGAATGCCTTCTTTGCTTGCTTTGAGGCACAAAACAGCACCACTGCATAGAAGACTCCACCTCCTCCAACTCACTGATGCCTTCACAGACATTTTCAAGATCTTGCTTAGTCAGACTGTTGTTTCCGTATGCTTCAAAGCTACCACCATCATTCAAGTCCCGAAGAAGCCGTCTCCATCCTGCTTCAATGACCACCGTCCAGTTGCATTTACCCCTATTCTCATGAAGTGCTTATTGGCCAAAACATAAAAAAAATCAATATCCATTTTTCGTACTGTACATCATAATGTATTTTCCAGATTCACCTGTAGCATTTAAAATAATTATTAGGATTATAATAAGAATTAACATAACCAATTTTAATTTACCAGGACAAAATAGTATTTAATAGCTGCCATGTATTGGTTATCTGCCATAACATTAAAAGTAATTTCTTCCTAAAAATCTTCTTATTAAAATCGGCCAGAATTTCTGTTCATCCCCAACTTTTCTGTTTAAATAGTTTCACAGAAGATTTTTTTTGTTCAATCATGTGTTGTCTTCATTCACAGGGAAGATGTTGCACACCTAAGCCTCTATAACTTGAGTGTAATTCACAAAAAGAAATACTTTGACTCCGAGCTCGAATTGATGACTTACATAAATGAAAACTGGGACAGACTTCAGCTTGGCGAGGTATTAGTCTGCCTAGTTTTGTAATTGCCTTAGTTAATCAGCTAGTGTTAATGCCTCTTTATTTAATTTATGGATTTTTACCTTCAGCTTGCAGATACACCAAGAGCAGAGAGATATGAATGGATTCTGGAAGCACTTAACAGCAACCTCAATATGTGAGTATCTGTTTGCCCATCATGGGCATTTTACCTTAAATTAATTTGAGCTTTATTATATTATCTTGTCCTTTTACCCTGGTGAATTTTAGGTTCATGTCAGGGAAAGAGATAAAAAAGAAGAAACACCTGTTTGGATTACGAATTCGCTTCCCATCAGCCCCCCAGAGATCTGAGCTTCTGTCAGATCGAGAGCCAGAAAAAGCCTCCCATGAGATCAAAATCAAAGGCAGGAAGGCCACCAAACCCCCTCATTCATCCAGGTTTGTCATCTACTGTGGTGAACGTATCTTATGCTGAACTTGAAACTACAGTTTAATGTTTTTTTTTTTATTTGCCTTAATTTTGTAATTGTTTTAGCACTGTCACTAATGGAGTGAAGAAAGGAAAGAGGAAGCATCACACACACTCTTTAGAGATGTTGGCCAAACTGAGAAGATCAAGTGAACTTTTGGCACAGGTAAATGAGATTGTTTTTGATAATTGTTGGGTTTGTTTTATGGTTTTGTCAATCACCTAGAAAGCACATAGTTGAATTAATGTGAACCTTAACATTTAGTATTTAACATTTCTTTTTTATTTTATTTTTAAGAATGATGGGAAGTTTCCAATTCTAGACAACAACTCAGTGGACCTGATCGCTTCAAAAAGGTGACACAGGGATTAAAATTAAATACTTTCTAAATATTATGCTGAATTATAAAAATCCATCTTTTCCCCGCTATATTTTTGGTGCTAAAAGTGAAAAATCTTTGCCTTCATCAAGTACCTCTGATGTTGAATCTGTTGGTGCCACCAGCACCAGTGAAACTACCTCATCCACTCTCTCAAGACAGTCCAGGTGATTTATTTTTCTTTTAATTTAATTTTCATGACAAATTTAATTTATTCATCTATTTATTAATCCTCAGTAATGTGATTTCTAGGAGTGTAACGATATTCAAACCGAACCGAAAAAAACGCGATACACCACCAAGATATGTGATTACGTCATACCATGAGTACCAGGGTCCGCAAATTAGTGTTGTTTTTTTCCATCGATAAAACCATCTGTTTACGCAAAATTAATGATGTAGTACATCTGATATAAATACAGAGCCACTTCGCCAGCTTTTAGCAGCTCACGAAATCTTGCAATATTACTCCTTAAGTTGAAAAGTGATCTTGCAGTATTAGTATAAAGTTGAGTTTGTGGTAAAACCTTTGATAGTGCTTGCATTTATATTGTTCAGTCTTTTATTGCATGTGCTGTTCGTTTGGGTTTCATTTGGGCATGCATATAAAGACTGACATGTTTTGTGTTGCACTGTTATGATTTACAAACGTGGAGTACATCTCCTTCTTAGCTGCTCAGGACACAAATTCTGTCTGCATATACTCTGAGTTTGGGTTGCTTAACGTTCATCTGGGAAAACAGTGCATGTTGTCACTAGATTTGTAACGAAAATTTAGAAACTTTTTTTTAGAAACTTTTGCCAACACACGAGAGTACATCAACATATTTCTAAATACGCGATTTTAAAATAAAAGTTCAAACCCTCGCTCTGAGTTTGTATTTGGCCAAATATTAAAATTACATGAATTTAAACATCCTTGAATCAAGCTGGAAAGTGTATCGTCGCCAGGCCATTGGTGGCCTCTGCAGGTATTTGTTATAATACATAATATACTTTTGTGTTTGAACTAGTGTTTCTGTAGCTCAATTGGTAGAGCAATGCTATCAAGCGCAAGGTTCGATTCCCCGGGAACACATGATAGGTAAAAATTGATAGCCTGAATGCACTGTAAGTCGCTTTGGACAAAAGCATCTGTTAAATGCATACATTTAATTTAAATTTAATTTAATACTTAAATTGGTTATTTTCATATTTTGTGTAGGCATGTTACATTTATGTAGGCATATTTTATCAGTGTTGTCCTATAAAATCACGTAATTGGTTTTTGATACTTTATTTAAACCAATTATTATAGCCGCCTCATTAGTTTATATATATAAATAGTCATCCTAAAGCCTGTTATTCACTTAGGTCTATTTTTGTTACAAAAAATATCAATTACTCAATTGTCAAAATAATCATTAGTTACAGGTAGAGCTGAAACGATTCCTCGAGTAACTCGATTACAAAAAATGATCGAGGCAAATTCCTCTGCCTCGAAGCCTCTTTTAATTTATTTTAAA
The DNA here is from genome assembly GCF_963082965.1 of Carassius carassius. Lineage (NCBI taxonomy): Eukaryota > Metazoa > Chordata > Actinopteri > Cypriniformes > Cyprinidae > Carassius > Carassius carassius. Next base: position 23,233,488 of record NC_081766.1, on the reverse strand, counting down.
TCTCACGTCAGGTTCTTTCGCAATGATTTTTTTTTAATGTGACATAACGCGTTTACGTCACCCACAAAGCGGAAGGAGACACAAGCGCAGCGTCTGAAATCGCACACTGCAAGGAGTCAGCAGTGTTTTGATTTGAGGGCGCGGGCAAACGTATGTCCATTGCAAGAGAGCTGGCATACCACAACTAGGGCCGTAGGATTTCTGCGATGCAGAAAACGCGGAGGGAATCGCGGAATCCAGTCATAAAAACGGAATTTACAGTTTAACGCGGAATGGCATGAACTTTGCCAAATTTTGAATGAATTAATCAAAAATAGGTCATTGCACTTACACCAAATCACGATATGGACTAATATCTGTAAATATTAAACCGGAACATACTATTTAAATATGAATCCTGCATGTTCTGCGTGTCTCTGTTAATGAATGGGGCAGAAGCGCGACATTACACACACTGAAGCGCGAGTGACGCTCGATCTGCTGTCTCACTAATAAGGACGTGAACACATGAACAACATCTCCAGAACTGCTCTGACAGTCACTTCATGAGCATTTGACCGTTTGATTTGAGTAAAACTAGCGTCACAACAGAACTGTAAAGGTACGTCAACCCGTCAAAATAAAAGTCCGGTTCAAAGACAAGTATTTGCCAGAGATGTATTACTATTGATCAGCTGAATGTATATATCCTACTACGAAAAAAAAAAAAAAATCAAACATTATTTTTTTTAAGGTTAATCACACAACATTTCTTCCATGTTTTATTTTTAATAGTAAATCCCCTTTGTTTACCAAAAAGTTAAGTTTGCTTAATTTTCAATAATTAAAAGATAAATTAATTTTTTGTGTGTTTAATGTTTAATGTGCATCTCAGAAAATGCTTTATTTAAAACCCCAACTGAATGGCACTTAATTCATTTGTCAACTTTCTTGTCATTGTTCACAGTACAAGTACAGACAGAGAAACAATGGGTAATAATTAAATGTTTATTTTTGATGAATGCATTGCATTGTATGCATTTAAAAAATAAAAATATTTTTTTTCTAAAAAAGGAAACAAAGTTTTAAGAGACCCAGTAGTCTTATTTTCTCTTGCATAATTAATATTGCACTTTAATTAAGCAAAAACGCATTTTATCCGATTACTCGATTAATCGATGGAATTTTTGGTAGAATACTCGATTACTAAAATATTCGATAGCTACAGCCCTAGTTACAGCCCTATATTTGTTAAAATTTTTCCAAATACAATTGCATTGTTTAGATTTGTGTGATTAAAAGACAATCACACACACACACAAAAAGATCCCTAAGTTCTGGCCTAGGATTTGAGTTGATTTTTTTTTTTTTTTAAACCCCTGCATTTAACTTGCAATGTTAATTTATGAAATAAAATAAAGACAAGAAATGAATCACAACAAGTAACCAAGAAAAATAAATGACAAAATTACTAAATGAACCTTTAGTGAAATTTGACAGTGAACACAGCCGCATATACAATATTTGTGAAAACGACTAATAACACGACTGGTTTTTGAATTCTAGGATTATAATCTTTAGACGCCACACACTATGTGATTTTTCTGCAAGCTGTAAATAGCAACTGAGGCCATCTGGAACAGACCCGGTCTGACTGGGCACGATTTGTTGTCAAGACCAAATTACATTCAGAATCAGCATGACAGTTGTGAAGTGTCTTCTCAGCTTTCAGTGAACGTAAACAGTCGAGAAAGACAACGCATGTGTATCAGTGTGCTGGATCTGTGATCTGGCCAAATGGTTCTCTTTGCTTAACCATTCCATGCCTATCCAGTCCAGTCAGCAAGGATACGGTTTTATTTTCCACTGTGGTACTGATAATGGAGCTCTTTGGAATGTATTACAAATGAGTCAGTTGTTGCCATGGTAATGCAAGTGTAATGTAAACAGCAATAAGGATGATAATCAAGTGGTTTTTTTTTTTTTTTGTGACTCTTGTTTTTTACTACGTTAAATAACAGAAGGATGCAACTCTTGACTTAAAAAATAAAATAAACAGAATAAGCACAAATGTTTCCTCCACAGACCAAACTGTCTGACATTTTTCTTTCTTTTTTATATTGAACGAAGCATAGCTATTTACTTGGCTATTTGATCAAAAAGCGGTTCCTCTTAGTCTGCTTTGGAGAGACTTTGGAGTGGAACATCACACATACGCACTCTACCAACATGGTTGTCTAACCGTGCTTAGAATGGTTTAGAATCATGCCGCGCCATACCAGAATCACGTGGAAATACAACTGGAACCATGCCTGACAGTTCTTAGAACCATTCGGCCCGATATTGGAAAATCGGCTTATGTCTAAAAGAATAGCAGTGTATTCCTGCTGTCTGTGTTTTTCAGAATGAGCTTTATTGCCAGGTATGTTTACACATACGAGGAATTTGTTTTCATGACAGAAGCTCCACAGTGCAACAGAATGACAGCAACAGAACAAAAAATAAACATAAGCGAATAAAAAATACAAATGACTAGGTAAGGAATGACAATATTCAAATTGACAATTGTATGAGCAGGTATATTACAATAGGCAGTTTTGTGTGTACAAGTATATTATGTGCAAATTTGAAGTGTAGACGAAGTATGTGTGTTAGATCAATAAGTGTATATGTGTATAAATAGTGTTGTGTGTTCCACAGTAATTATCAAGTGTTCATTAGATGGATTGCCTGAGGGAATAAACTGTTCCTGTGTCTGTTCGTTCTGGTGCGCAAAGCTCTGTAGCGTCGACAAGATGTCAACAGTTCAAAGAGAGAGTGTGCTGGATGTGAGGGGTCCAGAGTGATTTTGTCAGCCTTTTTGCTCACTCTGAATAAGTACAGTTCTCGATTAGAAGGGAGCATTGTACCGATGATGCGCTCAGTAGTCTGGACTACCCTCTGTAGTCTTCTGAGGTCAGATTTGGTAGCTGAGCTGAGCTGAACCAGAGAGTTACTGGAGTGCAGAGGATGGATTCGATGATGTCGGAGTAGAAATGTTTCAGCAGCTCTTGTGGTAGGTTGAATTTCCTCAGCTGGCCAAGGAAGTACAACCTCTGCTGGGCCTTTTTCACAATGGAGTCAATGTGAATGCCCCACTTTAGGTCCTGAGAGATTGTGGTGCCCAGGAACCTGAATGACTCCACTGCAGTCACAGTGCTGTCCATGATGGTGAATGGGGGGATAGCAGGGGGGTTTCTCCTAAAATCCACTATCATCTCTACTGTTTTGAACGTGTTCAGCTCCAGGATGTTGTGACTGCACCAGACAGCCAGCTCTTTAACCTCCTGTCTGTAAGCAGACTCGTCACCATCCTGAATGAGGCCGATGAGTGTGGTGTCATCTGCAAACTTCAGGAGCTTGACAGAGGGGTCATTAGATGTGCAGTCTTTAGTATAAAGGGAGAGGAGCACTGGGGAGAGAACGCAGCCCTGAAGAGCTCCAGTGCTGGTTATACAGGTGCTGGATGTGTATTTTCCCAGCCTTACTAGCTGCTGCCTGTCAGTCAGGAAGCTGTTGATCCACTGACAGATGGAGGTGGGCATGGAGAGTTAGTTTGGGCAGGAGAAGGTTTGGGATGATAGTGTTCAAGCTGAGCTGAAGTCCACAAACAGGACCCTCACATAAGTCCCTGGTCTGTCTAGATGTTGCAGAACATAATAGAGTTCAATGTTTACTGCATCGTCCACAGACCTGTTTGCTCTGTAGGCAAACTGAAGAGGATCCAGTAAGGGTCCAGTAATGTCCTTCAGGTGGGCCAGCACCAGTTTTTCAAATGACTTCATGACTACAGACGTTAGAGCCACAAGCCTGTAGTCATTTAGTCCTGTATTTGTAATTTTTTTGGGGATAGGGATTATGGTGGAGCATTTGAAGCATGAAGGGACTTCGCACAGCTCCAGTGATCTGTTGAAGATCTGTGTGAAGATGGGGGCAAGCTGATCAGCACAGGAATTCAGACAGGCTGGTGTGACACAATCTGGGCCTGATGCCTTTTTCCTTTTTTGCTTCCGGAAGACCTGGCGAACCTCCTCTTCGCAGATCTGAATTGCAGGTGTGGGGGAGAGGGGGGTAGCAGGAGGTGTGAATGGTGTGAGTGGTTGTTTGGAGAGGTGTTCACGGCAGGTGATGGGTGTTCTTTCAAACCTGCAGTAAAACTTGTTCAGATCGTCTGCCAGTTGTTGATTCTCCACAGTGCTGGGGGATGGTGCTTGTAATTGGTGATCTCCTTTAGACTTTTCCACACTGATGCTGAGTCGCTGGAAGTGAACGGAGTGCTTATTTTTCCAGAATAATTCCTCTTTGCCACTCTGATCTCCTTTTACAGTGTGTATTTAGCCTGTTTATACAAGACATTGCCCCCTTCCTGTAAGCATCTTCTTTGGCCTGACGGAGCTGTCTGAGTTTTGCAGTAAACCATGGTTTGTCATTATGGTACTTTAGATGAGTCCTGGTAGGAATGCACATCTTCACATAAACTGATATATGATGTTACAGTCTCTGTGAGCTCGTCCAGATTGGTTGCAACAGCTTCAAAAACACTCCAATCAGTGAGGTCAAAACAAGATCTTAAATCCTGCTCTGCTTAGTCCATCTTTTTACAGCCCTTAATACAGGTTTAGCTGATTTTAGTTTCTGCCTGTACGTCGGTATAACAGTGATCAGAGCACCCCAAAGCTGCTTGTGGAACAGAGTGATATGCATCCTTTATTGTGGTGTAACAGTGATCCAATATATTACTGCTTCTGGTGGGACATGTGATGTGCTGTCTGTATTTTGGCAGTTCACGGGAGAGATTTGCTTTATTAAACACCCCAAGAATGATTAGAACAGAGTCCGGGTGTTGTTGTTCTGTCTGTGTGATCTGATCAGCGAGTTTCTGTAATGTTACAGTATGTTAAACAACTAAAGACTAGGAAATCTCTCACTTCTCTGTATTTAATAGCTTTTGTAACTTTAAGTATTGGTCTTCAATTTATGCAGTTATTTTACATTTGTTAACTTGTAAAATTCTGTGCCTGAAAATTACTGTAAAACTCCTGAAAGTTTATTTCATTTGTATCTTTGCTCTATTGTATTTATCCGTGCTGTTGTTTGAGTTGAGTAATAAATTAAGTTATTTATTGTATTTTACCATAGTCCTTTTTTCCCTGAACATAGCATATACCGATCCGAACCGTAACTCTAAAATCGTGAACCGAACTGAGCAATCTGAACCATAATACCCCTAATGAATATACATTTACATTTATTCATTTAGCAGACGCTTTTATCCAAAACGACTTACAAATGAGAACAGTGGAAGCAATCAAAAAACAACAAAAAGAGCAATGATATATAAGTGCTATAACAAGTCTCAGTTAGGTTAACACAGTACACGTAGCATGGGCTTTTAAATAATATAATAAATAAAAAGAAAACAGAATAAAAAAAAAGAATAGAGCAAGCTAGTGTTAGAGGTCTTTACACACACACACACACACACACACACACACACAATTGCATAATAAATGAAAAGGTAGATTAGAAAGGTAGATAGATTTTTATTTAAGAATAGAATAAGAATAGTGAGTGTTAAAGTTAGAGGGTCAAATAAAGATGTAAGAGATGCGTTTTTAGCCAATTCTTGAAGATGCTAAGGACTCAGCTGCTCGGATTGAGTTGGGGAGTTCATTCCACCAGGAGGGAACATTTAATTTAAAAGTCCATAAAAGTGACTTTGTGCTTCTTTGGGATGGCACAATCAAGCGACGTTCACTTCCAGAACGCAAGCTTCTAGAGGACACATAAGTCTGAAGTAACAAATTTAGGTAAATGGGTGCAGAGCCAGTGGTAGTTTTGTAGGCAAACATCAATGTCTTGAATTTTATGCGAGCAGCTATTGGAAGCCAGTGCAAATTGATAAACAGAGGTGTGATGTGTATTCTTTTTGGCTCATTATAAATGTATCTTGCTGCCGCATTCTGGATTAATTGTAAAGGTTTGATAGAACTGGCTGGAAGACCTGACTAGAGGGCATTGCAATACTCCAGCCTGGACAGAACAAGAGCTTGAACAAGGAGTTGTACAGCATGTTCCGAAAGAAAGGGCTTGATTTTCTTGATGTTGAATAAAGCAAATCTGCAGGATCGGACAGTTTTAGCAATGTGGTCTGAGAAAGTCAGCTGATCTTCAATCATAACTCCAAGGCTTCTAGCTCTTTTTGAAGGAGTTATGGTTGATGTGCCTAACTTGATGGTGAAATTGTGATGAAAAGATGGGTTTGCTGGAATCACAAGCAGTTCTGTCTTGGCAAGGTTGAGTTGAAGGTGATGGTCCATCATCCAGCAAGAAATGTCTGTTAGACAAGCTGAGATGCGAATAGCTACCGTCAGATTATCAGGATGGAATGAGAGGTAGAGTTGAGTGTCATCAGCATAGCAGTGGTATGAAAAGCCTTGTTTCTGAATGACTAATGATGCCATGTAGACAGAGAAGAGAAGTGGTCCAAGAACTGAGCCCTGAGGCACCCAAGTAAGGCAAGGCAAGGGAAGTTTATTTATATAGCACATTTCGTACACAATGGTAATTCAAAGTGCATTACATAAAAGAAAGTAAAATAATAATGAAGAAAAATAATAACAAGAATAAAACAAGCAATTTTAAAACTTTTAATATTATTTAAAAATTTACTTTTTTAAAATGAATTTAAAACAACTCATTCAATAAATGCACATCTAAACAGATGAGTTTTAAGTCTAGATTTAAATGTGACTTGTGTTTTAGCACAGACTCCCCTTGTTTTGTGTGAACCCTTGGTATTTCTAACTGACTCAATCCTAATGATCTGAGTGGTCTGTTTGTATTCAGTTAGCATATCTGCAATATATTTTGGTCTTAGGACATTTAGTGATTATATACGAGTAAAAGTACTTTAAATCAATCCTAAATGTAACTGGAAGCCAGTGTAAGGACTGGTGTGATATGCTCAGATTTTCTGGTTCTAGTCAGAATCCTGGCAGCAGCATTCTGGATGAGCTGCAGCTGTCTAATTGTCTTTTTGGGAAGGCCGGTGAGGAGCCCATTACAATAGTGCACCCTGCTGGTGATAAAGGCATGAACAATTTTCTCCAAGTCTTGGCTGGAAACAAAGCATCTAATTCTTGCAATGTTTTTTAAATGATAGTATGCTGATTTAGTTACTGCTTTGACATGACTACTGAAACTAAGGTCTGTCTCCAGAATCACACCAAGATTCCGGACTTGATTTTTAGTTGTTTGACCCCTAGAGTCAAGGTATGCATTCACTTTGAAAACTTCATCTTTGTTTCCAAATGCAATGACTTCAGTTTTTTCTTTGTTTAACTGAAGAAAGTTCTGGCACATCCAACTATAAATTTCATCAATGCATTGGCAGAGGGATTCAATGGGGCTGTAGTCATTTGGAGATAAGGCTAGGTAAATCTGGTTATCATCAGCATAGCTGTGATGGGCAATTTGGTTCTTTCTCATTATTTGACTTAGTGGGAGCATATACAGGCTAAACAAGAGTGGTGCAAGAATTGACCCTTGTTGGACACCACATGTCATGGACGTCCACTTAGACTTATGCTCTCCTAGACTCACATAATAGCTTGTCCCTTCTAAGTATGACCTGAACCATTTGAGTACCATCCCAAAAAGCCCGACCCAGTTTTCCAGTCTCTCTAGTAGTATGTTATGATCAACAGTGTTAAATGTAGCACTGAGATCTAGCAATACCAGCACCGATATCTTGCCAGAGTCACAATTTAAGCGAATATCATTTATTATCTTAATGAGTGCTGTCTCTGTGCTGTGATGTGGTTGAAAACCAGATTGAAAATTGTCCAAGTATCCTTTTGAGTTTAAGTATTTGTTCAGCTGATTAAGAACTACCTTTTCTATAATTTTGCATATAAAAGGAAGATTAGATATTGGTCTAAAATTGCTTAAAATAGTGTTATCAAGATTGCTCTTTTTGCAGGAGGGGCTTAAAGGGATAGTTCACCCAAAAATCATAATAATGTTATTAATAACTTACCCTCATGTTGTTCCAAACCCGTAAGACCAAATTGAACTGAATCGTTTTAAACGATTCGCATCTCTTATACGCATTAATCCACAAATGACTTAAGCTGTTAACTTTTTTAATGTGGCTGACACTCCCTCTGAGTTCAAACAAACCAATATCCCGAAATAATGCATGCACTCAAAAAAAACACTGACTGGACTGCTGTGAAGAGAGAACTGAAGATGAACGCCGAGCCGAGCCAGACTGAGAGCTCTCGGACTAAATCTAAAATATCTTAAACTGTGTTCCAAAGATAAACGGAGGTCTTACGGGTTTGAAACAACATGAGGGTAAGTTATTAATAACATAATTTTGCTATCTGGGTGAACTAACCCTTTAATCAAAACAATACTTATATTCCCTGCCGTTGTCCTTGTCCGGTGGAATCGCACGGTAGAGTCGATGGTCTTTACACTCTTCGTTCTTCACACGAGGAGGGCTTAACTGGAGGGCTTCCGTGGTATACTAATCTTTTTTTATACCCGACAAAACGGAAATTGAATTCAGCTGAACACACTTTACTGTTTATCACAACAAAAGTCTAAGCAAGCACACAACACTGACAACGTATGCGATTGAGTACGAGACCAAATGCAGCACGTCTCAACACCATAGATATATGTCACTATACACCATAGGTATATGTCACCGCTGGGTTGAAGTTAGTTCCACTACGGGTCTGCCGCTATTATATTAGTATGCTCTTGTCTCAAATTCTTACCTTTTTCAGTTTTTTTCTGTTTTCTAAGTCGCTGTTATATCATGTACAAACAAATTAATTTATACTTGTTTGTAGCTTATACAGACACTCAGACTGTGCTCAAATTTACCAGTGGGTGGTTTTAATTCACCAGCTGTCGCGTCATTAACAGAAGTACTCATTAAGTACCTGCTCACATCATAATATAATAAGTATTTCTAAACATATACACTTTCTAAATGTATGGGTCAATGACGTGGCGTGTCAATTCTGGTGTCCAAAGCATATTCATAATATTAAAAATGTATACATTTTTAAATGCATTTCATTAAATGACTGCACTTTCCCCTCTTTAGTTACTCATGTGAGAATTCATTATAAATAATTAATCTTTAAGGAGCTATTGAACTCAATGTCATTCCGGGTAACTGTCCCGGCTTAAAATCTGAATACAAAAATACAATAAAAATGTAAAAAAATAAAAATATTTAAAATCTACTTGGCCATAATTGTATTGATGTTTTAAACGATACCTGCAAATATGGTTATAATACTAAGCTTAATTACATTTTAATGACAGACTTTTGTCCCCAAATTGGGATTTTTGTAATGTCATTCCTGGATAACAGACACCAATGACCATTATAGACCATAATGCATTGTGGTATGTCATGTGACATAATATTGTATCAAAAAGAAGACCCTGAAGGAGCACCAGAACATGTGCAAAAGTGAGTAAGCGTCTCTTAAAATGTTGATATTTTGACCTTTTCGGTCACTGATGCACTTTGTAGCAATATCATGTGTCCTTTTGGATAACACTGATAAACTATTTATAATGTTTTTATATTAAAAAGCTATCTATTTGATCTAAAAGATTACCTTAAAGTGATAATGCTAAGTTGTAGTTTTCCATAGGTGGTTAAATTAGTGCCTGATTATAAAGAAAAATATTTACTTTGTCATTCCTGGATAACAACATGTCATTCTTGGATAACCAAAAACGTCTGTTAGCCAGGACATGTCATCCGTTATCCAGAATGACATGGGCATAACAATCTAGTTTTTAAACTATTTGTAAACTTTAAGGTATAGTTATTATAGTTATATTATTAACATTAACATTATTTACATAATTGTATGTTTTTTGCCATATTTTTGCTGTCATTCATCTTGGATTTCATATGATTCACATTTAATTATCATTGAATTGAACTTTTGTAATGTTAATGGGTCAAATCATGAATAATGTAATATTTTTTATTAATATATCCACATTTGATAATACTTAACTACACGTTATTAATCATTAGTTAAGCATCATTAAACAATTCATTTATAAAGCATTACTAAACATTAATAAGAATTTTATAAATGCAGCTATAAATGCTTAATGCTTGATTTATAGTATGAAAGTTAGTATGTTAGTATGAAATTAAAGTACGAAAATACAATTATTAAACCCATTATAGATATGCTTTTAATCAAGAATAAAGCATTTATAACTGTATTTATAAACTGCTTATTAATTAATGCTTTATAAATGATGAAATAATGGTTTACTAATGTTTAACTAATGATTAATAGCGTGCCGTTATTATAAAGTGTTACCCATTTTAAAACTTTTGTATAGCTTCTGGTGTTTTAAGGTCAATTCTGTTCTTCCAGATGCCTCTGTCTAATAAAGAGAGGCAGAGACGGTTCAGAGCCAGGATAAACACAGATGCAGAAGCTAGGGCTGAGTATCTTGCAAAAAAGAGAGCAAGGTATTATGGTGATGATTCAGTGGAATAATAATGTATCAGTAACAAGCAAACTTGAAATATTAATCAAAATAGGATTCACACTCATACGCAATAAGCCTAAATGTTTTAGTTATTTTCTGCGATATATATTGCGATATGAAATCTAATCTAATTTTTTCTTACAAACAAAAATGGGGTGAGCACACTTACATTCTCATTTTAAATGATTTAAACAGATTATTATTTAAATTAGAGTAAATTACTTGTTTGTAACTTTAGGATATGGTTTGAATTGTTAACTAACAATTATTAACGAATATATTAACTAACATGATCTTACCACGAGCAATACTTTTGTTACTATATTTATTAATCTTTGTTTATCTTAGTTTATAAAAACACAGCTGTTCATTGTTTGGTAATGTTACTTCACAGTGCATTAACTACGTTAACAAATACTGTGCAACTTTTGATTTCAACAATGAAGGCTATAGCCTAAATTTTGAAATTAACAATATTGTAGAAGTGCAGTTTAGTAATAGTAAATGTTAAATAATGTAGTTAAATAGTTTAATAAATAGAACATTATTGTAAAGTGTTACAGATTTTTTTTAATACACCAATTCAGATGTCTCGTGAGTTCAGTGTTGAACAGGTCAGTTGTTTAAACATTCATTAAATGAAATCTGTTCAAAGGAATCATTAGTTCGCGAATCAGACGTGTACGGCACGCGTTGTGTAATTATCTTGGCAGTTTAGCTTTATTTTAGTTAATATCGCACAAGATTTGACAATACAGAAAACATTTAATCACTTGATTTTTTTCTCTCGACACCATCATGTCAATTGATTTTGATTAATATGCGTGAGGAAGAGAAAGCAAGACAGCTCTCGTGTTGTTTGAAGACGGTGAAAGTGAGCGCATGCGTGCGGGGCTCTCGCGCACTCTCTCTCTCTCTCTCTCTCTCTCTCTCTCTCTCTCTCTCTCTCTCTCTCTCTCTCTCTCTCTCTCTCTCTCTCTCTCTCTGCTCGTTCTTATATGCGCCCTGTTAAACTGACAGGACTTAAAAACACATGCAAATTATAAACTTTCACTCTATGATGGTTAAGCTGTACAATTTATCCGCGAATCACATTCGTCAAGGGCCGGGAGCAGCTGGCTATTGTGTATAGCTGTGACTATTGTGGATTCATACATCGTGATATCGATGCTTAAACGACACATCATGCAGCCCTAGTTATTACACATTATACACTATACCCCTGGCCATTGTTTATGAAGCATTATTTTACAGATTTACTGTATTTTGAAAATATGATTGTAATGAAATTGGTGTGATTACAACCTGCATCTAATACTCATTATTATTATTATTATTATTATTATGTGTAGCTACTACAAATAAAAAAATATTGCATTATGTCATTCCGTCGAACAGTATGTCATTCCGGCTAACAGTGACACGGGCAATTCATTTAACCCATATTTGTGTGTTAGATTATACAGTTCAGTTTTTTTTGAGTTAATGATAAAATAAGTCTTATTTAATTCATTGGAAAACATTTTTACACATTTTCCAGGTTTTTTTTTTATTTGGTTCTGAATGTTGAGTTAGCAGCAGCCAAAAATGAGCCCGTGTCTATATGAAATCCCAAATTGATATATTAATTGTGATTATCCGAGTTATCCGAGCACTAAGTGTTTGTTGAGCTCCAAATATGGAGATCAGTACATTTGTATATGCCAACAATGGTAGAAATGTAATTAATTAAAAAATTCATTACGTTACCCAGGAATGACATTTTCATGGGGAAAAAGATATGATTCACCAAAAAAATGGTTAATTACATTCTTGAAATGTGTAAATATCATTGCATTACATACACAACACTTCAATAAGTATAGAAAGACCTAAAATTTAAATTTTTTGCCAGTTTTATTTTTTTTCACATTTTAAATCCTTATCCGTCATTCACCCGTATACACTCTGGTTACTGAAATTAAATTTGTGGTTCTTCCGGTTTAATCCGGAATTTCGTTTTTTTTTTCGGCCTGAAGTGAATCATGCAGATCAGTAATAAAAAGGTCAGGAGGATGCTGGTTACTGCATGATGATTGAAATTGCTAAATGGCCTCAAGCAATAAACTAAATAAACTGAAAAAAAGTTATGTTTTCTAATACATCATGGATCCATCAGTAATAAAAGGGTTCAAATAGTTCAAAGTGCCAAATGATAATAGAAACAGCACTGAAACATGTTACTCGCCTAGTAACTCTTTTTATATGAATGGTGGTGAGAATTAGAGATTGCTTAGTGCTGTCAGAAAATTTGCAATGGCTGTAATGTAATTATATAAATATAGGTTATATTCTGACGTGCTACATGTCTGCTGTAACAGTACTGTGTTTTCAGTTTCGATTCACTGTAAATGATAGCTGTTGGAGTCGCTTTAATTTAAATTTGGGAATCTGTTGTTGTATTCAAAAACAAGTTTCAGTGTTACATGATCCTTCAGAAATCATTCCAATATGCTGATTTGCTGCTCAAGAAACATTTACGATTTATTTTTATCAATTTATTTTTTGGTGCTTAACATTTAAGTGGAAATCAATGATACCACTCAAACATTTGTAGTAAGATTTAAAAGATAGAGAAATTAATAATTGTATTCATACATTCAAGGAATGAAAAGTGAATGAAGACATTTAAAATGTTACAAAAGATTTCTATTTAATAAATGCTTGCTTCAGTACATTTAAGAAATGTATTTCATAAATGCAGATGAATGCTGTTCATTGAACTTACTATGAATCAAAAAATCCTGAAAAATAAAATGTATCACCATTTCCACACTAAATATGAAGCAGCACAACTGTTTTCAACATGAATAATAAATGTTTCTTGAGCATAAAATTGTAATGATTTCTGGAAAGATCATGTGACACTGAAAACTGGAATGATGCAGAAAATTCTACTGTTGCATCACAGGAATAAATTGCAATTTATAATACATTAAAATAGAAAACTTTAATATGTAATATTATTTCACATTATTGCTGTTTTTACTTTTTTGATCAATTAAGTGAGCAGAAGTCAGTAATTGTCATGTTTCCAAACTTTTGGAAGGTATTTTAATTATAAAAATTATATTAATACTTGTTATATTATATTGATTATTAGCATGCTTATTAAATGCTGAATTTTATTTTTACAGGACAATAGTATGTATTATTATAATGTAAGATTTATCTTTTTTTGTGTGTCTAGCTGATCACTTGTCTGGGCTTTATTACAGTAAATTTGAGAGAGTTTTAAATTAACAAATCTCTTTTATGTGTGAGGTTTATACTTCAAACTTAATGCTCTTGCAGACCCCTATCAGAAATAAAGATGCTTAATTTTTCAAAAGCAGA